>NC_053497.1:170787462-171126396 GCF_905171775.1 Rana temporaria
CATTAAACAAAACAATCATTAATCATGAACAATCAATAAATAAATCATAGAATTTGTAAGAAGCACATTGTTTTTAGTACAAATGAATAAAAAAAAAAAAGGGGGGGGGTAATAATCTAAAAAATGATCTATAGATAATACAAATTACTATAATATTTCAGGTCAAACATGAGTCCACAGTCTTGAAGGCTTTCGACATATAAAGTCAAAGATTTTTTTTTTTGATAGCCAGGGTTTAAAAAAAAATTAAGAGTACCACCCACATACATTTTTAAAACATTTTCACATCAAGTTCAGTCAAGCTCGACTGGTTATCCATCCCTAAAACATAATAAAACCAATGCATAATAAAAAAAAAAAAAAAGAAAACAAACCTCAACTTTTACTCAACTGAGCCATATAGGACTACTGGGAGAAATTTGAACTCTCCCAGAAATTAAAAATCATTTTTGAATTTCTCAATCCAAGAAGGAAAAAAATAAAATTAAAATATCAAAAGAAGGTGCAAACAATACAATGTAGCAACACTTTTTTTTTCAGGGTCCAGTTGTAAACTACCGGGTAATCATTAAAATGAATTAAATAGAAAACACTTCATGAACAATCAATAAATTGTTCATAGAATTTGTAAGAAGTATATTTTTTTTAAGTAAAAAATGAATGAAAAAACAAGCAAAAAAAACTAAATGGGATCATAATCCATCACCTTATAGGTCCAAAAATCTATAGATAATACAAATTACTATAATATTTTAGGTCAAAGACGAGTCCACAGTCTTCAAGGCCTTTGACATACATATAAAGTAAAAAATGAGCCATCATGCCAGGGTTAAAACAAAAAAACAAAAAAAAAGTACCACCAACATAAATTTTTACTATTTTTTCACATCAAGTTCAGTCAAGCTCGACTTTTTATCCATCCCTAAAAAAAAAAAAACACCAAAAACAACACACACACACACAATAAAAAAAATTACATAAAAAAACATAATAAAACCAAAAAAGAAAAAAGGGAATAAACAAACCTCAACTTTTACTCAACTGAACGGAGCCATATCCTTATATGGGCCTACTGGGAGAAATTTTAACTCTCCTCAAAATTCAAAAATGCATTCTTTATTTCTCAATCCAAGAAAAAATAAATAAAAAAAAAAGTGCAAACAATACAATGTAGCAACACTTTTTTTTACAGGGTCCAGTCTACAACTACTGGGTAATTATATTAAAATGAATTAAATAGAAAACACTTCATGAACAATCAAAAAATTGTTCATAGAATTTGTAAGAAGCACATTGTTTTTAGTACAAATAAATGGAAAAAAAAAAATAATCTATCATACTACATGTCCAAAAATGTCTATCATTAGATAATACAAATTACTGTAATATTTTAGGTCAAATATGAGTCTTTAAAGGCTTTCGACCAACATATATAAAAGTAATAAATGAACCATCATGCCGGGGTAAAAAAAAAATAGTACCACCAACATTAATTTTTACATTTTTTTCACATCAAGTTCAGTCAAGCTTGACTTTTTTTTTTTTTGTAGGGATGGATAAACATTCGAGCTTGACTGAACTTGATGTGAAAAAAAGAAAAAAAAATTGTAACAATGAATGTTGGTGGTACTCTTTAAAAAAAAAAAAAAAAAAAAACACAACAACAACAACAACAACAACAACAACAACAACAACTAAGAGTACCACCATGTATTCATGTTTACAATATATTCACATCAAGTTCAGTCAAGCTCGACTGTTTATCCATCCCTAAAAAATAAATAGAAAAAAACAAACAAAACAAAAAAAAGAACATAATAAAAATAAACAAATGCATACTAAAAAAAAAGGAACAAACCAACCTCAACTTTTACTCAACTGAACCATATTCGTATATAGGACTACTGTGAGAAATTTAAACTCTCCCAGAAATAAAGAATCATTCTTTATTTCTGGGAATCCAAGAAGGAAAATAAAAAATATCACAAGAGGGTGCAAACAATACAATGTAGCAACACTTGTTTTCAGGGTCCAGTCTACAACTACCGGGTAGGCATTAAAATGAATTAAATAGAAAAACACTTCATGAACAATCAATAAATTGTTCATAGAATTTGTAACAAGCACTTTTTTTTTTTTTTCATTTGTACTAAAAACAAACAAGGGGGGGGGGATAATAATCTAAAAAATGATCTATAGATAATACAAATTACTATAATATTTCAGGTCAAACTTGAGTCCACAGTCTTGAAGGCTTTAGACATATAAAGTCAAAGATGAGCAATCATGCCAGGGTTAAAAAAAAAAAAAAAAATTAAGAGTACCACCCACATAAATTTTTTAAAAAAATTCACATCAAGTTCAGTCAAGCTCGACTGGTTATCCATCCCTCAAACATAATAAAAACAATGCATAATAAATAAAAAAAACAAACAAACCTCAACTTTTACTCAACTGAACCATATTCTTATATAGGACTACTGGGAGAAATTTGAACTCTGCCAGAAATTAATAATCATTTTTTAATTTCTCAATCCAAGAAGGAAAAAAATAAAATAAAAATATCAAAAGAAGGTGCAAACAATACAATGTAGCAACGCTTTATTTTTTCAGGGTCCAGTTGTAAACTACCGGGTAATCATTAAAATGAATTAAATAGAAAACACTTCATGAACAATCAATAAATTGTTCATAGAATTTGTAAGTACCACCAACATAAATTTGTACTATTTTTTCACATCAAGTTCAGTCAAACTCGACTGTTTATCCATCCCTAAAAAATAAATAGAAAAAAACAAAAAAAGAACATAATAAAAATAAATAAACAAACACATATTAAAAAAAAAAAAAAAAAAAAAAAAAAAATAGGAACAAACAAACCTCAACTTTTACTCAACTGAGCCATATTCTTATATAGGACTAATGGGAGAAATTTTAACTCTCCCAGAAATTAAAAATCATTCTTTATTTCTCAATCCAAGAAGGAAAAAAATAAAAATATCAAAAGAAGGTGCAAACAATACAATGTAGCAACACTTTTTTTCAGGGTCCAGTTTACAACTACTGGGTAATCATTAAAATGAATTAAATAGAAAAACACTTTATGAACAATCAATAAATTATTAAAAAAAAACAAAAAAAAAATTAAACACCCTACACAGTCTTAAAACAAGGAATACAAAACTGGAGCAGCAATACATTTTTTTCCGATCTTCAGGAGGAAAGTGATCCAAAATGCCCCAAAAAAGGGGAAAACGAAAATAAAAAATAAGGTCGTCAGGGTGCTACCGGCCCAACTTCTATCTACAGAGATCTGCAAGACCACAGAAACCTACATCTTGATAATGGACGAGCTGAATATGGAATAAAATGGATTCACAGCACAAAGAACTAACATCTATTTTCAGGATTTTGGGATATAAAGTGGGGGAGGGGCTGGGGGTAGGAGGAGTGCAACTTTGGAAGGTCCAAATAATACGGTTTGCCCCAAAGATAGACTTGTAGAAGACGAGTACACATGGTCACCATTAGAACAACTTGCTTTGACATCCGTGAGAAAAAAAAAAAAAGTTCCAGGCCAGAAATGTGTTTGTCCTTCCGGCCACTTCGTAGTGTTTTTTTTTTTTTTTTTTTACATTATTTTTTTAGGCATGGCAATTTTAAATAAAAAGAAATGCATATTTTTTTGGATTAAGGTGCCAGTTATATGACACGTTGTCGTTACCCCGACTGACGGACCAGTTATATCCTCCTGCAGTGCAAGCGTTGGTCGGACGGATAGACTGCCAACAAGCTTCTCACGGTCGATCGGGGGAAAAATGCATAATAATACGAGTGTAAAAAGAAGTCCGAAGAACCAGCTCCCGAACAGAAGAAAACCAAAAAAAAAAAAAAACTAAGAAAAAAAAAACAAGACACTACACTAGGGGCCCAGCCGGGCTGGCCTCTCGTATTTTTTTGTAGCGCTCTCCAAGGGTTGAGTCATTGGCATTAGATTATTTTATTTTTTCCGAGGCTAGCACCTTTAGTCTTATTTTTCGTTGAGCGCTCTTCTCTATACCGATAAAGGATAAAATTCTTCATCTCGCAAGACAAAAATAAAAAATCACCTCCATGATGAACACAAGCAAAATACTAAAAAAAAAAAAAAAAAAATCTGTCGCTTTTTCACCGTCGTTGCAACAAAATGCGACAGGCGACTTTTTTTCCCACCCAGTTTTCACAGAGGAAACCTTTCAGGAGCGTCTACTTTTCTTTGTCCGGACTTCCTTCGGGGTCTTTGGGGATTTGAACAGTCATTTCGACGGCGTTGGGCTCCGTTGGTCCCACGGGAGGCTCGGTCTGCTCGGCTTCTGTTGGCATCAGCGGGACGGCGGCCACCTGCCGGCAATAAAAAAAAAAAAGACAACTTGGGGTTAAAAGAAAGAAAAGTTCTATTACAGGGGGCCAGTTTACTGTCCTTAAGACTTTAGGGGGGGGACCAGATTGTGGCCAGTGGGGATAGAAAACAATCCAGACTCACCATGAGTGAGAATAAACATGGCCTCATGTTTGGAGGTCAGTGGGAGGAGTGGCGCCCCCATGACCCGTGGGAGGAATGGCAACCCCCCATGACCCGTGGGGGGAATGGCACCCCCCCATGGCCCGTGGTCGGCAGGAAGGAACGGAGCCCCCATGGCCCGTGGTCGGCGGGAAGGAACGGAGCACCCATGGCCCGTGGTCGGCGAGAAGGAACGGAGCCCTCCCCAATATAAGGGATGATACAAATAGTGAAAAAGGGCTTACAATTCATTAGAGTATGAGGGAGGGTACAAGAGGTGAAAGGGCTTACAATTCATTAGAGTATGAGGGAGGGTACAAGAGGTGAAAGGGCTTACAATTCATTAGAGTATGAGGGAGGGTACAAGAGGTGAAAGAGCTTACAATCTAGGATGGCATAAAGGAGGATATGGTGGGCTGAAGAGTAAAAGGTCAGTCGAAGACAGAGGGGGGCCTCCAAAGACAGAGGGGGGCCTCCAAAGACAGAGGGGGGCCTCCAAAGACAGAGGGGGGCCTCCAAAGACAGAGGGGGGCCTCCAAAGACAGAGGGGGCCCCCAAAGACAGAGGGGGCCCCCAAAGACAGAGGGGGCCTCGAAAGACAGAGGGGGCCTCGAAAGACAGAGGGGGCCTCGAAAGACAGAGGGGGCCTCGAAAGACAGAGAGAAGACATAAGACATAGGGCATAGAACAGAAGTGATGTAACCATTTCCAGAATACATTCATCTGAGATGATTAGAAAACCTCAGTGGAAAATATGATATCATACCGACAAGAGACCGTTCAGCAATAAGATTTCTAGGAGGCGGTTTGGAATTTCTAAACAGTTTTGGACCAACTTACGGAATCTTGCAGCGGGGCTCCGTTTTCCGACTGCCCTGGAAGACTTAGAGGCTCCTGTAATATTCCTCGTCGGTCCAGCACACTACAAAGAGACAACGGGGGGGACAACATTCATCATCCTCAATAAAAGGCCATTTTAAAAGGCATGTACCAATATATAAATATATATAAAACTAAGTTGCAGAAAAATAAAAGCTCTCTCCAATTTTAAGAACAAGGCCAAACCTTATGTTGGATGAGAAGGCCTGGCTCGTCGTCTCTGCTCAAATTCATCCCAAAGGTGTTCTCTATCAGGTTGAGGTCAGGACTCGCTCATCCATGTCTTTATGGACCTTGCTTTGTGCACTGGTCCAAACCATTTGGTGGAGGGGGGTTGTTTTTCAGGAGTCTCTTTCTCTTAAGGCATGGGTCTTCAAACTATGGCCCTCCAGGTGTTCAGGAACTACAATTCCCATCATGCCCTGTCATGTCTGTGAATGTCAGAGTTTTACAATGCCTCTTGGGATGTGTCGTTTCGCAACAGCTGGAGGGCCGTAGTTTGAGGATGCCTGTCTTAAGGCATCAAAATACCATACCAACAGGAAGGGGTCAACTGTTTCCACAAAGTTGAGAGCACGGAATTGTACAAAATTTCTTAGTACGCCGACGCCTTAAGTGTTCCCTTCACTGGAACTAAGGGGCCAAGCCCAACCCCTAAAAAACAACCTCACACCATAATCCCCCCTTCCCCCACACCATAATCACCCCCTCCACCAAATGATTTGGACCAGTGCACAAAGGAAGATCCATAAAGACATGGATAAGAAAGTGAGGTGGAGCAACTGAACTCACAAATGCCCTTCTGGAAGAATGGTCAAACATTCCCAAAGAGACATTCCTAAACCTTGTGGACGGCCTTTCCAGAGGAGTTGAAGCTGTTATAGCTGTAAAGGGCGGAGCCAACTCAATATTGAACCCTACAGACTAAGACTGGGATGCCATTAAAGTTCATGTGCGTATAAAGGCAGGCGTCTCAATACTTTTGGCAATATAGTGAAGGTCCACCTATTTTTGGCTATATAGTAAGTGTGATGGTCTGGGGTCTACCCATTTGTTCATATGGTAGGTGTGATTGCTAGGGGTCCACCTATTTTTGGCCACATAGGTGTGATGGTTAGGGGGTCCTCCTATTTTAGGCCATATAGTAGGTGCGATGTTTAGGGGGTCCACCTATTTTTGGCCATATAGGTGTGATGGTCAGGGGGTCCATCTATTTTTGGCTATATAGTAGGTGTGATGGTTAGGGGTCCATCTATTTTTTGGCTATATAGTAGGTGTGAGGTTAGAGATCCGCCAATTTTTGGCCATATAGGTGTGATGGTTAGGGGGTCCATCTATTTTTGGCTATATAGTAGGTGTGATGGTTAGGGGTCCACCTATTTTTGGCTATACAGTAGGTGTGATGGTTAGGAGGTCCGCCAATTTTTGGCTGTATAGGTGTGATGGTTAGGGGGTCAATCTATTTTTTGGCTTTATAGTAGGTGTGAGGTTAGGGGTCCACCTATTTTTGGCCATATAGGTGTGATGGTCAGGGGGTCCACCTATTTTTTGGGCTATATAGTAGGTGTGATGGTTAGGGGTCCACCTACTTTAGGCCATGTAGTAGGTGCGATGGTTAGGGGGTCCACCTATTTTTGTCCATATAGTAGGTGTGATGGTTAGGGGTCCACCTATATTTCGTCATATAGTGTAGTGTACCTTTTTATTAGATTTGAATATTTTTCAATGTGACTTGAAATCCCCTCAGCCCTGCTGCATCCAGAATGAGGGACTCAGCCTTTTCTAACTCAGCGTTTTTAGCGTGCCACTTTTTTGGCAGGCAGCTGCTAAGACGCCGCATTGGCCGAGCTGCAGATTCACCACTTTGGATGAAGTAAAACATTGCACCAGAGACTGAAGAATTAAATTCCCTGCAGTGTCCAGACAATGTGCATTCTGCTATAGGAACTGAAAAGTTACTTTTCCACTGTCGACTATTAAAAGTAGAGTGCTGCCGCCATACCTGGGCTGAACAGGACCACACAACACTTCGCAGCAGTTCTTCATAAGGTTGCCATAACTGTACGGGTTCTGCACACGGTTTTTACCTGTCCAAGACCCTTTAATCTGCAGAGGATAAAGAGAGGAATGGTTATCAGAGAATTACCACTGTACAGGGAACACAAGGCAACTACTACCAGGTTGATGGATGTAACCGACGAGTGTGAATTGGCCCCTCTCAACCTTCTAACCCAAGAGGAACCCTTGAAATAATTTTCAAAGTCTTAAGAAAACCTGCTAAAAAATTATTTGAAAATGAGTGGGAAGAATTCCCCTTGGGGGTCAGTGGGAAGAAAACCCCCATTACATTAATAGTCAGAGGGAAAAAACACCCCCATTTTATTGCTGGCCAATGGGAAGAATGCCCATTACACTGGTGGTCAGTGGGAAGAAAAGCTCTACCACCATGGAGATGTGGAAATGCCCTCCCATTACATTGATAGCCAGTGGGAAGAATGCCCCCCATTCCGTTAATGGTTGTTGGGAAGAATGCCCCCCATTCCATTAATGGTTGTTGGGAAGAATGCCCCCCATTCCATTGATGATTGTTGGGAAGAATTCCCCCCATTCCATTGATGGCCTGTGAGAAGAATGCCCCCGTTACATTGGTGGTCAGTGGGAGGAATAGTGTCCCCCATCATTGGTGTCAGTGGGAGGAATAGTGTCCCATCATTGGTGTCAGTGGGGGGAATAGTGTCTTACAATTTTTTACAGTGGGGGGAATAATGCTCAATGAACTGGAAAAAAAGCAAGCAAAGGGTAGCATCCGGCCCATTATATCTATTTTTTTTGAATATATATATATATATATATATATATATATATATATATATATATATATATATATATATATATATATATATATATATATATATATATATATATATATATATATATATATATATAAAAATAGATATCATTAATTTTATTATTCTATCTATACACATATTTTTTAATCTTGTCCCGTTTTAAATATTTTAATTAAAAAAAAATTGATATATATATATATATATATATATATCAACTGTTGATCTGTAAATTTTAAAGCATCTGTACATTATTTTTCTGTATGGTTAAAAAAAAAAATCAGTTTTGGGCATTTCAAAAAATTTCAATTTCGTATGATTTAAAAAAAAATAATTAAATTTAAAATAGATTTTGTTTTTGCTTTTTGTGAAACATATTTTTAATAAGATGCATCTGGAGTAATCATCTATTGAAAAGATGGTTTTCTATTTAAGATACATTCAAATTTTAGTTTATTCAGCATGAAATGGAGCTTAGGTGTGTAGCATGAGGCTGTATATTATGCAATATTTACATTTTGTTGGTAAACTCATTCAATGAATCCAAACTGAGATAACAAAATGACACATAAGGATTATAAAAACAGAATCATCTCTTGAAGATACAGATATAAAAAGGACCTCAATGACCTGAAGACCACGCCCACCTCTAATGGATAAAGCACCTCCAGGTAGAGAAAGGTTTGCTCTGGTCAGATTTAAAGATGAAGCCTACAAAGCAACACCTTCCACATTTCTCGCCTAGGTGAAAATAATGCCGGGGGCCCCTACTGCCCTTTGTGGCACCCCGGCGCACAGATATCTAGCAGAGCTTTGGGTGCCGACGGCCCAGCAACACATCCGTACACATGAGAGTTTCCCCGGACAGCAAAGACACACATTCCCATCTGGGCGCACGGCCGACCCAACCTTCCCATCTGGGCGCACGGCAGACCCAACCTTCCCATCTGGGCGCACGGCAGACCCAACCTTCCCATCTGGGCGCACGGCAGACCCAACCTTCCCATCTGGGCGCACGGCAGACCCAACCTTCCCATCTGGGCGCACGGCCGACCCAACCTTCCCATCTGGGCGCACGGCAGACCCAACCTTCCCATCTGGGCGCACGGCAGACCCAACCTTCCCATCTGGGCGCACGGCAGACCCAACCTTCCCATCTGGGCGCACGGTAGACCCAACCTTCCCATCTGGGCGCACGGTAGACCCAACCTTCCCATCTGGGCGCACGGTAGACCCAACCTTCCCATCTGGACGCACGGTAGACCCAACCTTCCCATCTGGGCGCACGGTAGACCCAACCTTCCCATCTGGGCGCACGGTAGACCCAACCTTCCCATCTGGGCGCACGGCAGACCCAACCTTCCCATCTGGGCGCACGGCAGACCCAACCTTCCCATCTGGGCGCACGGCAGACCCAACCTTCCCACCTGGGTGCACGGTATACCCAACATGCCCAACTGGGCACACAGTATGCCCACCTGGGCGCACAGTATACCCAACATACCCGTGAGGGTACATTATATAACACTCCCATCTGGGTGAACTGAATACCCAACATTCCCATCTGGGTATATTGTAAAAAGAGTGGGTGAATTTCCCAAAACAGGGACATGGACCGAAGTACAAACCTGACAGGGGTTCCAATACCTCTCCATTAAAAAAAAAAAAAAAAAGAAGAAGCTAGTGCTCCCATTGGAAAGTTTCTGTATACCCGACACGCCCACCTGGCCCCTTTTTAATATTCATCTGATCCATTTACTGCACAGAACAGACATCACTAATACGCAAACATGGCCGAATTCTAAATAACCATTTGCACGTGGAGGCCGCATTCTGCTGTAACAAAAAAATTGAAGTGGAAGGAGGTGGAGGGACTCACCGAGGACGACATAGACGATGTTGAAGGCGAATATGTAGATTGTCAGAAGGGACAAGGACAGGATGAAGAGGTAGAAGTATCGGTAATTCCTCTTTCCAACGCAGTTCCCCACCCATGGACAATGATGGTCAAAACGCTCTGCGGAGACACCGAACACAAACATAGATTACAGGAGGAAAAAAAAAAAAAAAAAAATCTAAACTGTAGACCCAACATTCTCATCTGTGTACATACATCCAACACGTCCATTTTTGGTACATTGTATACCCAACCCTGTGCACTCAACCCTCCCAACTGAGTAACCTGCGTACACAACCTTCCCATTTGGGTACATTGTTGACCCAACACTCCTCTTTTGGTCAACTAGACCCAACACTCCTCTTTCGGTCAACTAGACCCAACACTCCTCTTTCGGTCAACTAGACCCAACACTCCTATTTTGGTCAACTAGACCCAACACTCCTATTTTGGTCAACTAGACCCAACATTCCTATTTTGGTCAACTAGACCCAACACTCCTCTTTCGGTCAACTAGACCCAACACTCCTCTTTCGGTCAACTAGACCCAACACTCCTCTTTCGGTCAACTAGACCCAACATTCTAAACTGTGTACATAATACACCTAACATGTCCATTTGGGTACATTGTAGACCGAACATTCTATTTTTGGTACATTGTATACCCAACAGTCCCATTTGGATACATTGTATACCCAACATTGCATTTGGGTACAGCGGTTTCTAGTCACTCACCCACACAGTTATCACATATACTGCAGTGCGACGCTCGAGGAGGCCTGAAGATTTTGCACGTGTAGCAATATTTCAGCTTGACTATCTGATTGTTGATTTGAACATTTCTAATACGACAGGGACATTCTTCTCACTGATCACCAATGTAAGGGACATTCTTCTCACTGATCACCAATGTAAGGGACATTCTTCTCACTGATCAATGTAAGGGACATTCTTCCCACTGATCACCAATGTAAGGGACATTCTTCCCACTGATCACCAATGTAAGGAACATTCTTCCCACTGATCACCAATGTAAGGAACATTCTTCTCACTGATCACCAATGTAAAGGACATTCTTCCCACTGATCACCAATGTAAGGGACATTCTTCCCACTGATCACCAATGTAAGGGACATTCTTCCCACTGATCACCAATGTAAGGGACATTCTTCCCACTGATCACCAATGTAAGGGACATTCTTTCCACTGATCACCAATGTAAGGGACATTCTTCTCACTGATCACCAATGTAAGGGACATTCTTCTCACTGATCACCAATGTAAGGAACATTCTTCTCACTGATCACCAATGTAAGGAACATTCTTCTCACTGATCACCAATGTAAGGAACATTCTTCTCACTGATCACCAATGTAAGGAACATTCTTCCCACTGATCACCAATGTAAGGAACATTCTTCTCACTGATCACCAATGTAAGGAACATTCTTCCCACTGATCACCAATGTAAGGGACATTCTTCCCACTGATCACCAATGTAAGGGACATTCTTCTCACTGATCACCAATGTAAGGAACATTCTTCTCACTGATCACCAATGTAAGGGACATTCTTCTCACTGATCACCAATGTAAGGAACATTCTTCTCACTGATCACCAATGTAAGGGACATTCTTCCCACTGATCACCAATGTAAGGAACATTCTTCCCACTGATCACCAATGTAAGGGACATTCTTCCCACTGATCACCAATGTAAGGAGCATTCTTCTCACTGATCACCAATGTAAGGGACATTCTTCTCACTGATCACCAATGTAAGGGACATTCTTCTCACTGATCACCAATGTAAGGGACATTCTTCTCACTGATCACCAATGTAAGGGACATTCTTCTCACTGATCACCAATGTAAGGGACATTCTTCCCACTGATCACCAATGTAAGGAACATTCTTCCCACTGATCACCAATGTAAGGGACATTCTTCTCACTGACCACCAATGTAAGGAACATTCTTCTCACTGAGTTCAGAAAGCTTAACATGATTTAAAGGGTTCAGCTGGGCTAATAAACCCAACCCCATCCCCCACAACAGGAAGACCTATCTTGGGACACGTCTGCGTGGCCATCATGATAAGATGAAGGGTTGCAAAAGATTTGAGTATTGTGGTGGGGAGATGAGCACGACTACTGTACACGTGGGAGGGGCCAGTTATTTGTCAAAGACATTGTTCCTGCTTTTGTACATTTTATAGTTTTTTTTTATTACCTTTTAGTGAATGCGTTTGCTACATTCAACCCCCCCCTTTCTTTTCACCTGCTGATCCTGCTAGTAACACACTTCCTATCCTAGGGGTGACAACCCTCACTACACTACATCTATAGGAGGAGCAATGTTGTCACCCTAGGTAGGACAAGACCACAGAAAACTCGCCCTCCCATCTTCTCCATTATAAAGTGGAACCTCGAATTACATAATCAGTTCCAGGAGAATGCTCGCGATCCAAAGCGCTTGCATATCAAAGCGAGTTTCCCCATTGAAGTCAATGGAAATGAAAATAATTTGTTCCGCATTGACTTCAATGGCATGCAATTCCACTTGCGGCCAGAGGTTGGTGGGGGGGGGGGCGCCAGAGAGCCTCGGAAACGGCCGTAAAGGCTCGAAGACACCTTGGCTGACCTCGGAAAGGCTCGGGTATTTCCGCGTCTTTCCGAGCATTCCCGAACGGCGCCGTTCGGCTACAGCGACGGCCCCCCCCCACCTCAGGCCAAGCACGTTATTGCGCACCGTTTTGGCCTGAATCCTGCTCGTGTTAGGACCGAGTTAGTATTTTTTTTTATATACACAGCGCTTGTATTGCGGAATGTTCTTTAACCGAGAGCTGGAAATAATGTAACTGATAACTTCCTCCGCGCTCTGCCAGTGCTGACCGTTATCAGCTGACAAAAATCCTGCCAGGATCAGTGGGTATTTGTTTTTTTTTTAATTTTTACACTTATCGACTTTGGACAAAAAGTCGCATGACAAGTCGCAGCCCATTGATTTCAATGGTCACCCTGTTCCAATCTATGGGACTTCACCGCTTGCCGACCAGCGCACGACGATTTACGTTGACACACACAGGCAAATGGGCGTACCTGTACGTCCCTTTAAATTTGCCGCCCAGTGGTCGCGCATGCGCCCGCCTCGTGAGTGCGAATTTAAAGGGATGTTCTGGAGCCGGGCCCATGATGGCGGTCGGCAAAGGCAGAACAGGGAGATGCCTTTGTAAGCAAGGCATTCCCCCTGTTCTGCCTAGTGACAGGACACTGATCTACTGCTCCCTGTGATCGCTGGCTTGTCACTGGTAGCCCCTCCCCCTCACCATTAGAACACAACCCTAGGACACACTTAACCCCTTCAGCGCCACCTAGTGGTTAACCCCTTCACTGCCAGTGGCATTTACACAGCAATCAGAGCATTTTTAAAGCACCAATCTTTGTAAAAATGACAATGGCCCCAAAACAGTGTCCGCCGTAATCTCGCAGTCACGATTAAAAAATAAAAAAAGCAGAAAACTATCCCCTATTTTGTAAACGCTATAACTTTTGGCAAACCAATCGATAAACGCTTATTGCGATTTTTTTTTACCAAAATAATGTATAAGAATACGTATCGGCCTAAACTGAGGAAAAAAATATATATATATTTTTGACATTTTTGGGGGATATTTATTAGAGAAAAAAGTAAAAAAGTTATTTTTTTTTCAAAATTGACGCTCTATTTTTGTTTATAGCGCAAAAAATACAAAAAAAACACAGAGGTGATCAAACACCACCAAAAGAAAGCTTTATTTGTGGGAAAAAAAGGACGCCAATTTTGTTTGGAAGCCACGTCGCACGACCGCGCAATTGTCGGTTAAAGCAACGCAGTGCCGAATCGCCAAAAAAATTCCCTGGTCAGGAAGGGGGGTAAATTCTTCCGGGGCTGAAGCGGTTAAAGTCGTAGCAACTTTGAAAAAGGTTCCTTGCACTACTTTGACGCAACTTAAGCGCCAGAGAGTGTAAAAGTTACAGGAAATTCCCTCCAAAGTTGCACTTCATACATTCTGACAGATGACCACATGTACATTCAAAGCGACAGAAAACCACATGTACAATCAGAGTAGGGGGTGCAACGGATCATCATTGATCTGTGAGCTGAACGGGCTGCTGCGTTCCGATCGACACACCGCGCGATTCCGCGGATTGCGGCCATAGAAAAGGCTGCAGCTTCGGTGTAGCGCAGGAGTGCCGGACATCTTGGTACACCCGGTGGCAACGGCCTAGGTGAGATGTAGGGAGACGACTTGGACATTACAGTGGGGGGGAGGTGACAGACATTACAGAGGGGGGGGGAGGTGACATGGAAATTACAGTGGGGGGGAGATGACATGGAAATTACAGTGGGGGGGAGATGACATGGAAATTACAGAGGGGGGGGGAGGCGACATGGAAATTACAGAGGGGGGGGGGAGGTGACAGACATTACAGAGGGGGGGAGGTGACAGACATTACAGAGGGGGGGGAGGTGACAGACATTACAGAGGGGGGGTGGTGACAGACATTAGAGGGGGGGAGATGACATAGACATTACAGGGGGGGGGGAGATGACGTAGACATTACAGGGGGGGGGGGGGGAGATGAAGTAGACATTACAGAGGGGGGGGGGGAGGTGACGTAAACATTACAGTGGGGGGAGGTGACAGACATTACAGTGGGGGGAGGTGACAGACATTACAGTGGGGGGAGGTGACGTAAACATTACAGTTGGGGGAGGTGACGTAAACATTACAGTTGGGGGGAGGTGACGTAAACATTACAGTGGGGGGAGGTGACGTAAACATTACAGTGGGGGGAGGTGACGTAAACATTACAGTGGGGGGAGGTGACGTAAACATTACAGTGGGGGGAGGAGACGTAAACATTACAGTGGGGGGAGGAGACAGATATTACAGTGGGGGGAGGAGACAGATATTACAGTGGGGGGAGGAGACAGATATTACAGTGGGGGGAGGAGACAGATATTACAGTGGGGGGAGGAGACAGATATTACAGTGGGGGGAGGAGACAGATATTACAGTGGGGGGAGGAGACAGATATTACAGTGGGGGGGGGGAGACGACAGATATTACAGTGGGGGGGGGAGACGACAGATATTACAGTGGGGGGGGGAGACAGATATTACAGTGGGGGGGGGAGATGACAGATATTACAGTGGGGGGGGGAGATGACAGATATTACAGTGGGGGGGGGAGATGACAGATATTACAGTGGGGGGGGGAGATGACAGATATTACAGTGGGGGGGGGAGATGACAGATATTACAGTGGGGGGGAGATGACAGATATTACAGTGGGGGGGAGATGACAGATATTACAGTGGGGGGGAGATGACGTAGACATTACAGTGGGGGGGAGATGACGTAGACATTACAGTGGGGGGGAGATGACGTAGATATTACAGTGGGGGGGAGATGACGTAGATATTACAGTGGGGGGGAGATGACGTAGATATTACAGTGGGGGGGAGATGACGTAGATATTACAGTGGGGGGGAGATGACGTAGATATTACAGTGGGGGGGAGATGACGTAGATATTACAGTGGGGGGGAGATGACAGATATTACAGTGGGGGGGGGAGATGACGTAGACATTACAGTGGGGGGGGAGATGACGTAGACATTACAGTGGGGGGGGAGATGACGTAGACATTACAGTGGGGGGGGAGATGACGTAGACATTACAGTGGGGGGGGAGATGACGTAGACATTACAGTGGGGGGGAGATGACGTAGACATTACAGTGGGGGGGAGATGACGTAGACATTACAGTGGGGGGGAGATGACGTAGATATTACAGTGGGGGGGAGATGACGTAGATATTACAGTGGGGGGGAGATGACGTAGATATTACAGTGGGGGGGAGATGACGTAGATATTACAGTGGGGGGGAGATGACGTAGATATTACAGTGGGGGGGGAGATGACGTAGATATTACAGTGGGGGGGGGGGAGATGACACAGATATTACAGTGGGGGGGGAGATGACAGATATTACAGTGGGGGGAGATGACGTAGAGATTACAGTGGGGGGGAGATGACGTAGAGATTACAGTGGGGGAGAGATGACGTAGAGATTACAGTGGGGGGGAGATGACAGACATTACAGTGGGGACTATATATGGTGGTGAACCGAAAAATGATCCAATCCATGACTCCGATCCAAAGAACGATCCAAACCGTGAGTTTTTGATCCGTTGCACCCTCAATTCAAAGTGACAGAAAACCACATGCACATTCTAGGCCAGAAAAAAGAACCCACACTTACTCGAAGGCAAAGAAGAGCGCGCACGTCCCCATGATGAGGATGAGCGTCAGGTAGAAGATACCCTTCTGTCTGGCCATCATGACGCGCCCGTCGCAGCAGAAGCTGTTCTTGCCCGGTAATTTCTCCCATTTTCTAGTCACTTTCTTCCTCACCGTCATAACCGACATGGTTGCGCTGTAACGCTTTGGCGTTGGGTTTGGCGGTCCCTCCCCTTCCGTTGTGCTCCCCCTTAGGGCGACGCTATCCCAAGCTCTTCCGCTCTGACCAGGCTGGGCACGGCAACATATTAATCACAAAGGATGACCTGCAAGAAATGGAAACGGTTAGATCAACCGCGTTCAGAAAAAAGTCACACCGAGATCTGTAGGTGCGAAAACATTTCATTTGAAAATAAAAAACGGTCTTCCTGGTCTGCGTGTATCAGAGGTCTTCATCAGGAGGAAGGAGGTCCAGATTCCTCTAGAGATTTTTATATCACTAGAGGGGTCACCAGCAGGAGGAAGGAGGTCCTGATTCCTCTATATAGATCTTTATATCACTAGAGGGGTCTTCATCAGGGGGAAGGAGGTCCTGATTCCTCTATATAGATCCGTATATCACTAGAGAGGTCTTCATCAGGGGGAAGGGGGTCCTGATTACTCTATATAGATCTTTATATCACTAGAGGGGTCTTCATCAGGGGGAAGGGGGTCCTGATTCCTCTATATCTTCTAGATTGTAAGCTCTAACGAGCAGGGCCCTCTGATCCCTCCTGTATTGATTGTATTGTGACTGTACTGTCTTCCCTGATGTAAAGCGCTGCACAAACTGTTGGCGCTATATAAATCCTGTATAATAATAATAATAATATATAGATCTTTATATCACTAGAGGGGTCTTCATCAGGGGGAAGGGGGTCCTGATTCCTCTATATAGATCTTTATTAATAGAGGGGTCTTCATCAGGAGGAAGGGGGTCTTAATATGTACAGTTGGGGAATATGAAGGGAAACGGGGACACCACAGAAGCCTTTAAATACATAAAGTGAATGAATAAGGTTCAGGAGGGCAAGATTTTCAGCAGGACACCAAGATCAAGGACACGGGGACATGTCCTCAACTAATCAGGGAGGAAAGTTCTAAACTATCCTTCGAAAAAAACAAATCGTTTTATTTATTTATTTTTTACCCAAAGAGTAGTTGATGCTTGAACAGTTTTCCAGCAGAGGTAGCGAGTCATTCAACAGAAAGCGGATTCAGACATGCTTGAGAAAAATATAAAATAAAAAAATATATAATAAAATACAACAAAAATATAAATTAAATATAAAACCTAAAATATAAAATTAAAACCTAATATATAAATTAAAAATTTACATTATATAAAAAACATTTAATTTTTTTTATGTATTTTGATATCTTTATATATTTTAAAAGATATCTTTATATATTTTGATATATAAAGATATCCATCTATTAAAAAAATTATATAATAGATATCTTTATATATCTATTAAAATATATAAAAAAGAAAATCTATTAAAAAAAAATATATATATATATATATATATATATATATTTTTTTTTTAAATAGATTTTCTTTTTTATATATTTTAATAGATATATAAAAGATATCTAAAACAATGCCACACTAGGCCTAGTGGCACACCTCAGCGCCAGGTTGCACAGCCACAAATGATATATTGACAAATAAATCAATCACCCAGAGGTTAATAATCTGACAAATAACCTCTAAGCAGTTAGACCAATATAGATATATTAGTATTTACCAAATTATACTAAAAACAGGCAAATATTGTGTGAAAGCAGCTATTTAAAACATACTATCAAAAGACGTATGCATCAAAACATAATAATGAAAGAACCACTATAAAAAACAAAAAGTTCAATATGGTCAAACAGCGCTGAAAAATTGGTTGTAAATGTCCAATTTCAAAATTGGACATTTACAAACAATTTTTCAGCGCTGTTTGACCATAAAAGATATCTATTAAAATATATAAAAAAAAAATCTATTAAAATATAAATAAAAACAAAAATCTATTAAAATATATATAAAAACAAAAATCGATTAAAATATATATAAAAAAAAATCTATTAAAATTAGTGCTGTCAAACGATTAAAATTTTTAATCGCATTAATGTCATAGTTAACTCACGATTAATTCGTCATAAATTTTGATCGCCGTTTTCTAGCTGATCTAAAACCATTTTTGACATAAAGGGACACTTTTGGACAATCTACAGTTTTCAGGCAGAAAGAACAGTTTTTATTTTATAAAAGAACATGTAGGACACTGGGCAGACCACTAGGGACAAGGGGGGGTGTGTATTTTTTACATACAGTACTGTAATCTATAAGATTACAGTATACTGAGTGTATTGTGTTTGTTTACTTT
Organism: Rana temporaria; assembly: GCF_905171775.1. NCBI lineage: Eukaryota > Metazoa > Chordata > Amphibia > Anura > Ranidae > Rana > Rana temporaria. The sequence continues at coordinate 170,806,331 of NC_053497.1, forward strand.
TTTGAATTTGGCGCCGTTCTCCGCTCCCGTGCGTCGTAACGTCGCAGGGAACGGAGATCGGCGGCACACAGACACTGTGAATCGAGCGAGGAGGACCCGCTCGATCACACAGCGGGGTGGCAACGCTGGATCCAGGGACAAGGTGAGTAACTTACCTGTGAATCCAGCGAGAAGGTAAGCCGCGCCGCTGCACACTCTGCACGTCCACCCCGAGCGTTAATCGCGCGATAAAAATATTGACGGCGTTAACATGGGTTTGCGTTAACGCCGTTAATATCGCGTTTAACGCACAGCACTAATTAAAATATATAAAAACAAAAATCTATTAAAATATATAAAAACAAAAATCTATTAAAATATATATTAAAAAAAATCTATTAAATATATATAAAAAAAATCTATTAAAAAAATTATATATATATATATATAGACAAGATATAGATATATCCATCTATCTCTCCATACACACAAAAAAAAAAATTTATATATATATATATATATATATATATATATATATATATATATATATATATATATATATATATATATATATATATATATATATATATATATAAAATATTATATACTCACACCAAAAAAATCTAAATATATATTAAAATAAAAATATATAAAAATCTAAATATATATTAAAATAATATATATATATATATATATATATATATACACATACATATACATATATACATATATATATATATACACACACACACACACACACACATACATACACACATAATATTGGGGCAGACTTGGACCACTTTGTCTTTTTCTAGGTTTCTCCTCCGTACGCCAACGTGGTACCCACAAGTTTCCATCGCCGATCCCCTCCATACACGCCACGCTCACAGCTAGAGATCGGCGTGAACCGTGTCAGGATTCTGACGGCTCCAATCCGGCGACTTCCACACACGCTAAAGCAGTTTATCAGCTCATTCCGGGAACGTTTCTTGCAGCTTCACAGCAATTAGGCTGCATTCACACCTGAGCGTCGGTCGTTCGGCGTTTTTTTCTGCGTTTTTTTCCCGGCGTTTTGTCGCGTGTATTCATGCTTATTTGAGCGTTTGCATACAGCGTTGTCCAACGTTTTTGTACTTTGACGTTTTTTATTTTAGCCAATAGGAAAAACTATCATCTTTTCATCACTTGTTGCTATGTTGGTAGATTTTTTTAATCTTCTGCATGGGCGACAAGTTCTATTGATAAAAGTGACGAAACGCCCGTAGCAAACGCCCGTTGTCGCGCAAGTCGCTTGAATCGAGCGTTTCCATTACTTTCTATGGGAAATGGAAACGCTCAAATACGCCCGATACGCGCGACAAAAAAGGGTCCGGAACTTTTTTGGCGATGGGCGTCAGGCGCATCAGCGTACAGATGTGAACCATCCCCATAGACTTTAATGTATTTTGGTCCCTCTGGCGTTTGTGAGCGTCGCGCTACAGGCGACAAAACGCCTAGGTGTGAATGGGCTCTAAGGCGATTCCCTGACCGGCGATGAAACGTTTTCTATTTACACACAAAACAAGAGGCGAAACCTCCCAGTCCATCCATTCCTACCACCAATATACGATTGCGGCCGGCGTCTCGCGCTGCCGAGTCAAAGCAAAATGTTTCCCGATGCGAGCAGCATCTTTATTAAAATAATAAAGAGAGGAAAGCGTCTGGTGCGGGAGGTCTCCGCAGCGTCGTAGGGGTTTCGGACATGCCAGCTTTTTACATGCCCACGCAAGCAATAAAAAAAACACCCTTTCCGGGCCGGAGAGTCATTTATTAAATCTTTTAAATTGCATTTTGCAGTGGAAGAGCACGGCTCAGAGGATTGGCAACTTAGTATGGATCCCTTGCTGTCTGTAGAGTCACTTGTGAACCTTAAAAAAAATCATTAAAGAGAACCTGTCACACAAAAAAAAATAAAAATCACAGAACAGGGATAAGCAATTTGGGGCCCTCCAGCTGTTGTGGAACTACATTTCCCATGAGGCATTGCAAGGCTGGCAGTTACAATTGCTCCCAGAGACATGATGGGACTTGTAGTTCTGCAACAGCTGGAGGGCCCCAGGTTGCCTACCCCTGACAGAGGACTTTGTCCCCTATGTGATTAAAAAAAATTAATATTATTAGTAATCAATGTTATACATTTTTTCTTTTTTATTAATATTAGTAATCAATGTTATTAATAATAAATAAAAAAAGATAAAATGTATAATAATTATAATAATAATAATATTAGTAACCAATAATGTTATACATGTTTTCCTTTTTTATTAATATTAGTAATCAATGTTATACATTTTATCAATAATAAAAAAATAAAAAATGTATAACATTATTAATTACTAATATTATTAAATAAAAAAAGATAAAATGTATAACATTATTGATTACTAATATTATAATTATTATACATTTTATCTTTTGTTTAATAATAATAATAATAATAATAATAATAATAATAATAATAATAATAATAATAGTAATCAATGTTATACATTTTTTATTAATATTAGTAATCAATGTTATACATGTTATCTTTTTTTATTTATTAAAAATATTAATAACAACATTGATTACTAATAATATTAATAATATTAATAATAAATAAAAAAGATAAAATGTATAACATTGATTACTAATATTAATAAGAAAAAAAATGTATAACATTGATTACTAATATTAATAATATTATTATTGCTTACACCCAAGCATGTAAACTCCACCTGTCGAAAAAAAAAAATTAGCCCCACGCCAACGTATACGCACGCAAGAACATAAAAAATACACGCGTCGGGGCTACCAAAACATGAGAACCTGAATTGCGATACACAGGTTACATGTCTCCGCGTGCGTGCACCGGAGCGATAGCGACAATTCTAGCGCAAGACCTCCTCCGTAACACTAAACTAATGACCTATAGGAGGGGCCTTGCAAAGTGTCGCAATATAAGGCACAGAGTCGTCTTATTTCACAGGGCGCACACAAATTTAACCCCTCCAATTTCGGGTACTTTTAACCCCTTCCTGCCCAGGCCAAAAATGTTACACTATACCCAAATATTACAGATATCCAAAGCTGAAAAAAAATGAATGCTGCAATTTGGCTCTAAAGACAAATTCACCACAAGAAACGAGATGGAATGCGATCCAACGGGCGTGGCCTGAACATGGCGAGCCAACATTGGAGACTACCAATAATCTGAGGGTCGGGGTCTACTGAACATAAAATCCTTCATATAGAAAATGTTCTCCAATATAGGAAACAAACATTCCAGGACACGTCTGACTACAACCAGGAGGACAAAGATCAATCCGCGGTCGGAGATTTACTAATCGGAGTAAATGTTTCGATAAACTGCAAAGTACGGATTACTCAGCAGAAAAAGTCTATGATTAGACTGCAGCCATATACAAGGAGAGGTAGGCTGGAGCCATATACAAGGAGAGGTAGGCTGGAGCCATATACAAGGAGAGGTAGGCTGCAGCCATATACAAGGAGAGGTAGGCTGCAGCCATATACAAGGAGAGGTAGGCTGCAGCCATATACAAGGAGAGGTAGGCTGGAGCCATATACAAGGAGAGGTAGGCTGGAGCCATATACGAGGAGATGTAGGCTGGAGCCATATACGAGGAGATGTAGGCTGGAGCCATATACAAGGAGAGGTAGGCTGGAGCCATATACGAGGAGAGGTAGGCTGGAGCCATATACGAGGAGAGGTAGGCTGGAGCCATATACGAGGAGAGGTAGGCTGGAGCCATATACGAGGAGATGTAGGCTGGAGCCATATACGAGGAGATGTAGGCTGGAGCCATATACAAGGAGAGGTAGGCTGGAGCCATATACAAGGAGAGGTAGGCTGGAGCCATATACAAGGAGAGGTAGGCTGGAGCCATATACAAGGAGAGGTAGGCTGGAGCCATATACGAGGAGAGGTAGGCTGGAGCCATATACGAGGAGAGGTAGGCTGGAGCCATATACGAGGAGATGTAGGCTGGAGCCATATACGAGGAGATGTAGGCTGGAGCCATATACAAGGAGAGGTAGGCTGGAGCCATATACGAGGAGAGGTAGGCTGGAGCCATATACGAGGAGAGGTAGGCTGGAGCCATATACGAGGAGAGGTAGGCTGGAGCCATATACGAGGAGATGTAGGCTGGAGCCATATACGAGGAGATGTAGGCTGGAGCCATATACAAGGAGAGGTAGGCTGGAGCCATATACAAGGAGAGGTAGGCTGGAGCCATATACAAGGAGAGGTAGGCTGGAGCCATATACAAGGAGAGGTAGGCTGGAGCCATATACAAGGAGAGGTAGGCTGGAGCCATATACAAGGAGAGGTAGGCTGGAGCCATATACAAGGAGATGTAGGCTGGAGCCATATACAAGGAGATGTAGGCTGGAGCCATATACAAGGAGATGTAGGCTGGAGCCATATACAAAGAGATGTAGGCTGGAGCCATATACAAGGAGATGTAGGGGGCCGTACAGATCCACCTGGTGTAAAGGAGAATTCCAAGGATGGATTTTTTTTCCAACGTAATTACGTCATTTCATTGATCCAACCTGGAGTAATCAGTACCTACCATACCTGTGGGACCCCTAGAAGCTGAAAATACCACAACGATCTCCACTAGATCCCGGGTCCTGTGCTGAGCGGTTACCCTGCTGCATTGTGAAGAAAAAGTCACCCGCTCTGCACAGGCGCCTTTCATGGAACACTTCATATTTTCTTAATACATGCAAAGCATTCTCTGATTGGACAAGGATGAGATCATGATATCACCCAACAGGAAGGTCCAGACACCATTATAAAACATCGGAAACAGTTTGGACCCTTCCGTCCTGGGCTTTTAAATGGGTTGTCAGAGTTACCATCACTGCCTGTCCTGACTCCAATAGGGACAAGGGCAGTAATAAAAGATCGATCAGAGGCTATACCCCTTCTCTGCGGGGGCGGACGGGCCAGACTGACCGACGGAGGGGGCGGACGGGCCAGACTGACCGACGGAGGGGGCGGACGGGCCAGACTGACCGACGGAGGGGGCGGACGGGCCAGACTGACCGACGGAGGGGGCGGACGGGCCAGACTACAACTGCCCCAGCCCGTGTCTGGCCAATGAAGAAGACGCATACAGTGTAGGTCATTTGTTAGGTTTCGCCTCCTATAAGTATATTCCTGACCGCATTGTACAAGATCTCCACATGCCGGGTAATTGCAGACATTAAGGTCTCATGTAAAACACAATTCCATTTTTCTATGTATATACAACGGGATTCATTTTTTCCAGCTTCTAGCGAGCTTTTTACCGTCCAAAAAAACATTCCAAGAATGGCTTTTCACTCTCTTGTTGGCTCTGCTAAACCTCAACAGAAACCTAATAATATATCCGAGAATAGATTGCATCGAACCACGGCAGTAGGGAGGGGGGGGGGGGGGCATTCTCCGAACATGAAGAAGGGTGTTCAGGAATCATGCAGCACAGGATGAAAGAAACTCCCGTTACAAAGCTCTGTCTGCCGCAACTTTGTAGAAGAAATATCCAGAAGAACAAAAAGCTTCAATACAAATACAGACTTTTCGTAGAATTACAGCCGCCATCAGCACATTGCGCCTTTGGGTTTCCGAAGAAGACAAAAAAAAAATAAGAAGGAAAAGACAGCCAAAAAATGTAACACAATTGCCGATACAGAAGTGACCAGCTTGGTGCGGAGGAACTTGAGCGTCTTGCACAGAGCCATGACTTCTCCTCCAACATCAGTGCCTGACCCAGGGCTGGTACAAGAATTTTTGACACCCTAGGCGAAACCTAGTTTTGCCGCCCCCCCTCCCATTGGCTCCACCCCGACGCCACTCCCTTTGCCCTGCCCATGTATACCCCACCTTTTTAATAAAGTGCCCATCACATGAAGCCTCCCCCCCCGGCGCCCCATCACATGAAGCCTCCCTCCCCGGCGCCCCATCACATGAAGCCTCCCTCCCCGGCGCCCCATCACATGAAGCCTCCACCCCCGGCGCCCCATCACATGAAGCCTCCGGCGCCCCATCACATGAAGCCCCCCCCGGCGCCCCATCACATGAAGCCCCCCCCCCGGCGCCCCATCACATGAAGCCCCCCCCCGGCGCCCCATCACATGAAGCCCCCCCCGGCGCCCCATCACATGAAGCCCCCCCCGGCGCCCCATCACATGAAGCCCCCCCCGGCGCCCCATCACATGAAGCCTCGCCGGTGCTCACCAATGAATGTTTGCTTGCTTCCATTCATTCGAGTCGGGACACAGACACAGTCCTCTGCGCCTCTAATGCGTTGCTTGCTGCGGAAAGAAGAGAGTAGGAACACCAGTGGCTGGTCGTCCCAGGCAGCAGTGCGCCCTAGTTTGCCTAGTCATAGCACCTGGCCTGGACATCAAAAATACATTTTTTGAATATTAATGCCCATGGCTTTGGAATGGAATCTTCAGCAAGCTCATATAGGAACGATGATCAGGTGTCCACCATGTTTTGGCCTTCTAGCATAGATCAGAGCTGAACAAAATCGCAGAAGACAGGGAGTGGCGTCCTCGTGTTTTTGCCATCTATTCTAGCATATATCAGGGCTGGACAAATCCCAGCAGGCGCTAGAGTTCAGCACCAAATTCATGTAACCTATGGGACAGCAGATGTGGTCAACCTTGTGGCAACACCTTGGAGATGGCCTCTGTTCCAGTAGGACTGTACCCCCGTGTACAAAGCTAGCTCCATAATGACAAGGTTTGACCAGCTTGGTGTAGAGGAACTCAAGTCTTGCACAGAGCCCCGACATCAACCCTACTGAAAACCTTTGGGATGAATTGGAATGCCGATTGTAAGCCAGGTCTTCTCCTCCAACTTCCGACCTTACAAATGTTCTTTTCGAATATTAATACCCGTGGATTTGGAATGGAATTCATGAATGAGCTCATATTTGAGCAATGGTCATGTGCCCACCAGGTTTTGTCCGGCTAGTGTACAACAGGGCTGGGCAGAAGCCCAAGCAGGCAGTAGAGAGGACAGCATCAAATTCATGCAACTCGTAGGCCACAGATATGGCAAACCTCGTGTACCATCTTGGAGAAGGCATTTCTCTGTTCCAGTAGGACTGTGCCCCCATGTACAAAGCCAGATCCAAAAAAGGACATAGTTTGACCAGTTTGGTGTGGAAGAACTAGAGGGACCTACAAAATAATCCCAACCTCAACCCTACTGAACACCTTTGGGATGAATTGGAATGTGAGCCAGGTCTTCTCATCCAACATCAGTGCCTGACCTCACAATTATTTTCCCATAGACACTCCAACCTTGTGGAAGGCCTTTCCATAAGAGTGGGGGGGAACATTGTAGCCCTAAAAGGTTGACCAACACCAAATTAATATTGACCAACCCTACATTAATGCCCATGGACTTGGAATGGAATATTCAACAAGCTCATATAGGAATGATGGGCAAGTGTCCATGTTTTGGCCCTCTAGTATAAGGTGACCAGATTTTTTAAATGAAATCCGGGGACATATCTTTTTTTTTTTAATCGGCAAATGGTAAACAATTTCATTGAATCCCTTCCACTAGTACTGACCAACTTTATTCCTACACTGACCTACCCGATGCCTACACTGACCTGACCCACCCGATTCCTACACTGACCCACCCAATGCCTACACTGACCCACCCGATTCCTACACTGACCACTACACTGACCTGACCCACCCGATTCCTACACTGACCACTACACTGACCTGACCCACCCGATTCCTACACTGACCTACCTGAGTAATATACTGACCACTACACTGACCTACCCAATGCCTATACTGACCACTACACTGACCTGACCCACCCGATTCCTACACTGACCTACTCGATTACTACACTGACCACTACACTGACCTACCTGAGTAATATACTGACCACTACACTGACCTACCCAATGCCTATACTGACCTACCCGATCCCTACACCGACCTACTTGATTCCTATACTACTAACCACCATACTAACCACTACACTGACCTACCCGAGTTCTATACTGACCTACCCGATTCCTGCACTACTTCCCCAACCCCACATGTACAGTGTAGATCGGTTGATTTTTCTCACCTTTCCATAATCCATTGGAGCAGGGCTCTCCCCAGCGCCAGGTACTGAACCCGACACCCAGGCGCTTCTCAGTATCCCCTGCCAAGATCTTCTACAATAGCCGCCGTATGCTCTGCACTGCCTCTCCCCTCTGCCGTTCACACATGGGCCGCCGGCACCAGAGGGATCATTGGGAACAGGCTGAACCACAAGAGTCCCTGGGCGGGCGGGCAAGACAGCACACTTGGAGGGGCACAGTAATGATTTTGCGCCCCCCCCCCTAAAGGTTGCACCCAGGGCGAGAGTACAAGATTGCGCCCCCCCCCCCCCCCCATGCCACTGCAATCCGGGGACAGATCGTCTCCGGGGACAGTGTCCTCAATCCAGGGACTGTCTGGTCACCCTACTCCAGTATATACCAGGGCTAGACAAATCTCAGAAGCCAGCTAAGGCAGGCAAGTAAGGTGGCTACACAACGCCTCCCCACCGCCTGTCAAATGGATGTCTGAACTCGAATCGCCCTCCAGAGAACAAAAAGTCTGAGCGAGCCATTAGGGATTGTAACGGTCACCACTGTTTAGGACCTTCCATCCCATCCAAGACAGCTTATCGACACTCCAACCAACAGGACCCGATCCATCCCATTTGCCAGAATAACCGAGACCCACACAGCTCTGGTACTGGTTTCAAATGTCAGACAACTTTAATGGTACACTTAGCTTGCTTATATGCAGTACACAGGTTACAGAAATCACATGAACAATCAAACTGTCCCCACCCATCACACCTTGGGGGGCTTCAATCACATTCTTTGAGCTAATTACTAAACATTCTAGACATGTCGGCGCCGGCCTATAATTATCATGATCTAATCACTGCACATTCCTTCATTAACAGCATAACAAACAAAACACCATCACACAATGATCTCCTTCCAATCCACATCCCCAGATAGACGCTCTGTCTCCGACAAGTACATTCCACACAAACAGTATTTAGCATACATAATTAGAGGTCTGGGAGCAGACCTGGATTAACACCTTTCAAAAGAATGTGTCCCCACATTGAATAGCCCACACCCCGACTCATCTACGGACATCAATCTGATCACGTTTGCCTGGATAGCCTGAAATTAAAAACCCTTTAAAATGCAACAAAAAATAAAAACAAATCAAGACGGTTTTATTTGTACAGCAACATCGTTTCTGCAAACCTATAAAAAGCAGAGTGGCTGAGATTCTCGTAGAACAGGTTCACAGACGTGCCTGAATTAGGTCAGCAAATTCCTGACTCTTTTCTATCTTTAGAGCATCCTTCACCGGCAATAATAGGAAGCTGATGAAAGATAAGAGAACCTGGACCAGTCCGACCTGCCGCACGCCGAACGGCGATTCAGCCTGTGACCTCTACTGGAGAGATGAATGTACCTATATGAACTACAACTTGAAGACCAGGCCTATTCTGACACTTTGTTTACAAGCAAAAATCGGAAAAAGCTATTGAGAACCCACCAAACCTTCAACCAGTCTGACCGGCCGCCAACACAAAGGACGACATGCTTTCCCTGCCCGGCCGCCAACACAAAGGACGACATGCTTCCCCGGCCGCCAACGCAAGGACGACATGCTTCCCCCGCCCGGCCGCCAACGAAAGGGCGACATGCTTCCCCCGGCTGGCCGCCAACGCAAGGGCGACATGCTTCCCCCGGCTGGCCGCCAACGCAAGGGCGACATGCTTCCCCCGGCTAGCCGCCAACGCAAGGGCGACATGCTTCCCCCAGCTGGCCGCCAACGCAAGGACGACATGCTTCCCCCGGCTGGCCGCCAACGCAAGGACGACATGCTTCCCCCGGCTGGCCGCCAACGCAAGGACGACATGCTTCCCCCGGCTGGCCGCCAACGCAAGGACGACATGCTTCCCCCGCCTGGCCGCCAACGCAAGGACGACATGCTTCCCCCGGCTGGCCGCCAACGCAAGGACGACATGCTTCCCCCGGCTGGCCGCCAACGCAAGGACGACATGCTTCCCCCGGCTGGCCGCCAACGCAAGGGCGACATGCTTCCCCCAGCTGGCCGCCAACGCAAGGGCGACATGCTTCCCCCGGCTGGCCGCCAACGCAAGGACGACATGCTTCCCCCGGCTGGCCGACCAACGCAAGGACGACATGCTTCCCCCGGCTGGCCGACCAACGCAAGGACAACATGCTTCCCCCGGCTGGCCACCAATGCAAGGACGACATGCTTCCCCCACCCAGCCGCCAACGCAAGGAGGACATGCTTCCCCACCTGGCCGCCAAACGCGAGGACATGCTTCCCCCGGCTGGCCGACCAACGCAAGGAGGACATGCTTCCCCCGGCTGGCCGACCAACGCAAGGACGACATACTTCCCCCGCCTGCCCGCCAATGCAAGGAGGACATGCCTTCCCGGCTGGCCGCCAAGCTTCCCCCGCCTGGCAACCAACGCAAGGAGGATATGCTTCCCCCGCCTGTCCGCTAGCGCATGGACGACATGCTTCCCCCGCCTGCCCGCTAGCGCAAGGACGACATGCTTCCCCCGGCTGGCCGACCAACGCAAGGACGACAAGCTTCCCCCGCCCGGCCGCCCAACGCAAGGACGACATGCTTCCCCCGCCCGGCCGCCAACGCAAGGACGACATGCTTCCCCCGCCCGGCCGCCAACGCAAGGACGACATGCTTCCCCCGCCCGGCCGCCAACGCAAGGACATGCTTCCCCGCCCAGCCGCCAACGCAAGGAGGACATGCTTCCCCGGCTGGCCGACCAACGCAAGGACGACATGCTTCCCCCGCTGGCCGACCAACGCAAGGACGACATGCTTCCCCCGGCTGGCCGACCAACGCAAGGACAACATGCTTCCCCCGGCTGGCCGACCAACGCAAGGACAACATGCTTCCCCCGGCTGGCCGACCAACGCAAGGACGACATGCTTCCCCCGGCTGGCCGACCAACGCAAGGACAACATGCTTCCCCCGGCTGGCCACCAATGCAAGGACGACATGCTTCCCCCACCCGGCCGCCAACGCAAGGAGGACATGCTTCCCCACCTGGCCGCCAAACGCGAGGACATGCTTCCCCCGGCTGGCCGACCAACGCAAGGAGGACATGCTTCCCCCGGCTGGCCGACCAACGCAAGGACGACATACTTCCCCTGCCTGCCCGCCAATGCAAGGAGGACATGCCTTCCCGGCTGGCCGCCAAGCTTCCCCCGCCTGGCAACCAACGCAAGGAGGATATGCTTCCCCCGCCTGCCCGCTAGCGCAAGGACGACATGCTTCCCCCGGCTGGCCGACCAACGCAAGGACGACAAGCTTCCCCCGGCCGCCCAACGCAAGGACGACATGCTTCCCCCGCCCGGCAACGCAAGGACGACATGCTTCCCCCGCCCGGCCGCCAACGCAAGGACGACATGCTTCAGAACCAACAGCATGGAGTTACCGCTAGCCAAAATACTTTTGGCGCCAGCCATTCTCAAATAGAGTTCCTTGGAACTCTAGGGTTCGTCTAGAGCAGGGCAGGGGTGGCAAACAGAAGGCACGCGAGACCTTGCCATGTGGCCCGCGCAACGGGCCGTCCGTTGCCTCTAGTGATGCAACGGATCGTGACCGATCCATGGAGCGCACCGCTGCCTCGGCCTTAGGAAAGGCCGCGGCTTCGGCCTAGCTCTGAAGCGGTTGGCCATCTTGGTACACCCGGCTCATTAGATGGACGTCCTGGAGATCCAATCACAGGACCGCGGGACGTGTGACGTCCATCATAGGCCCCGCAGACACCAGAAGGCGGCAATTACAACCCTCCTCGACACCATGCACTAGGGAGCAGAATATGACAACACTAGTGCATGTATGAGGTCCATGTATGTCAGGTAAGTGAGGCCAGTGTATGTCAGGTAAGTGAGGCCAGTGTATGTCAGGTAAGTGAGGCCAGTGTATGTCAGGTAAGTGAGGCCAGTGTATGTCAGGTAAGTGAGGCCAGTGTATGTCAGGTAAGTGAGGCCAGTGTATGTCAGGTAAGTGAGGCCAGTGTATGTCAGGTAAGTGAGGCCAGTGTATGTCAGGTAAGTGAGGCCAGTGTATGTCAGGTAAGTGAGGCCAGTGTATGTCAGGTAAGTGAGGCCAGTGTATGTCAGGTAAGTGAGGCCAGTGTATGTCAGGTAAGTGAGGCCAGTGTATGTCAGGTAAGTGAGGCCAGTGTATGTCAGGTAAGTGAGGCCAGTGTATGTCAGGTAAGTGAGGCCAGTGTATGTCAGGTAAGTGAGGCCAGTGTATGTCAGGTAAGTGAGGCCAGTGTATGTCAGGTAAGTGAGGCCAGTGTATGTCAGGTAAGTGAGGCCAGTGTATGTCAGGTAAGTGAGGCCAGTGTATGTCAGGTAAGTGAGGCCAGTGTATGTCAGGTAAGTGAGGCCAGTGTATGTCAGGTAAGTGAGGCCAGTGTATGTCAGGTAAGTGAGGCCAGTGTATGTCAGGTAAGTGAGGCCAGTGTATGTCAGGTAAGTGAGGCCAGTGTATGTCAGGTAAGTGAGGCCAGTGTATGTCAGGTAAGTGAGGCCAGTGTATGTCAGGTAAGTGAGGCCAGTGTATGTCAGGTAAGTGAAGCCAGTGTATGTCAGGTAAGTGAAGCCAGTGTATGTCAGGTAGGTCCATGTATGTCAGGTAGCCCATCCCATCCTATCCCACCCCACCATACCCTATCCCATCTCATCTCACCCTATCCCATCCCATCTCATCCTACCCCATCCCATCTCATCCTACCCCATCCCATCTCATCCTACCCCATCCCATCTCATCCTACCCCATCCCATCTCATCCTATCCCATCTCATCCTACCCCATCCCATCTCATCCTACCCCATCCCATCTCATCCTACCCCAACCCACTCCACTCCCAACCCATCCTACGGCACCCCGCCCCCCCCACCCCATCCCAGGGTGGATGGAAGGAGAGTGGAGGGTGCAGAGGTCAGATATTGCACACGGTCCATAGCATACTCCTGTATCCTGCATTTCGTACACAGCACACTCCTGAACCCTGCGCTCCATAAAACCAGTAATAAACAAATGCAGTGACAATTATTTATGATAATAGTGGACACATAGTCTTACAGATACAACCGGCCCTTTGAGGGCAACCATACTGCTAATGCGGCCCCCGATGAATTTAAGTTTGCCACCCCTGGTCTAGAAAAAAAAAAAACAAGCATAAATCTGCGCTATCTGTGTGAAAAGCTGCCACAAACAATCTAGTGAAACAAGAAAGTGATAAAATATACAAAAACAATTAAGTGGCGCTGAAAAATGATGATGTAGAAAATATTATAACAAACTGAATGGTATAACAGTGTGAACAAATAAAAAGTCCATATATAATATATCCAAAAGCAGTGGGTCGCTGATAAAGATGCACCGCCAGTGAATAATCTCCTATGATGGACAACTGTGAACACCACGGTGAAATGAAAATGGATAAGTATGTGAGGAAATAACCACCACCAGGAGGGGAGGCTTACCAGAGATATTGAACCCTGATAAGCATACGCCTAGAGCAGACCTGGGCAAACTACGGCCCGCGGGCCGTATACGGCCCGGCGGACCTTTTAATCCGGCCCACCCCCGCCGCCGCAACCTACTGTTATCACTGCGGCGGGGAACATAACAGATAGCGTTCGTTTGAACAGCTGTTTTCCCCGCCGCGCATAGACACTCCCCCTTGGACGGATCTGTCCAATCACGAGCAAGGGGGAGTCACATAGACACTCCCCCTTGCTCGCGATTGGACAGATCCGTCCAAGGGGGAGTGTCTATGCGCAGCGGGGAAAACAGCTGTTCAAACGAACGCTGTCTGTTATGTTCCCCGCCGCGGTGATAACAGTAGGTAGGGCCGGGAGGGGTCACTGTGCCCATCACACGCAGCACATGCAGCCACTTGTGCCAACACACGCAGCCACTTGTGCCAACACACGCAGCCACTTGTGCCAACACACGCCGCCACTTGTGCCAACACACGCCGCCACTTGTGCCAACACACGCCGCCACTCTGCCCATCAAACGCCGCCACTCTGCCCATCAAACGCAGCCACTCTGCCCATCAAACGCAGCCACTCTGCCCATCAAACGCAGCCACTCTGCCCATCAAACGCAGCCACTCTGCCCATCAAACGCAGCCACTCTGCCCATCAAACGCAGCCACTCTGCCCATCAAACGCAGCCACTCTGCCCATCAAACGCAGCCACTCTGCCCATCAAACGCAGCCACTCTGCCCATCAAACGCAGCCACTCTGCCCATCAAACGCAGCCACTCTGCCCATCAAACGCAGCCACTCTGCCCATCAAACGCAGCCACTCTGCCCATCAAACGCAGCCACTCTGCCCATCAAACGCAGCCACTCTGCCCATCAAACGCAGCCACTCTGCCCATCAAACGCAGCCACTCTGCCCATCAAACGCAGCCACTCTGCCCATCAAACGCAGCCACTCTGCCCATCAAACGCAGCCACTCTGCCCATCAAACGCAGCCACTCTGCCCATCAAACGCAGCCACTCTGCCCATCAAACGCAGCCACTCTGCCCATCAAACGCAGCCACTCTGCCCATCAAACGCAGCCACTCTGCCCATCAAACGCAGCCACTCTGCCCATCAAACGCAGCCACTCTGCCCATCAAACGCAGCCACTCTGCCCATCAAACGCAGCCACTCTGCCCATCAAACGCAGCCACTCTGCCCATCAAACGCAGCCACTCTGCCCATCAAACGCAGCCACTCTGCCCATCAAACGCAGCCACTCTGCCCATCAAACGCAGCCACTCTGCCCATCAAACGCAGCCACTCTGCCCATCAAACGCAGCCACTCTGCCCATCAAACGCAGCCACTCTGCCCATCAAACGCAGCCACTCTGCCCATCAAACGCAGCCACTCTGCCCATCAAACGCAGCCACTCTGCCCATCAAACGCAGCCACTCTGCCCATCAAACGCAGCCACTCTGCCCATCAAACGCAGCCACTCTGCCCATCAAACGCAGCCACTCTGCCCATCAAACGCAGCCACTCTGCCCATCAAACGCAGCCACTCTGCCCATCAAACGCAGCCACTCTGCCCATCAAACGCAGCCACTCTGCCCATCAAACGCAGCCACTCTGCCCATCAAACGCAGTCACTGTGCCAACACACGCAGTCACTGTGCCATCAATTGTCACCACTGTGCCCATCAAACGCAACCACTGTGCCATCACACGCAGCCACTGTGCCATCACATGCAGCCACTGTTTAATCAATTGTTATTGATTAAACAGTGGCTGCCTGTCCCCAGCCTCTGACCCCCTCCTGTGTCATGTCCCCAGCGTCTGTCCCCCTCCTGTGCCATGTCCCCAGCGTCTGTCCCCCTCCTGTGCCATGTCCCCAGCGTCTGTCCCCCTCCTGTGCCATGTCCCCAGCGTCTGTCCCCCTCCTGTGCCATGTCCCCAGCGTCTGTCCCCCTCCTGTGCCATGTCCCCAGCGTCTGTCCCCCTCCTGTGCCATGTCCCCAGCGTCTGTCCCCCTCCTGTGCCATGTCCCCAGCGTCTGTCCCCCTCCTGTGCCATGTCCCCAGCGTCTGTCCCCCTCCTGTGCCATGTCCCCAGCGTCTGTCCCCCTCCTGTGCCATGTCCCCAGCGTCTGTCCCCCTCCTGTGCCATGTCCCCAGCGTCTGTCCCCCTCCTGTGCCATGTCCCCAGCGTCTGTCCCCCTCCTGTGCCATGTCCCCAGCGTCTGTCCCCCTCCTGTGCCATGTCCCCAGCGTCTGTCCCCCTCCTGTGCCATGTCCCCAGCGTCTGTCCCCCTCCTGTGCCATGTCCCCAGCGTCTGTCCCCCTCCTGTGCCATTTCCCCAGCGTCTGTCCCCCTCCTGTGCCATGTCCCCAGCGTCTGTCCCCCTCCTGTGCCATGTCCCCAGCGTCTGTCCCCCTCCTGTGCCATGTCCCCAGCGTCTGTCCCCCTCCTGTGCCATGTCTATAACAAGTACTCATACCAGTTGTCCAACAATGATATTTACTGCTTTTTATAAAGAAATACAATTGATTTTATGCAGTATTGAGTTTAGCCTTTTGGCCCGGCCCTCCAAAATATTTTTAGTTTCTCATGTGGCCCCATCGAAAAAATAATTGCCCACCCCTGGCCTAGAGGGTCAATATAGACTGTATATGAGTTGGTGGAACCACATCAATCGGATCTGGATACACAGAGAAAACGATGGCTTGAAAGCATCACTTAAGACCAGAGCAGGGGGAGTGACAACGTCTTGATGGTAACTCCCAAGATATCAAACCGTATCCAAGGCACATAAAAGAAAACGAAGTCTCATAGTGTAATACCGTAATTATAATGAAATTTATTAGCGGTTAGAAACACTTACAGTTCTGATGAAAACAAAGGGCATCAATAAAAGGTGGTGCATGGCAGCAGCAGAGTACCGACACGTTTCGCAATAGTTTGCATCAGGTTCCCTGAGCTGTGGCTGGTTTAACTCCCATCTGATGATGCCTGTGTATTTCTGAGGCCAATGCCACTAGGTAGTGCCATCAGAAGGTCATTACTGCTAGCCAGAATACTTCATGTAACCCAGCCATTCTCAAACAGGGTTCCTTGGAAATCGAGAGTTCTTCTAGAGGTTTTTAGGGTTCCTGGGGCTGGTTGATCTACCATCAAACGGTGCCTGCCCAGATCGAGAGCCAATACCACTTGGCAGAACCAACAGCATGGCATTACTGCTAGCCAAAATAGTTCTTGTACCCAGCCATTCTCAATCAGGGTTCTTCAAAAGGTTTTTAGGGGTTCCTTGAGTTGGGGCTGGTTGACCTTCAATTGGATGGTGTCTGCCCAGTTCCAGAGCCAATACCACTTGGCAGAACCAACAGCATGGCATTACTGCTAGCTATAATAGTTCTTGTACCCAGCCATTCTCAACTAGGGTTCCTTGGAACTCTAGGGTTCTTCTAGAGCAGCGATGGCGAACACCAGATGTTTTGGAACTTAAAGGGGTTGTAAAGGTAAAAAAAAAAAAAAATTCACCTTAATGCATCCTATGCATCAAGGTGAAAAAACATCCGACGGTACTGCCCCCCCCCCCCTCCTCGGGTGACTCTGGTGTCCCCCCCCCTCCTCGGGTGACTCTGGTGTCCCCCCCCCCCCTCCTCGGGTGACTCTGGTGTGTCCCCCCCCCCCTCCTCGGGTGACTCTGGTGTGTCCCCCCCCCCCCTCCTCGGGTGACTCTGGTGTCCCCCCCCCCCCTCCTCGGGTGACTCTGGTGTCCCGTCCCCCCCTCCTCGGGTGACTCTGGTGTCGTCGTCCCCCCCTCCTCGGGTGACTCTGGTGTCGTCCCCCCCCCCCTCCTCGGGTGACTCTGGTGTCGTCCCCCCCCTCCTCGGGTGACTCTGGTGTCGTCGTCCCCCTCCTCGGGTGACTCTGGTGTCTTTTTCCTACCAGGTGCAGATCTCAAAGACAGGTTCACATGCCTGCATACGGTGGTCCCGGGTCTGTAGTCAGCGCAGTGATGCGGGGAGGAGTGCAACGCTGTGCACTGGCAAGCACATGGGGTGGAGCAAGATGGCCGCCGCTCCGGAGCTAGGCCGAAGCCGGGGACTTTTTTCCTACGGCCGAGGCTCCGGAGCGCTCCGCGGATCACAGGGTGTGCCAATCCAAACGGGGTGACCCGTTCGGAACACGGATCGGTGACGATCCGTTGCACCCCTAGCTGGCGCTGCTGTCAATCACATCCGATGACGCGGCGGGCGGGGCCGAGTCATACAGTCGGCGGCTATGCCCGCTGCTGTATCACAGTAGCGCGCCCGCAAAAGCTTTCCACCATGCGAGGGAGCTCACATGAAGGTGAAGGTGGACAGCTTTTGTGAGGAGGAGCAGAGACAGCCGCCGAGGGACCCCAGAAGACAGCGTTCGGGGACACTCTGCAAAACGAGCTGCACAGTGGAGGTAAGTATAACATGTTTGTTATTTAAAAAAAAATAAAAAAATTCTGCCTTTAGTGTTCCTTTAATTTCCCATGACGCTCACGCACTCTTCAGCGTAGTTGAGCATTGTGGGAAATTACTTCCAAAACATCTGGGGGTGCCAAGGTTCGGGATCCCTGTTCCAGAGGTTACCAGGTTTTCCTTGAGCTGTGGCTGATTGACCTCCCATCTGATGAGGTCTGCCCAGTGCCGGCCCAAGACATTGCGCTGCCTGGGACCAAGAATGAAATGCTGCCCCCCCCACCCCAGAAAAAAAAAAATCACGCCAACCAAAAGGCCCCCACATTCATTATTTTATATCATGATAACTAAAGGGGACCTGTCATGGCTCTATACATGTATAGGAGTATAAAGAGGACCTGTCATTGCTCTATACATGTATAAAGGGGTAAAAAAAGAGGACCTGTCATTGCTCTTTACATGTATAGGAGTATAAAGAGGACCTGTCATGGCTCTATACATGTATAGGAGTATAAAGAGGACCTGTCATTGCTCTATACATGTATAAAGGGGTAAAAAAGAGGACCTGTCATTGCTCTTTACATGTATAGGAGTATAAAGAGGACCTGTCATTCCTCTATACATGTATAGGAGTATAAAGAGGACCTGTCATGGCTCTATACATGTATAGGAGTATAAAGAGGACCTGTCATGGCTCTATACATGTATAGGAGTATAAAGAGGACCTGTCATTGCTCTATACATGTATAAAGGAGTATAAAGAGGACCTGCCATTGCTCTATACATGTATAGGAGTATATAGAGGACCTGTCATTACTCTTTACATGTAAAGGAATATCAAGAGGACCTGTCATGGCTCTATAAATGTATATAGGACTATAAAGAGTACTTGACATGGCTCTATACATAGGTGTGCGCAGCCTATTGGATTAGGGTGTGCACCCCAAAGCTCAAACACACGCTACCGATCACTCACTGTGTTCACCCGGAAAGGGAAGGAGCCAGTAAATCACATATTTACTGACCCCTTACCCACTCATAAAACATCACCCCGTCTGTGCCCTCAGCAGCAAGTTGGAGAGGAGAGGAGGAAAGCTGGAAGCACTGTGGGGGGGAAGGGGGCAGGGCAGTAGGGGAAATCTGTGCTGTACAGGATGATTAGGGTGTGCCTGGGCACACCTGGCACACCCTGTGCGCACGCCTATGGCTCTATACATGTATAACAAGGGCCTGTCATGGCTCTATACATGTATATAGGAGTATAAAAGGACCTGTGAATTGCCGGCGGCCACAACGTCTTTTGCGCAAACTAATCAATGTACGCTAATTGTGTTTTTTTTTTTGGGACCAAAAATATGTAGAATACATTTTGGCCTAAACTGAAGAAAATAGTTTATTTTTCAAAATTTTGGGGATATTTAAAGTTAAAAAATATATATATATCTATATATCTATATATATCTATCTATCAAAACAAATAAAAACCGCAGAGGTGATCATATATCACCAAAAGAAAGCTCTATTTGTGGGGAAAAAAAAGGACATCAATTTTATTTGGGTAGCGGAGCTTGTGGAACGGGCTGGTGGGCATCAGTATGCTGCCCCCCTAAAAGTACTGCCTGGTACCCATGGTACCACCCGGTCCCATGGGTCTGCCTAGTTCTGGGGCCAATGCCTGTTGGCAGAGCCAACGTCAAGGCAACATTGCTTGCCCGGGTATTTTCTTTTGACAGCTGATAAGTCTCTCCACTTGTTACATGAAAGAATCAAACTCTGCATTGGAGATCGTCAGGAAGGGGGGGGGGGGGGTTGAATCGCGATCACGATTTAACGATTAAAATGTGCAGCTCTAGTGTGAATGAGCTCATATTGTTCCCCTAAAACGAGCAATTAAGAGATTTGTTGGGAGTAAATGAAGAGCAATATTAAGGATCAGCCAGCGAGGAACATCAACAAGGCCAGCTTGGCGCGAGCTGCACGTCTGCACACAAGCAGGTACACACCACCAACTTCCGGATAAAAAAGTAAACACAACTCACATTCCCACATCAGAAACACAATAATCCCGCAGAGCTCAAAGAATACAAAGACAGGAAACCTCCATACAGAGTATTGGTGGGGCCCACTGACTGAGAGCAGTCCGAAAATTAAATATTTATTCATAGTTTTTTATTATTTTTAGGACTGCGTTCTACATGTCAAGGAAAGGGGGGGTGACCGGGACATTGTGGCCTACAGGAAACCCACCCAGACCAGTACCTGCTTTTTCAACTCCCAACACCAAACTGGAAATTATTAGAACTGGTTATTAGGGGTCAGTACACAGTGTATGGTGTGTATGTAGGGGGTCAGTACACAGTGTATATAGGGGGTCAGTACACAGTGTATATAGGGGGTCAGTACACAGTGTATATAGGGGGTCAGTACACAGTGTATATAGGGGGTCAGTACACAGTGTATATAGGGGGTCAGTACACAGTGTATATAGGGGGTCAGTACACAGTGTATATAGGGGGTCAGTACACAGTGTGTGGTGTATATAGGGGGTCAGTACACAGTGTGGTGTATATAGGGGGTCAGTACACAGTGTGTGGTGTATATAGGGGGTCAGTACACAGTGTGTGGTGTATATAGGGGGTCAGTACACAGTGTACGGTGTATATAGGGGGTCAGTACACAGTGTACGGTGTATATAGGGGGTCAGTACACGGTGTATATAGGGGGTCAGTACACAGTGTACGGTGTATATAGGGGGTCAGTACACAGTGTACGGTGTATATAGGGGGTCAGTACACAGTGTACGGTGTATATAGGGGGTCAGTACACGGTGTATATAGGGGGTCAGTACACAGTGTACGGTGTATATAGGGGGTCAGTACACAGTGTACGGTGTATATAGGGGGTCAGTACACAGTGTACGGTGTATATAGGGGGTCAGTACACAGTGTACGGTGTATATAGGGGGTCAGTACACAGTGTGTGGTGTGTATATAGGGGGTCAGTACACAGTGTGTGGTGTGTATATAGGGGGTCAGTACACAGTGTGTGGTGTATATAGGGCAGCCCTCAAAATTTCCACTCGCCTACTAGCATTTGGCGAGTGGATTTAAGCTGGGGACGAG
The DNA here is from genome assembly GCF_905171775.1 of Rana temporaria. Taxonomy (NCBI): domain Eukaryota; kingdom Metazoa; phylum Chordata; class Amphibia; order Anura; family Ranidae; genus Rana; species Rana temporaria. Next base: position 170,827,527 of record NC_053497.1, read on the forward strand.
TGATGACAGGGCTGCATGACCAATCTCCCTCCAATCTGTGCCTACACTTAGAGTCCCGATGAGATTGTCGGCCGAAGAGGAAAGGTGCATGCTCGGGAAAAGTAGTCTGGTGAGCCGCGCACAGGTGCTCTACTTACAATTCTCATTAAGCCATGGGACCTAACAGTATGACCTCTCTGAGCCTGCCCCCCTCCCCCGGGCCCCGACCAATGTAGCTGGAGAGCAGAAAGTAATGAGTAAGGTGGAGGATTGCAAAAATGACCACTCCGGTGCAGCGCTCACTGAAAGTTGCCCTGACATGAGAGCGGCAGCCTTCTATTTTGTGCAGTTTTCTTCTCCTTGTGCTCTATGTAAGTGGCACTGTGAACAGACTGGTCTCAATGTGTGCTGTGCGCTGTCAGTGTGCTCTGTGCTATGGTGTCAATGTGTGCTGTGCGCTGTCAGTGTGCTCTGTGCTATGGTGTCAATGTGTGCTGTGCGCTGTCAGTGTGCGCTGTGCTATGGTGTCAATGGCTGTGCAGTTGTGTGGATCTCAGCGCTGGATTGTACTCCCTCCCGCTGTGCTGCAGCTCCTCTCCTCTCTGCCAGCCTGAATAAAAGGGGGAAGTGGGGACATGCAAGCGTGGAGCCGCACACACAGGCTCCCGATGAGATGAATGGGAGAAAGAGAGAGGATGGATGGGAGTTGCAGAGGAGACAGCAAGAGAATGGGGAAGAGACCCAGTTCTAGTGCCCTGTCCCTCTGGTCTGCCCCCCAGTGCCCTGTCCCTCTGGTCTGCCCCCCAGTGCCCTGTCCCTCTGGTCTGCCCCCCAGTGCCCTGTCCCTCTGGTCTGCCCCCCAGTGCCCTGTCCCTCTGGTCTGCCCCCCAGTGCCCTGTCCCTCTGGTCTGCCCCCCAGTGCCCTGTCCCTCTGGTCTGCCCCCCAGTGCCCTGTCCCTCTGGTCTGCCCCCCAGTGCCCTGTCCCATTTTGTTAAAGTTGTTATTGGTAATATTTAATTTTGTAACTTGATTCTGCATAAAACATTGTCATTCCATGAGATAATCTACGAGGGCGTGTTTACGGGTGCAATTAGGCGCAGGGCAGTGCATACACTGGGGGCAACTGGTGGCGAGTAACTCTTGAGGCCTGGCTAGTGGCTCAGGACTAGAAATGTTGAGCCCTGATATAGGGGGTCAGTACACAGTGTGTGGTGTATATAGGGGGTCAGTACACAGTGTATGGTGTATATAGGGGGTCAGTACACAGTGTATGGTGTATATAGGGGAATCAGTACACAGTGTATATAGGGGGTCAGTACACAGTGTATATAGGGGGTCAGTACACAGTGCGTGGTGTATATAGGGGGTCAGTACACAGTGTGTGGTGTATATAGGGGGTCAGTACACAGTGCGTGGTGTATATAGGGGGTCAGTACACAGTGCGTGGTGTATATAGGGGGTCAGTACACAGTGTGTGGTGTATATAGGGGGTCAGTACACAGTGTGTGGTGTATATAGGGGGTCAGTACACAGTGTGTGGTGTATATAGGGGGTCAGTACACAGTGTGTGGTGTATATAGGGGGTCAGTACACAGTGTGTGGTGTATATAGGGGGTCAGTACACAGTGTGTGGTGTGTATATAGGGGTCAGTACACAGTGTATGGTGTGTATATAGGGGTCAGTACACAGTGTATGGTGTATATAGGGGTCAGTACACAGTGTGTGGTGTATATAGGGGGTCAGTACACAGTGTGTGGTGTATATAGGGGGTCAGTACACAGTGTGTGGTGTATATAGGGGGTCAGTACACAGTGTATGGTGTGTATATAGGGGGTCAGTACACAGTGTATGGTGTGTATATAGGGGGTCAGTACACAGTGTGTGGTGTATATAGGGGGTCAGTACACAGTGTGGTGTATATAGGGGGTCAGTACACAGTGTATGGTGTATATAGAGGGTCAGTACACAGTGTATGGTGTATATAGAGGGTCAGTACACAGTGTATGGTGTATATAGGGGGTCAGTACACAGTGTATATAGGGGGTCAGTACACAGTGTATATAGGGGGTCAGTACACAGTGTATATAGGGGGTCAGTACACAGTGTATATAGGGGGTCAGTACACAGTGTATATAGGGGGTCAGTACACAGTGTATATAGGGGGTCAGTACACAGTGTATATAGGGGGTCAGTACACAGTGTATATAGGGGGTCAGTACACAGTGTATATAGGGGGTCAGTACACAGTGTATATAGGGGGTCAGTACACAGTGTATATAGGGGGTCAGTACACAGTGTATATAGGGGGTCAGTACACAGTGTATATAGGGGGTCAGTACACAGTGTATATAGGGGGTCAGTACACAGTGTATATAGGGGGTCAGTACACAGTGTATATAGGGGGTCAGTACACAGTGTATATAGGGGGTCAGTACACAGTGTATATAGGGGGTCAGTACACAGTGTATATAGGGGGTCAGTACACAGTGTATATAGGGGGTCAGTACACAGTGTATATAGGGGGTCAGTACACAGTGTATGGTGTATATAGGGGGTCAGTACACAGTGTATGGTGTATATAGGGGAATCAGTACACAGTGTATGGTGTTTGTGTCTCTGTACACAAACACAATTGATGTCTCCCCCCCCACCACCACAAATAGAGCTTTCATTTGGCGATTTTTTATCGCCTCTGGTTTTTATTTTTTGCGCAGCCCTAGGTCCGGTGTGTGTTTAGGTCCGATTCAGGTGTGAATTCAGAAAAGCAGACATGCGATTATAAAAAGGGGCTTTACTTGCTGGGACTCTGGAGTGATGAGACCAAGATAAAAGGTTTTTGCATCTGATGGCTTCAAAACTGTATGGAGTCACAAAGGTGAGGAGTACAAAGAAAAATGCATGCAGGGGACAGGCGTGCGATACGAAAAGTGTGCAGGGGGCACGAGTTCACTTCATATAGGGTCCAGGGGCCACGATTCGCTGCCTACAGGGGGCCAGGGCTCAGAAGCGTGCTACCTACAGAGGGTAGGACTTAGGAGTGCGCTACGTAAAGGGCTCAAGAGTGCTCCAACTACAAGGGGGTGTGGGTTCTGGAGGGCCCTACCTACGGGGGGGGGGGGGGTAGGGGTTCTGGAGAGCCCTACCAACAAGGGGGGCCGTCGTTCTGGAGGGCCCTACCTACAAGGGGGGGTAGGGATTCTGGAGGGCCCTACCGACGGGGGGGGCGCCAGTCTGGAGGGAAATACCTACAGGGGGGGCCGCCAGTCTGGAGGGAAATACCTACAGGGGGGGCCGCCGTTCTAGAGGGCCCTGCCTACAGAGGGGGCCGCCGTTCTAGAGGGCCCTGCCTACAGAGGGGGCCGCCGTTCTAGAGGGCCCTGCCTACAGAGGGGGCCGCCGTTCTAGAGGGCCCTGCCTACAGAGGGGGCCGCCGTTCTAGAGGGCCCTGCCTACAGAGGGGGCCGCCGTTCTAGAGGGCCCTGCCTACAGAGGGGGCCGCCGTTCTAGAGGGCCCTGCCTACAGAGGGGGCCGCCGTTCTAGAGGGCCCTGCCTACAGAGGGGGCCGCCGTTCTAGAGGGCCCTGCCTACAGAGGGCCTGCCTACAGAGGGGGCCGCCGTTCTAGAGGGCCCTGCCTACAGAGGGCCCTGCCTACAGAGGGGGCCGCCGTTCTAGAGGGCCCTGCCTACAGAGGGCCCTGCCTACAGAGGGGGCCGCCGTTCTAGAGGGCCCTGCCTACAGAGGGCCCTGCCTACAGAGGGGGCCGCCGTTCTAGAGGGCCCTGCCTACAGAGGGGGCCGCAAGTTCTGGAGGGCCCTACAGACAGGGGGGGGGGGCCAGTCTGGAGGGAAATACCTACAGAGAGGGGGCCGCCGTTCTGGAGGGCCCTGCCTACAGAGGGGGCCGCCGTTCTGGAGGGCCCTGCCTACAGAGGGGGCCGCCGTTCTGGAGGGCCCTGCCTACAGAGGGGGCCGCCGTTCTGGAGGGCCCTGCCTACAGAGGGGGCCGCCGTTCTGGAGGGCCCTGCCTACAGAGGGGGCCGCCGTTCTGGAGGGCCCTGCCTACAGAGGGGGCCGCCGTTCTGGAGGGCCCTGCCTACAGAGGGGGCCGCCGTTCTGGAGGGCCCTACCTACAGGGGGGGCGCCGTTCTGGAGGGCCCTACCAACCGGGGGGGGCTGCCGTTCTGGAGGGCCCTACCTACGGGGGGGGGGGCAGGGATTCTGGAGGGGCCTACCTACGGGGGGGTAGGGGTTCTGGAGGGCCCTACCTACATGGGGGGGCGCCCTTCTGGAGGGCCCTACCTACATGGGGGGGGGCAGTTTTGGAGGGAAGGGCTCAAGAGCGTGCCACGCACAGGGTGCAACCCCCAAAGCTTCCTGGCATCTCTAGGCTCTCCTACCTGGCCCGGCTCTAGTATATCCCTGTGAAGTACACCTCTTCCCGGCATTGTAGGCAGGTCGCTCTCAGATTCCGGGGGCCCGTCTCCGCCATGCCCCACAGCGAGTGTGCGCACCGATCTGTTGGATCTAAGAGCCGCTGAAAGCAAAGCTTCCCTTTGTTGGCAAAGAAGGCTTCTGCGTTTACAAGTGACAGCGGAGGGCGAGCGCCCCCAGACCCCGCCATGGTCCAGCTACATAACTGGGTGCAAGGGTCACATGACAAAGTATTGCAAACAAACATCAGAATATTGGGAATAAGACAGGGGGGGGCACTTATTTTATTTTAGTAACTTTTTAATGTGGATCTACAACAAGCACAAGAGCGGCAAATACAAGACGTTACGACCCGATACAAATGATACGTATTGAGTGCGGAGCGAATCTTCAATGAGAAGATACATTGTATTGGATGGAAGGTCATTATTACTACAATGTGTATTTTTATACAACTTTCATGTTTTGTAAAATGTATCGTTTACAGTCATCTCCGGAATTAAAGTGTTTATAAAAAAATACACACAAATATAAATATATACACACACGTTATATTTCATAACACCACACCGTACAATGTCATTGTAACAAAGGATCTCATAACGGGAAGTACCGAGAGGAAGAATCCGGATGGAATATTACATCACAAGCGCAATTTCACCAACCGAAAAAAGCTGCAAATCACAACTGTACAGAAAGCTCAGAGGGTGTAGTAAAAGGCAAGTAGGTCATATAGTAAGGCAAGTAGAGCCTATAGGAAGGAAGCTAGGTCCTATAGGAAGGAAGCTAGGTCCTATAGGAAGGAAGCTAGGTCCTATAGGAAGGAAGCTAGGTCCTATAGGAAGGAAGCTAGGTCCTATAGGAAGGAAGCTAGGTCCTATAGGAAGGAAGCTAGGTCCTATAGGAAGGAAGCTAGGTCCTATAGGAAGGAAGCTAGGTCCTATAGGAAGGAAGCTAGGTCCTATAGGAAGGAAGCTAGGTCCTATAGGAAGGAAGCTAGGTCCTATAGGAAGGAAGCTAGGTCCTATAGGAAGGAAGCTAGGCCCTATAGGAAGGAAGCTAGGCCCTATAGGAAGGAAGCTAGGCCCTATAGGAAGGAAGCTAGGTCCTATAGGAAGGAAGCTAGGTCCTATAGGAAGGAAGCTAGGTCCTATAGGAAGGAAGCTAGGTCCTATAGGAAGGAAGCTAGGTCCTATAGGAAGGAAGCTAGGTCCTATAGGAAGGAAGCTAGGTCATATAGTAAGGAAGGTAGGTCATATAGTAAGGAAGGTAGGTCCTATAGTAAGGAAGGTAGGTCCTATAGTAAGGAAGGTAGGTCCTATAGTAAGGAAGGTAGGTCCTATAGTAAGGAAGGTAGGTCCTATAGTAAGGAAGGTAGGTCCTATAATAAAAGGAAGGTAGGGACTATAATAAAAGGAAGGTAGGTCATATAGTAAGGTAGGTAGGGCCTATAATAAAAGGAAGGTAGGTCATATAGTAAGGTAGGTAGGTCATATAGTAAGGTAGGTAGGGCCTATAATAAAAAGGAAGGTAGGTCATATAGTAAGGTAGGTAGGGCCTATAATAAAAAGGAAGGTAGGTCATATGGTAAGGTCAAAAGGTAGGTAGGGCCTAAAATAAAAGGTAAGTCATACAGTATAAAGTTGGTAACATAATAAAGGAAGGTAGGTGGGTCCTATAATAAAAAGGTAGGCGGGTCATCTAAGGAGCACTCTGGTTCTGCCCGCCATGCCCTGGCCGGCACCGGTAATGGCAGCAGGGCGGAGTGTCGCACGTCGCTCCATTTATACATCCAGCTGCGCGATTAATCATTAAGAATCGAGATCGCGATTCTTTCCCCCCTTTTGACACTTTTTGGTTTCAAGTTAAAAACCTGGTTTTTTTTTGCTAGAAAAGGACTTAGAACTCCTAAATACTATATATATAAAACTCAACGTGTACGTGTGTGTACGCGTGTACGTGTGTATGTATGTTCCAGCATCACGTCCAAACGGCTAAAGATATTAACATGAAACTTGGCACACGTTACTTATATGTCAGCAACAAACATAGGATAGGTGGTTTAACCCTTACCCACCCACATTTGCCATGGTCGGGGTTTTTCTTTAAAGTCCCATTCAACTCTATGGGAAATACATGTTACTTCATAACTTCCAAACGGCTGTACATATTTCCATAACACTTGGTCACATGTTACTTATATGTCCACTTAACCACTTAAGCCCCGGACCATATTGCTGCCTAAAGACCCAAGGGGTTTTTACAGTTCGGGACTGCGTCGCTTTAACAGACAATTGCGCGGTTGTGCGACGTGGCTCCCAAACAAAATTGGCGTCCTTTTTTCCCCACAAATAGAGCTTTCTTTTGGTGGTATTTGATCACCTCTGCGGTTTTTAGTTTTTGCGCTATAAACAAAAATAGAGCGACAATTTTGAAAAAAATGCAATATTTTTTACTTGTTGCTATAATAAATATCCCCCAAAAACATATAATTTTTTTTTCTCAGTTTAGGCCGATACGTATTCTTCTACCTATTTTTGGTTAAAAAAAAAAAAAAAAACGCAATAATCGTTTATTGGTTGGTTTGCGCAAAATTTATAGCGTTTACAAAATAGGTGATAGTTTTTTTGCATTTTTAGTTTTCTTATTTTTTACTACTAATGGCGGCGATCAGCAATTTTTTTCGTGACTGCGACATTATGGCGGACACTTCGGACAATTTTGACACATTTTTGGGACCATTGTCATTTTCACAGCAAAAAAATGCATTTAAATTGCATTGTTTATTGTGAAAATGACAGTTGCAGTTTGGGAGTTAAACACAGGGGGCGCTGTAACATTTAGGGATCACCTAGTGTGTGTTTACTAGGGTAGGGGGGTGTGGCTGTAGGACTGACGTCATCGATTGAGTCTCCCTAATAAAAGGGAATCACCCGATTGATGCACCGCCACAGTGAAGCACGGGGAAGTCGTGTTTACACACGGCTCTCCCCATTCTTCAGCTCCAGGGAGCGATCGCGACGGAGCGGCTATAAACAAATAGCCGCGCCGTCGTCCCGGATCGCTCCCTGAGCGGACCCGACCTCTGCATGTACCGGGGGGGGTCCCGATCGGACCCCCCACCCACGTCTAGCAGAGGATGTACCGGTACGTATATGTGCCTGTCCGTGCCATTCTGCTGACGTAAATGTACATGAGGAGGTCGGGAAGTGGTTAAACTATAGGATAGTTAATTTATCCCTTAACTACCCCCATTTGTGAGGGTCGGGGTTTTTGTTTAAAGTCCCATGCAAATCAATGGGAAATGTATGTTCCCACATAACTTCTAATAATACCTGCTACACATATTACTTATATGCCAAATAAAAATATATGACAGTTAAATTAACCCTTACCTACACCCTTATATAAAAGATGGGTATATTTATATTACTATGATTTCCCTCCCCAAAAGGTTAAGATAGGAAGACCGGGCAACGCCGGGTATTCAGCTAGTATATATATATATAATTAGCAGAGACCCTAGAGAATAAAATGGCGGTTGTTGCCATATTTTACGTCGCACTGAATTTGCGCAGCGGTCTGCAAAGCGCAATTTTTTTTGTGGAAAAAAAAATTCACTTTAAATTAATGCAAAAATAAATAAACAGTAAAGTCGGTCCAATTTTTTTGGTGTGATGTGAAAGAAGATTTTACGCCGCGAGAATCGCGATCTTTATCCCAAGCAAAAATAAATACAATAAGAAATTGCAAGAACGGCGTCGCTCTAACCAGCTGATGACACATCACACCCGACCAGAGCCGAGTCAACAATGTTAGGCCCCATTCACACCTAGGCGTTTTTACGCTTGAAGCGCACTGCTCACAAACGCCAGAGGGGAGAATTAACATTCCCTATGGTGACTGTTCACACCTGAACGCCCAAACGCCTGTCGCGCGAAGCTCAAACAAGTCCCGGACCTTTTTTGTCGCGCGTATCGTGCGGTTTGGGCGTATTTGAGCGGTTTTTTTTTCCATAGAAAGTAATGGGAAACGCGTGAATTGAGCGTATCGCGCGACAACGGGCGTTTGCTACTGGCGTTTCGTCGCTTTAATAAATAGAACTTGTCGCCCATGCAGAAGATTAAAAATATCTACCAACATAGCAACAAGTGATGAAAAGATGATCATTTTTCCTATTGGCTAAAATAAAAAACTCCGAAGTACAAAAACATCGCACGACGCTGTATGCAAATACGCGCGACAAAACGACCAAAAAACAACAAAAAAAACGACCGACGCTCAGGTGTGGATGCAGCCTAACAGGTGAGCCGAGCAGGAGACGGACGCCACGGACCGCCCCCAACGACACCTTACATAAAGAAACAAAATCGCTACACGCCTCGGAGATAATGATTACTGCTATATATAGCGCCGCCATATCCTGTAGTGCAGTACAACGGGTTTCAAAGAACCCAACAATGTACCAGGAGACGCGGACCGCCCCCTAATTACACCTTATATAAAAGGAAACACTCAGCGCACACTCCTGAGCTCATCACCACTTCTATATACAGTATATGGCGCCATCATAGTCTGTAGCGCAGTACAACGGGGGTTCCAAAGAATCCAACAATGTAACAAGTGAGCTGAACAAGACATAAGGGGGGTAGTTGGCGCAGACCGTGCCATAAAGAAAACAAAAATGCGACACACCTCTGAGCTCATCACACCTTCTATACACAGTACATAGCGCCATCATAGTCTGTAGCGCAGTACAACGGAGTTACAAAGAATCAAACAATGTAACAAGTGACCTGAACAGGAGACAAGGCACCAAGGACCGCCCCATTTACACCTTCTAGAAGGAAGCAAAATCTACGCATTAGACAATACTAATCCATAGATAGCACCACCATACCCTGTAGCGCAGTACAACGGGTTACGAAGAATCCAACAATGTAACAAGTTGCACGGCGCTAATGACGCCGCGGACCGCCCCCCTAATTATACTTTTTTATATAAAAGGAAACGATCACTACACACCTCTGAGCTCAGGGCCGCCGTCAGGAGTTATGGGGCCCCATGAACAAGTTCAGGCGTGGGCCCCCTGAAGCAGAGAACCAGGGGGAGGGGTGCTGCCACGTCAAATTGAGAAGCGGGGGGGGGGGTCACGAATTGGGGGGTTGCCCTGGGGACATCTGGACCCCTTACAAGAAAAAAAAAAAAGGGGGTAGCATGCGGGGGGCCCTTGGGACTGCCTGTACCCCCCCCCCCCCCGATGGCGGCCCTGTCTGAGCTTATCACTACTAATTTATATATCACCATCATATTCTGTAGCGCAGTACAACTGGGGGGGGGGGTGGGTTTACAAAGAACACAACAATGTAACAAGTGAGCTTGAACAGGAGACACGGGACCAATGACACCGTGGACCGCCCTATGTTCATCTTATATCAAAGGAAACAGAAAGCTACATATACCTCTGAGCTCATCACCACCAACCTCCACCAGATTGTCAAAAGTATTGGGACGCCTGCCTTTACATACATACACTATAATACCAAAAGTATTGGGACGCCCGCCTTTATGCACTATATTACCATAAGTATTGGGACGCCCGCCTTTATACACTATATTACCATAAGTATTGGGACGCCCGCCTTTATACACTATATTACCATAAGTATTGGGACGCCTGCCTTTATACACTATATTACCAAAAGTATTGGGACGCCCGCCTTTATACACTATATTACCAAAAGTATTGGGACGCCCGCCTTTATACACTATATTACCAAAAGTATTGGGACGCCCGCCTTTATACACTATATTACCAAAAGTATTGGGACGCCTGCCTTTATACACTATATTACCAAAAGTATTGGGACGCCTGCCTTTATACACTATATTACCAAAAGTATTGGGACGCCCGCCTTTACACACTATATTACCAAAAGTATTGGGACGCCCGCCTTTATACACTATATTACCAAAAGTATTGGGACGCCCGCCTTTATACACTATATTACCAAAAGTATTGGGACGCCCGCCTTTATACACTATATTACCAAAAGTATTGGGACGCCCGCCTTTATACACTATATTACCAAAAGTATTGGGACGCCCGCCTTTATACACTATATTACCAAAAGTATTGGGACGCCCGCCTTTATACACTATATTACCAAAAGTATTGGGACGCCCGCCTTTATACACTATATTACCAAAAGTATTGGGACGCCCGCCTTTATACACTATATTACCAAAAGTATTGGGACGCCCGCCTTTATACACTATAATACCAAAAGTATTGGGACGCCTGCCTTTACATACATACACTATAATACCAAAAGTATTGGGACGCCCGCCTTTATACACTATATTACCAAAAGTATTGGGACGCCCGCCTTTATACACTATATTACCAAAAGTATTGGGATGCCCGCCTTTATACACTATATTACCAAAAGTATTGGGACGCCCGCCTTTATACACTATATTACCATAAGTATTGGGACGCCCGCCTTTATACACTATAATACCAAAAGTATTGGGACGCCTGCCTTTATACACTATATTACCATAAGTATTGGGACACCTGCCTTTACATACACTATAATACCAAAAGTATTGGGACGCCCGCCTTTATACCAGGGCTGTGGAGTCGGTAGATAAATGTTCCGACTCCTCGACTCCGACTCCTCTGTATTAATATGCGAATGTATTTTATACATTCCTTGAGGGAAAGAAACGCAACCTACCACCAGTGTCATCTTAAGAGCATTATAGGCCCCCGGGCAATACAGTGCACTGGGGCCCTGTCTACACAATTACGCACGAGAATTACTGACAAAAATCATAAAATTTACTGGCAGAACCACATTTACTGCCACTGCAAAAAAAGTACCTAAAATTACAGTTTTCAGTGCCGAACAATGCAAATGTCAGTATTTAAACTATAAACATATAGCTAGTGCCATTAGAAATGTGTTTAAGTTAAACAAAAGTAAAAAAAAAAAAAGTCTTCATTGACATGAAGGTCAGGTTACTATAACCCAGCCAGCACAGAGTTTCCTCTTACATCAGAGTCTGCAGGATTCCCCCTTACAGTGAAAGGGAACTCTTATGTAAAGGGGAACGCTGCAGATCATGATCTAAGGGGGGAACTCCGATGTGGAGGGAGGCTATGGTGACCAGAGACCACCTTATATCAGAGTCCACTGCTATCTCTTTCCCACTTACATCAGGGTCCGCAGACTGAGTTCCCCCTTGCATTGTAAGGGGGAATCCTGCAGACTCTGATGTGGGGGGTACTCTGGTGACCAGAGACCACCTTCCTTAGATTAAATACACGAAGGTAAGAGGGGTCACTAATATAGGAGGGGGAACCTTTATATCAGTGCCCCCTTACATTTTTGCATTCACTCCCCCCTTACATCAGCAACCCCCCGCACTCGTGGAGGACCGGATCTTCTCTGTGATTTCCGCGAACTGGGCATGGGCAGTTCTAACCCGTCACTCTCCATAATTTTTTACTGGGGTTGCTGGGCAGCCGGTGGGGCCCCCCAGGCAAGCGGGGCCCCCGGGCAACTTCCCAGCGTGCCCAATGGAAAAGATGGCCCTGCCTACCACAGGACTACTGGCTGGGAAGCCAACAGTCTACTGTATTGCACAGTTTAAGCAAAAGACAAACACAATGAAAACAAAGTTTTATAAAAAAAAAATGATCAATCAATCAAGTGACTGGATAGTAGCGGCAGGCATAAACATCAGGAACAGGATCTTTACCAGTTCAAAAATACAAACCACATTATTTGGTTGTTTTAGAACAAAAACAAAGCTTATCTATAATGAACCAAAATCTGTAAAACCTAGAAATGGTTTATATTAATCTTGAAATGTAGTTATAGGCTTAGCAAATGCAAATCAATTCAATGTAGAGTTCTAAGGACGAGAATTGCCTCTGCCAGATCCTCTTTCATAGAGACTCTTAAGTCAGACTATTATTTTTAGGGCTGAAAATAATCTTTCCACACTGACTTGGGTGGGTGGCATTGCAGTAACTATTCTGGCCACATCACTAACCATCTCTGGATAAACAAGGATGGCTTCTTCAACAGTAAGTTTTGATGAGCGATCATACTTTTCAACTTCTTTTAGTGCTTTATAAAACTCCTGTTGGAATTTTTTTTTTAATTCCAATCTAAATTTAGTAGGAGTCGGAGTCGGTGCATTGTTTGCCGACTCCAGGTACCCAAAATTTCCCCCGACTCAGACTCCTCGACTCCGACTCCACAGCCCTGCTTTATACACTATATTACCATAAGTATTGGGACGCCTGCCTTTACATACATAAACTGTATTACCAAAAGTATTGGGACGCCTGCTTTTATACACTATATTACCAAAAGTATTGGGACGCCCGCCTTTACACTGTATCACCAAAAGCATTGGGACGCCTTCCTTTACACACATACACTATTACCAAAAGTATTGGGACGCAGGCCTTTACACACACACACACACAAACTTTAATGGCATCCCAGTCTTAGTCCAGAGGGTTCAATATTGAGTTGGCTCCGCCCTTTGCAGCTATAACAGCTTCAACTCTTCTGGGAAGGCTGTCCAAGGTTTAGGAGTGTGTCTATGGGAATGTTTGACCGTTCTTCCAGAAGAGTATTTGTAAAGGTCAGGCACTGATGTTGGACGAGAAGGCCTGGCTCATAGTCTCCGCTCTAATTCATCCCAAAGCTGTTCTATCGGGGTTGAGGTCAGGACTCTGTGCAGACCAGTCAAGTTCCTCCACCCCAAACTCACTCATCCATGTCTTTATGGACCTTGCTTTGTGCCCTGGTGTGCAGTCATGTTGGAACAGGAAGGGGCCGTCCCCCAAACTCCTCCCACAAAGTTGGGAGCATGAAATTGTCCAAAATGTCTTGGTATGCTGAAGCCTTAAGAGTTCCCTTCACTGGAACTAAGGGGCCAAGCCCAACCCCTGAAAGTCAACCCCCCACACCATAATCCCCCCTCCCACACCATAATCCCCCCTTCACCAAATGGTTTGGACCAGTGCACAAAGCAAGGTCCATAAAGACATAGGTGGGGGGAGTTTGAGGGTGGAGGAACTTGACTGGCCTGCACAGTGTCCTGACTGCAACACCTTTGGGCTGAATTAGAGCGGAGACTGCAAGCCAGGCATTTACCTCTGAGCTTATCACTACTAAATTTATATATCACCATCATATTCTGCAGCGCAGTACAAAGGGATTACAAAGAACACAACAATGTAAAAAGTGATCCAGAGCAGGAGACACGCCCCCAATGACACTTGGGGGTCCCAGCCACACCTTATATTAGGAACCAATCACTGCACAGCTCTGATATTATATTGATCATGACTGTTTTTACTGTATATGGCACCACCATATACTGTAGCGCTGTACACCAAAATGACAATGAGAACAATGGGACCCGAACAGAAGACACAACACCTCTACCGGGGACCTCACCTGTCCCAACTACACCTTATAGTCATTACTGCTCCGTATAGCGCCATCATATGCTGTAGCGCTGTACACCAAAATGACAATGAGAACAATGGGACCCGAACAGAAGACAACACAAACCCCACTCTGAAGAGATCGATATTGGGCCCATTCTGGGAGACATGACAGGTTCTCTTTATAGGGCCCCTCCCCCTACACCCACCGGTTCCTTCCTGGTGCTCCCCCGCTGATCTGTCCGTCTGGGAGCTCTGTGCTAAGATAACCCCTGTGTAAGCTCTATACTGACCCCCTCCACCTCACATGATGGCTTTCTGGCTGGTGATTGGCCGACAAGGCCGAACTACTGCATCCTGGGAGGGGGAGGAGGTCTGCAGGTAAATAGAATGGAGGTGGTAAAAGGGTCTGTGGGTGGGAGGGGCCTGATCAAGAGAACCGGTCACTGTGGAATGATTGTGTGAGGAAGAAAAGGGAAAGCAGAAAGGAAAGAGGGGGGGGGGAAGGAAAGGAAAGAGGGGGGGGGAAAGCAAAGCAAAGAGGGGGGGGGAAAGCAAAGCAAAGAGGGGGGGGAAAGCAAAGCAAAGAGGGGGGGGGAAGCAAAGCAAAGAGGGGGGGGAAAGCAAAGCAAAGAGGGGGGGGAAAGCAAAGCAAAGAGAGGGGGGGGGGGAAGCAAAGCAAAGAGGGGGGGGGGGAAGCAAAGCAAAGAGAGGGGGGGGGGGAAGCAAAGCAAAGAGAGGGGGGGGGGAAGCAAAGCAAAGAGAGGGGGGGGGGAAGCAAAGCAAAGGAAAGGGGGGAAGCAAAGCAAAGGAAAGGGGGGAAGCAAAGCAAAGAGAGGGGGGGGGGGAAGCAAAGGAAAGAGGGGGGGGGAAGGAAAGGAAAGAGAGGGGGGGGAAGCAAAGGAAAGAGAGGGGGGGGAAGCAAAGGAAAGAGAGGGGGGGGGAAGCAAAGGAAAGAGAGGGGGGGGGAAGCAAAGGAAAGAGAGGGGGGGGGAAGCAAAGGAAAGAGAGGGGGGGGGGAAGCAAAGGAAAGAGAGGGGGGGGGGAAGCAAAGGAAAGAGAGGGGGGGGGGGAAGCAAAGGAAAGAGAGGGGGGGGGGGAAGCAAAGGAAAGAGAGGGGGGGGGGAAGCAAAGGAAAGAGGGGGGGAAAGCAAAGGAAAGAGAGGGGGAAGGAAAGGAAAGGAAAGAGGGGGGGAAGGAAAGCAAAGGAAAGAGGGGGGGAAGGAAAGCAAAGGAAAGAGGGGGGGAAGGAAAGCAAAGGAAAGAGGGGGGGAAGGAAAGCAAAGGAAAGAGGGGGGGGAAGGAAAGCAAAGGAAAGAGGGGGGGAAGAAAGGAAAGGAAAGGGGGGGGGGAAGAAAGGAAAGGAAAGGGGGGGGGGGAAGGAAAGGAAAGGGGGGGGGGAAGAAAAAGGAAAGGAAAGAAGGAAAGAAAATGAATGAGGGAAGGAAGAAGCATGGATACAAAAGAGAATGAAATTTAGAAGGGAAGGAAGGTCGGGGTCCTGTGTAGGGGGGGGGGGTTGTACCCCAATGGTGGGATGTCAGTATGTATAGGTGGGGGGGGGGTGTTCCCCCAATGATGGGATGTCGGTAGGTATAGAGGGGGGTTGGAGGGGTGTACCCCCAATGATGGGATGTCGGTATGTAAAGGGGGGTGTACCCCCAATGATGGGATGTCGGTATGTATAGGGGGGGTGTACCCCCAATGATGGGATGTCGGTAGGTTTAGAGGGGGTTGGGGGGAGGGGTGTACCCCCAATGATGGGATGTCGGTATGTATAGGGGGGTGTACCCCCAATGATGGGATGTCGGTAGGTTTAGAGGGGGGTTGGAGGGGTTGTACCCCCAATGATGGGATGTCGGTATGTATAGGTGGGGGGGGTGTATGTACCCCCAATGATGGGATGTCAGTATGTATAGGTGGGGGGGTGTACCCCCAGTGATGGGATGTCAGTATGTATAGGGGGGGTTGTACCCCCAATGGTGGGATGTCGGTAGGTTTAGAGGGGGGTTGGAGGGGTGTACCCCCAATGATGGGATGTCGGTATGTATAGGGGGGGTTGTACCCCCAATGATGGGATGTCGGTAGGTTTAGAGGGGGGTTGGAGGGGTTGTACCCCCAATGATGGGATGTCGGTATGTATAGGGGGGGGGGTGTACCCCCAGTGATGGGATGTCAGTATGTATAGGGGGGGTGTACCCCCAATGATGGGATGTTGGTATGTATAGGGGGGGGTGTACCCCCAGTGATGGGATGTCAGTATGTATAGGGGGGGTTGTACCCCCAATGGTGGGATGTCGGTAGGTTTAGAGGGGGGTTGGAGGGGTGTACCCCCAATGATGGGATGTCGGTATGTATAGGGGGGGTTGTACCCCCAATGATGGGATGTCGGTAGGTTTAGAGGGGGGTTGGAGGGGTTGTACCCCCAATGATGGGATGTCAGTATGTATAGGGGGGGGGTGTACCCCCAGTGATGGGATGTCAGTATGTATAGGGGGGGTTGTACCCCCAATGATGGGATGTCGGTAGGTTTAGAGGGGGGTTGGAGGGGTTGTACCCCCAATGATGGGATGTCAGTATGTATAGGGGGGGGGGGTGTACCCCCAGTGATGGGATGTCAGTATGTATAGGGGGGGTGTACCCCCAATGATGGGATGTCAGTATGTATAGGAGGGGTTGTACCCCCAATGATGGGATGTCGGTATGTATAGGTGGGGGGGGGGGGTTGTACCCCCAATGATTGGATATGATCGGTATGTATAGAGGGAGGTGGGGGAGGGGGTGCCCCCGGTGGGTGTGATCCGGGAAACCCTCCATTGTGCGGTAGGTAGGTGGGTGGGGTTGTGATCAGAGACGCTCCATTGTCCTCACCTCCGGATACATTGCATTCCTTCTCCTCCGATCCTCTCCATACATTGTATCAATCACCGTCCGCGCGCTCCCCTCCATCCATCACCGTGCACGTGCCTCCCTTCCCAATCTTCCACTCCGCGCGCTCCCCGGCCAGCATTACATTGTTTTACCCGGAGCGCGTGCACGGCCAGAGCCCCCCAAATAATCCGCGTTCACAAAATCCCTCCCCCCGATCTCCTCACCTGCAGCCTCCGGACTCCCTCCTCCTCCTCATCCCCGGCAATCTCAGCTTTTATCATTTCACCCCTCTGACGTCACAACCCACCGTGACTACGTCCTCCCGGAGACACGCCCCTTCTCCTTCCCCATTGGACGAGATTTGTGCCAGTCCCCGATCACCCCCTCCGGGTCCTAGGAGAAGAGTTCTCTGGAGGCGACCAATCACAGCGCGACCCCACCTACCGGGGGGAGGAGCTGAGCTCAGGAGCCAATACAATTCACCGTATTATTCTATCCGAGGTGTCATTTATTATTATCACTAATATAACTTTCAACTTTATTATAATTCTTATTATTCTTATTATTATTATTATCACTTTTATCACTATTGCTACTTTTGGCATTATTTGATCTATTTTATTAATATTTTTATTATCATTCATATTTATTATTGGTTTTATTTTATTTGTATCGTTATTTTATCATTTTATGATGATGATCATTATTACTAATATTGCTTTTAACATTATTATCATCTTTTTTATTATTATTTTCACCATTATTATTATTATTATTATTATTATTATTATTTATTCCATGGTTATAACTTTTGTTATTATAATTTTTGTTATTATTATTTTGAACATCATTATAAATAATATTAATATCACTATTTGTTGTTTTATTATTTTTTATTATTGTTATTATTTTATTTGTGTCATTATTATAATTATAATTTTATGGTTGTTATTATTATTTTCATCATCCTTATTATCATTATCACTATTATTATTATTTCACCATAATTAATATTATCATTTGATTGTTGT
This sequence comes from Rana temporaria, assembly GCF_905171775.1. Taxonomy (NCBI): domain Eukaryota; kingdom Metazoa; phylum Chordata; class Amphibia; order Anura; family Ranidae; genus Rana; species Rana temporaria. Next base: position 170,845,323 of record NC_053497.1, read on the forward strand.
TGTTTTTAATATTACTATTATTATTGTTATCATTATTAACAATATTATTATAATGTTGTTATGATTATTATTATTTTTATTATTATTATTATTATTATTAATAATAATAATATTATTATCAGCATTATCATTTTTATTACCATCACTATTTATAATCATACATATACATTTTTAACATTATTATTATCATTTTAATTCTTTTTATATATTATTGGTATTATTTTTCTTGTAACATTAAAATCATAATTTTATTGTTATTATTATCATTTGATTGTTGTTGTTTTTAATATTACTATTATTATCATTAATAACAATTTTATTATAATGTTGTTATGACTATTATTATTATTTTTTACTATTATTATTATTATTATTATTATTATTATAATAATGATAATAACATTATGATCAGCATTATCATTTTTATTACCATCACTATTTTTAATCATACATATACATTTTTAACATTATTATTATTATTATCATTTTAATTCTTTTTATATATTATTAGTATTATTTTTCCTGTAACATTAAAATCATAATTATTGTTATTATTATCATTTAATTGTTGTTGCTTTTAATATTACTATTATTATTGTTATCATTATTAACAATTTTATTATAATGTTGTTATGATTATTATTATTATTATTTTTACTACTACTATTATTATTATTATTATTATTAATAATAATAATAATAATAATAATAATAATAATAATAATATTATGATCAGCATTATCATTTTTATTACCATCACTATTTATAATTATACATATACATTTTTAACATTATTATTATCATTTTAATTATTTTTATATATTATTCGTATTATTTTTCTTGTAACAATAAAATCATAATTTTATTGTTATTATAATCATTATTGTTAATATTATCTTTGTCATTATTATTATCACTGGCCCAGATTCAGGTAGATTTGCCCATTACTTACACATGAGCTGCTCAGCTGAAATTCTCTGCGCTGGGGCAAATTAGCCAAATTGCCACCTGATTCAGGAATCGTTTGTTCAGTTAATTTGCTCCTGTTTAAGGCAAAGCTGAGGGCGCAAGGCCGCGCAAGTGAAAGTGGGTGTGCCCCTATGTAAATGAGCATTTTTCGGCTCAGCAGAGGTTTGCGCCGGGCGCGCGCATGCGCAGTTATGCCGCTTCCGTCTGCGCATGCGTCAAACTGCGCCTAGCATACTTTCAGGGCAAATCCTGCTCAGCTGCTTGCACTGAGCAAATAAATAGGAGCAGACTTGCGCAGGTTCTTTGCTGAATTTCATCCTGCTTTTTCCAACCCCCCCCTGAGCAAGGAAATTCAGCCCATTTTGAAGAGATGGCACCTCCCAAAGGAACTAAAAAAAGAAAGGCCAACTTCGGAGATGGACATCCTAATTGCTGCACTCCAGCAACATAAAGAAGTCCTATATGGTGCCCAGCGGGCAAACACCACCGTTGCCCAAAGGAGGGCTATCTATGAAGCCATAACCCTGGACATCAATGCCCTGGGTAATGAAGAGCGTACCTGGGATGACATCCAAAAAAAACTGAATGATATGAGGCGCAGGGTCCGGGATAAACTGGCTCTTATCCGCAAACATACCGGTGGCACGGGAGGTGGACCAAGATGTAAGATCCGCCTAAATCATGAGGAGGAGCTTATTGCCCAAAGTTTTGTGCAGGAGCAGGTGGAGGGACTTGCAGGGTACGACTCCACTGTTGGCAACTTGGGGACTGGTAAGTTATTTTTGTTTCATATCTGTTGTGCATCATGGGAGGGGGTAGAAGTGAACATATTTGTGGGTAGAAGTGAAGATGGAACTATTATTTTTGTTTCATATCTGCTGTGCATCATGGGAGGGGGTAGAAGTGAACATATTTGTGGGTAGAAGTGAAGATGGAACTATTATATTTGTTTCATATCTGCTGTGCATCATGGGAGGGGGTAGAAGTGAACATATTTGTGGGTAGAAGTGAAGATGGAACTATTATATTTGTTTCATATCTGCTGTGCATCATGGGAGGGGGTAGAAGTGAACATATTTGTGGGTAGAAGTGAAGATGGAACTATTATTTTTGTTTCATATCTGCTGTGCATCATGGGAGGGGGTAGAAGTGAACATATTTGTGGGTAGAAGTGAAGATGGAACTATTATTTTTGTTTTATATCTGCTGTGCATCATGGGAGGGGGTAGAAGTGAACATATTTGTGGGTAGAAGTGAAGATGGAACTATTATTTTTGTTTCATATCTGCTGTGCATCATGGGAGGGGGTCGAAGTGAACATGTGAGCAGTGTGTTGCACCAGCAAAATCTTTCGTTTTGGTGTCATCCACAGGTGGTGATGAGGATGATGAAGCTGGGCCGTCTTCGGCTGCGGGGCGACCCACGCCATCCATACCTGAGCCAGGGGTCCAGTCAGGCCCCATGGACATTATGGCAATGCTGGTACAGGAGGAGATCCTACCGGGGACAAGTATGGTGGAGGAAGTTGTTTTGGAGGAGGATTCCTTTTTCCTCATCCAGGAGGACTCTGGCTCCCTCCAGGAGGATACCACCATCCCTGATCAACCCACCACCCCCCCGGCCAGCACGTCATCCCCCTCCAGGGCAAGCCCCTCTATTGTGGACCCCTCCCCTTCTCCCTCTGTCCGTGCCCGAGCCTCTCCTCCCAGGAAGGCTCTGTCAAAAACCAGGCATATATCCTCCAGCCTCCGTGACGGTCTGCTGGAGGAGCAGGCCCTACAGACCCGCCATATAGGGGCCATGGTGGGAGATGTTAGACGTCTGGCGGACAGCATGGCATCCACCTCCACCTCTGTGCAGCATGCCCTCACCCTGCATGCAGACCGGGACAAACATGTCTCACGGAGCCTGGATGAAATAAGTGGCAACTCCAAGGCCATAGTCACCTGCTTGGTGGCTCAGCAGATCGCCCCCGCTTTAATAACCGCTGAGGTCAGCAGGATGGCAGCTGCGGTGGAGGCCAACACCGCTGCTGTGCAGGCCAACACCGCTGCAGTGCGGGAGGAGGGGAGAGTTACCCGCCGTCATCAGCGGAACACCACCACCCGCCAAATGCGGATGTTGGCCCAGACCAACACCATCCTCGCCCGCCTGGCCAACGCCATGGAGGGCATGCAGCCACCACCTGCGAGGAGTCTGGAAGTAGGGGTTGATGTTCCTCCCCCCCCTCCATCCCCACCCCATGCCTCCTCCACACCACAGAGATTGAGGAGCCGGAGCCGGGGCACCCTTGGCCCAAAGAAGAAAAAAAAAAATTTATATAATTTGAAAAATTATTATATGCTCAGAATATGAGTTTTATTTTTTTTTAGATGCTCAGAATATGAGCTTTTATATTTATTTGTAGTCCCTACACACGGTGAGGAGTGTATACTACAGTGTGACTGGTGTGTGAATGGGGGGGGTGGCACTCCTGCTGGAAAAGGGGTGTCACCCTCTGCCATGTGAAAGGTGTATGAATGGACAGCAACATAATTGGAGCCTTGACGCGGCATTGCTGCTCCCTAATACCATGGGGTATTGTTGGGTCTAATCCAATTTGGGGTGCATGTGTCGTGTGTGTGCTAGGGACTACAGTGGTGTGCATACATGCATTATACTTGTGACAAGATCAGGGTGTGTTTAATGTGCAAAGAGACGTTCCACAAGACCATTCCGGATTGCTCTTCCCTCAGAAGATCCGGTAGTGTTTATTGGGGGGGGGGGTTGCGTGGTTCGGGGGTAAGGTCATTGCGTAGCTCAATGTGCATGCCCCTTCTCTCAGCAAAATTGTGGAGAATACAACATGCCCCGACGATTTGGCACACAAAGTTGGGTGAATACAACAGGGTCCCCCCTGATTTATCCAGACATCTGAATCGAGATTTAAGGATGCCAAATGTGCGCTCCACCACCGCACGGGTACATGCATGGGCTTCGTTAAATCTTTCCTCTCCTGGTGTTTGAGGGTTACGAAATGGGGTCATCATGTGAGGTCCCAGGGCATATGCAGAGTCACCTGGAAGGGAAAAGACAGGAGGATGTTAGTCGTGCATGTGCCCCTTGTGATGTCTGCATCATGGGGGGGGGGGGGGGCAGTCATACCTGACACCCATGTCACTCACCAATCAGCCAGCTGTCTCCATACATGTTCTGGTCAAACTCGGTTGGGATGGGGCTGTGTCGGTAAATAAAACTGTCATGGCTTGACCCTGGGTGTTTGGCACGGACATGCCATATGAGGCCATGTGCATCCACAATCACCTGCACATTTATCGAATGCCAATGCTTCCTGTTGCAGTAGATATGCTAGAGGAGCCGGGGGGGGGGGGGGGCGTAGTGCCACATGGGTACAATCTATTGCACCCACAGTGCGTGGGAATCTGGCTATTTCATAAAAATCACTGATTGCCTTGTGCCGCAGGTCAGCCGTGGTTGGTTTGATAAATTGTGTGCCCATGCGTCTGAGTATTGCAGGGATCACTTGGTGCACACACCTGCTCATGCTGGATTGGGACATCCCCGCCACCACTCCACCTGTGCGCTGAAATGAGCCACTTGCCAAAAAATGAAGGGTTGCCACTACCTTCACCAGTGGCTGCACTGCCTGTCCCCGATGGGTCGGGCTGCTGATGTCATCCTGCAGGATTGTTACCAACTCAAGGATGACTTCAGGGCTAAAGCGAAACATGCGATACACCTCATTATCACTCATCTGAAAAAGGTTGTAGCGCCCTCTGTAAATCCTCTCCCGTGCCCTCCTACGAGTCGGCTCAGTCAATAGAATATCAAGAACCATAGCTGCCCCTGGCATGTTGGTGCACAGATGTGAGGTCCCGAAAATGTGGGTGCTCTGCTTGTTTAGCTCGTCTGTCTAGGTGCTGCTGAAGTTGCACGCTCCTGCAGCTGACATTTGGCCATCTTTTGCTAACTTGCCCCTGCTTTTAGCAGGAGCAAGTTTGCCCGGGGAAAAAAGCTTGCGCGCTTCCAGCGCAAGATGCGCATCACACGCGCATGTTTCTGAATCATCGGCAGTACCTAATTTGCATATTCGCTGAGGGAATTTCATGAATGCGCAAGTTACACCCCACGCAAAATTGCGCAATAATTGCGCCGGAGCAGCAAGGCTGCGTGCGCTGGAAAAAGGCAGAATTTCAGGCTTAAATGGTTTACAGAATCAGCCGCAAATTTGCCTGGGAGCAAATCAGTACTTGAGCGGCGCAAATCACACTTGCTCCCGCGTAAGTGCTTCTTGAATCTGGGCCACTGTTATTACTTTTAGCATTAATATTATTATTATTATTATTATCATGTTGTTGTTATTATTTCTATTAGTAATGTTATTTTTATTATTATTTTTGATATTATTGTCTAGATCAGGGGTCTCCAAATATTCTAAGCAAACGGGCAGTTTACTATCTTTCAGATTTTGGGGAACCGGATTGTGGCCAGAGGGAGTAAACAATTCCTCAGGTCTGGTGATCAGTGGAAGGAATAGAGTCCCATCATTGGTGTCAGTGGGAGGAATAGTGTCCCATCATTGGTGTCAGTGGGAGGAATAGTGTCCCATCATTGGTGTCAGTGGGAGGAATAGTGTCCCATAATTGGTGTCAGTGGAAGGAATAGTGTCCCATCATTGGTGTCAGTGGAAGGAATAGTGTCCCATCATTGGTGTCAGTGGAAGGAATAGTGTCCCATCATTGGTATCAGTGGAAGGAATAGTGTCCCATCATTGGTGTCAGTGGGGGGAATAGTGTCCCATCATTGGTATCAGTGGGAGGAATAGTGTCCCATCATTGGTGTCAGTGGGAGGAATAGTGTCCCATCATTGGTATCAGTGGGAGGAATAGTGTCCCATCATTGGTGTCAGTGGAAGGAATAGTGTCCCATCATTGGTGTCAGTGGAAGGAATAGTGTCCCATCATTGGTGTCAGTAGAAGGAATAGTGTCCCATCATTGGTGTCAGTGGAAGGAATAGTGTCCCATCATTGGTATCAGTGGGAGGAATAGTGTCCCATCATTGGTGTCAGTGGAAGGAATAGTGTCCCATCATTGGTGTCAGTGGAAGGAAAAGTGTCCTATCATTGGTGTCAGTGGAAGGAATAGTGTCCCATCATTGGTGTCAGTGGGAGGAATAGTGTCCCATCATTGGTGTCAGTGGGGGGAATAGTGCCCATTATTGGTATTAGTGGGAGGAATAGTGTCCCATCATTGGTGTCAGTGGAAGGAATAGTGTCCCATCATTGGTATCAGTGGGGGGAATAGTGTCCCATCATTGGTATCAGTGGGAGGAATTGTGTCCCATCATTGGTGTCAGTGGGAGGAATAGTGTCCCATCATTGGTGTCAGTGGGAGGAATAGTGTCCCATCATTGGTGTCAGTGGGAGGAATAGTGTCCCATCATTGGTGTCAGTGGGAGGAATAGTGTCCCATCATTGGTGTCAGTGGGAGGAATAGTGTCCCATCATTGGTGTTAGTTACAAAAAAAACCATAGATACCCCTTTAACAGTGGTGGCTGGTGCTCAAATTTTTTGGGGGGGGGTGCAAACAAACTCAAAAATACTGAAAAATTACCCCCATCAATTGCAGCCACTCATGCCCATCAAATGCCACCACTGTGACCCCCTGCCCGCCCGCTGTCTGCCCAGCACTAACCCCATCTTAGTGGCGGGTCAGGCAGCGGGTGAGGGCGGCGAGCTGTGGGACGGCTCCTGTATCCTCCTCTCTTCTTCAGTCTGCTAGGCGTCCAATCGGGAGGCGCCTGTGCCTACAGCCAGGGCCGCTGATAGAAATCATGGGGCCCCGTACAGCCTACCTGACGGGGCCCCCTTCAGCTCCACCCCTGGTCCCGCCTTTATCTCCACCCCTGACCCTGCCTTGAAACTGTCTCTGCAGCACGTTACGGGATTGGCGGCATTGGTAGGCACCTGGAGCAGAGAACTGGGGGGGGGGGGCTGCCGTCTGAAATTGAGAAGCGGGAGGGGGGGCTGCCGCGAATTGAGAAGCGGAGGGGGGCCCTTTACAAATTATTAATAAAAATGAAAAATGAAAAAATAAAAAAATATATAAAATAAATAAATAAACATTTATAAAAAAAAAAGGGGGGGGGGTTGCCATTCAGGGCCCTGGGGACCTCTGGGCCCTTTAATTAAAAAAAAAAAAAAACATTTATAAAAAAAAAAGGGGGGGTTTGCCACATGGAGACCTCATGAGCCCTTTAATATATATATACATAAGGAATAAAAAGAAAAAAAATTGAAATAAAATAATATGAAAAAAAAAAAGAATTTATAAAAAAAGGGGGATTGCCATCCGGGGCCCTGGGGACCTTTAATAATAATATATATATATATATATATATATATATATATATATATATATATATATATATATATATATAAAATAAAAAAATATATAAAAATGTATTTATTTTTTTATAAAAAAAGGGGTGTTTTTTATTTTTTTTATAAAAAAAAGGGGACCCCCGTACCCCTAAGAAAAAAAAATTGTCCCTTTAATAAAAATATAAAAAAATATATATATTAGAAAAAATAACCTGCTCCTCTTCAGAAAAAAACTAAAGACGGAACTGTTCATCCAGGCCTATGGATAAATTTATATTCTTTTCCCTCTTACAGTCCGCCCCCTCATTGAAGGGGCCACTTGCCTCTCTAATAACTATGATGTCTTCTACCCCTCCTCTAGTATCCCCACTGTTCCTTTTTTCTTTTATATTTTTTCTCATACACTTTACGGCTCTTTCCTCTTGCTCCCCCTAAGGGCTGGATACCCTTTCCTTTCACCGCCCTCTCTTCTCTTTTCTCTCTCTTCTTCACCACGGATTGATTCAAAGTTACATCTCACCAGCGGCGCTTAGACGCTCACTTCACAGTGGGCATTTGGCGCCTAATTAAGCTCAAAAATCAAATCAAATCAAATCAATCAAAAAATATATATTTTTTTATAAAAAATAAATAAAAAAAAGGGGGGTTGCCATCCGGGGGCCCTGGGGGCCTTCGGACCCCTGGAGACCCCCGGACCTCTAAAAAAAAAAAAAAAAAATTTTTTTTTTAAGGGGGTTTCCATCCGGGCCCCTGCTGGCCCGGGGCCCCCTACAACAGGGCCAGCTGTACTGGCTTATCAGCGGCCCTGCCTACAGCCAATCAAGTGACGGGTATTAGATCTGCGCCCCCCTTCCCTCATTTGAAGGTAACACTCTCCCATGTGGACCCTAGTGGCCACTGCGAGAGCCAATGTAGAGCTACGGGCTCTCACGCAGGGGAGCCGACCTGCCTCCGTAGAACTGCGGCGGCTGGTTGGCAAGTAGTTAAAGTGGCTCCAGAGACCAAAAGATTGCTGAGTGGTCATCAGCTTCTTGTGTATACCAAGCCTTTTTGACCTGGCTTGTGAGCTGACTCTGCCTTTTGCCTACAGTTTTGGTGCTTTCTCTGCTCGTCTGATACTGACCCTGGTTTAGCCCTGACTCTGCTCTGGATCTGATTCTGTACCTCTGCTACTTGGCCGTTACCAACTTCCGCCTCCTTTACCACCCAAGATCCTGCATACCCCTGCTCACCAGCTTTATTGCTGCCTGTTGTTCTGCACCTGCTGCTGTGTACCTGCACCTGCCAGTCCATCAGTCTGCCTGTTGTCCTGCATCTGCTGCTGTGTATCCGCATTGGCCAGTCCATGATTCTGTCTGCTGCTTGGCACCTGCTGCAAGTACCTTCCATCCAGGATCTCCAGCCATGCACCCATGCCACTCTGTGCCCTGTTATATCCGCAAGCTAACACGACTTACAAATTAACACTGCCACAAATTTGTGGCAAGTTATCCTTGCTATTTTGGTTGATGTGAGTAGACAATCTTTTTTTTTTATCATACAATAAGGCCTCATGCCCACGGACGTTTTTACAGACATTTTATGAGCGTTTTTTGCAGCTTAAAAACGTCTCTCCATGTTAGCCTATGGTCTCATGCCCACCATGATGTTTTTGACGGCACTGCTCCCCCCACCCCAAAGCACGTTGTCCCCATGTTGATGAGAACAAGGGCCTCTTCCCGAAAACTCTGGCTGTTGGTTGTCGGGGTCTGCGGGCGGGGGGCTTATCGGAATCTGGGAGCCCCCTTTAATAAGGGGGCCCCCAGATCCCGGTACCCCTACCCATTCACCTGGAGGAAAAAGGTGTCAAGTAAAAAACCCACACTACAGACATTTTTAAAGTAATTTATTAGGCAGCTTTCAGGGGTCTTCTTCTGACTTCAGGGGTCTTCCTCTGACTTCGGGGGTCTCTTCCGACATGGGGCATGGGGCTTGGTCACCCTATGATGTCACCGCCCAGAGCATGATGGGATTGTGACGTCTTAATAGGTGAGGTCACCTAGTGACATCAACCGGTGACCACGCCCCATGCCTATATAAATCAGTGCGGACCGCGCACACGGCATTACATCAGGAGAGATCATCGAGTCAACATCAGAAGAGAAGAGGGAAGAAGACGATAGGGAAGACCGGGCCGCTGCTAGTAAAAGAGCTGGAAGAAGATAGCGGAGTTGCCCGGCAGAATGCAGAAAGCACCGGAGAGCAAGAGAAGAACCGGAGAGCGCGGAGAAGGCACCGGAGAGCGGAAGAAGAGAGCGGAAAGTCGGAAGAGACCCCCAAAGTCGGAAGAAGACCCCCGGAGCTGCATAATAAATTCCCAGATTCCGATAAGCCCCCCACCCACAGACCCCGACAACCAATGGCCAGGGTTGTCGGGAAGAGGCCTTTGTCCTCATCAACATGCACCAACCCCCCCCAAGTTGAGGGCATGTGGCCTGGTATGCTCTAGGGGGGGGCGCTCTCTCACCCCCTTCCCTGACCTGCCAGGCTACGTGCTCGGATAAGGGTCTGGTATAGATCCTGGGGGAACCCCCACGCCGTTTTTTTTTGGTGTGGGGGATTCCCCTTAAGATCCATACCAGACCTAAGGGTCTGGTATCATCCTGGGGGGGAACCTCACGCAAATTATTTTTTTACATTTTTGCGGGGTTCCCCTTCAAGATTCTCTGCACATGAGTCACCCCGCAAGTCGGATCCGACTTCTGGTGCGACCTCTATTCAAATCAATGGGCTCAATAGAGAAAGAAAAACGCGGCTGAAAGCTAGCGCGGCGAAACGTGCAATGAATTTAATGCAAAATGCGGGAAAAAATCGATTTAAAAACACCGCTTTTTTCCTGGAGTCTGTACTAGCTTTACAGCCTGTTTTTTAAAACCTCCGTGGGCATGAGGCCTAAGTTGTAATGCTGCACTTACAGTGGACGGCGTCCTCCATTGTGTTTGTTTTTGTGTGGTTGCGTTCCCATTATTTTATTCATGTACATATTAAATATATTTAATAATTTCATAAAACATATACACACTTGTATTTTTTTCTTCTATCTACTAGAACGGTGCTTTTCCTTACACCGTGCTTTTTGTTTTTCGCTTATTTTTACTTTTCAAGTGCTATATATTTACTACCCATGCGCACGTTGGGCTTCTACCTGTAGATTATAATTTAAACAAATTTTTGCAATGAACTGCAAAATGTCAGGGTTGTGCAATATACCATATACCTACAATGGTGTCCCCTCTTAATCTGGTGCAGGTCTGGTTCCTTCTCTCCTTTATGGCACTCCCAAGCGTGGCCATTGCTCCTTTTTGTGTGACTCCCTTAAGCCACGCACAGTCGAATGGGACGTACCCTCTTTTGGAACACCGGCCACTTGGTCATGAGACCTCTTTCAATACAGCATGATTGGTAAATATGTTCTAAAATGATTATTAATGTTAGCAATAAGCTTTTAAATTATGTGTTTATTGTAAATTAAAAGTAATCTTCTCACAGCAAACATAACCCCTGAAGAAGACCCCGAAAGGGTCGAAACACATCAGCATTCAGGTATCTACCGACAGTATTGCATTCATATAATGTTGTGTAATTACATTGCGTTTGCACCCCATGTATTGACTTTTTAGTTTTGTGTACCAAAGCTCATATTTTAGCTGTCAAATGTCTATTTTTCACGGCTGTTACTAATAAAGTTTTTTTATTCAAAACCCTATTTATATATATTTTTCATCCTCTTCTGCCGAGAAAACCCCTAATGGGGGAAACTTCCCTTTTGTACCAATTGGGGTGCGCAGCACCAGTTTCTCTTTCTCCCACAAGTGTCTTCCCCTTTAGGCCCCTTTCACACTGGGGCGGGAGGTGCGATGGTGGTAAACCGCTGCTATTTTTAGCGGTGATTTACCGCCAGAAATTGCGGTAGTATTCGGCCGCTAGTGGTGCGGTTTCACTCCCCGCTAGCGACCAAAAAAGGTTTAATACCGCCGGCAATGCATATTGCCGGCGGTATAGCCGCGGTTTCCTATTGCTTTCAATGGGAATGAGCGGTAAACACACTGGCCCGGATTCAAGTAGATTTGCGCATTTTTTACGGAGGCGCAGGGCAACGTTTTTGCCCTGCGCCCCCGCAAATTTACTGCGCTGCCCTTGATTCACGGAGCAGTAGCTCCGTAAATTGCATGGGCGCAACGGCAAAATGCCCGGCGGAAGCGCACGCAATTTAAATGATCCCGTAGGGGGCGGGAATCATTTAAATTAGGCGCGTTCCCGCGCCGAGCGTAGAGCGCATGCTCCGTCGGGAAACTTTCCTGACGTGCATTGCGGCAAATGACGTCGCAAGGACGTCATTTGCTTCAAAGTGAACGTGAATGGCGTCCAGCGCCATTCACGATTCACTTACGCAAACTACGTAACTTTCAAATTTTGCGACGCGGGAACGACGGGTATACGTAACATTGGCTGCCCCTGCTAATAGCAGGGGCAGCCTTACGCGAAAACCGCCGTACAGAAACGACGTAAATTGCATACGCAGGGCTCACGCAACGTTGTGAATCGGCGTTAGTATGCAATTTGCATACTATACGCTGAGCACAACGGGAACGCCACCTAGCGGCCATCGCAAGAATGCAGCCTAAGATATGCGGGCATAAGAGCCTTATGCCACGCATATCTTAGGCTGCAGTCGGCTTAACGAGGTTCCTGAATCAGGAGCATTCGTTACGCCGGGGCAAGTAAGCAATTGCGCTGTGTAACCTATGGTTACACAGGCGCAATTGCTTCTTGAATCCGGGCCACTGCTCCTTCACCGCTCCAAAGATGCGGCTAGAAGGACTTTTGAAATGGTCCTGCTAGAGCACCGCTCCACTGTGAAAGCCCTCGGTGCTTTCACACTGGAGAAACAGCAGCCTCTGTTAGAGGTCGGTTTGCAAGCGCCATTTTTAGCGCAATAGCGCCTGCAAACCGCCCCACTCGAATTCGAATAGAAATATATTAGAATAGAGCAGAAAAAATATATATATATATATATATATATATATATATATATATATATATATATTTTATTATTCTACTCTTCTAATATTTTTCTATTCGAATTTGAGTTCATTCTATATGAATTTCGAATTTCAGAAAATGGAAGATAGATAGAAGATAGATAGAAGAAGCCAGGTCATATTCTATTGTATTTGATTACATTCTATTAAATTCCATTCTGTTCTTTACTATTCTTTGATTTTCATTCTATTGTTTTATTATTTTATATTTATTTTTTTATCGTATTGTTTTTTAGAAATCGATTTATATTTTTTAGATTTTGATTCAAATTTGCTTTCAATTTCCATTCGAATTTGTTTTCGAATCGAATTTGTTTTCGAATTCGATTCAAATAGAAGTTGTTTTCGATGTTCGATCGAATTTCGTCCGCGGGTTTTCGATTCGAAAACGTTCGTTCGGATTCGGTAAATTCGTTAATATTACAATTCGGGAATTCGTATGCATCCGAATGTCCGAATAATGAAAAATTTGTCTGAATTTCGATTCGGAACGAAACGAGATGCACATGCCTAGTTGTTTTATAGATCAACGGCAGGGGAAAAATGCGGTGGGGCGAGGGCGTATTTCTTCTTTGACAGCTGGCTGTTTATAGTGAGGAACAGCCGATAGGACTTATCGCTCAGTGAATATTGATTTATTCCTTTTTTTTTTCGCTGATAAGCTGTTAAACAAACTCTTCCAGTAAAAACTGAACAGGAAGAATAGACAACAGCCAAAGAATAGCGAGCAGCCAGAGCTCCTCGCACAGCGGAATAGATCGGACTTTTATTCCTTCTATTAACGTAAGTGTTCTTCGTTTTTCTCTCGTAAAATTCTCTTTGGGATTTCTGTTTGCATTAAAGTAGTCAGTTATGGCCAAGTTCTAATTGAAAAATGAACTAATTTAGTCTCTTTCTTTTATTTATTTTTTATGTCTCTGGTTAAATATAACGTTTAGTAGAGATAATTTAACTTTCACAGAAGTATTGCACCGCTAGGTCTTAATTTTTTTTTTTTAAATGTATCACGCCCACTTCCACCTACTTTAAATTAGGCCGGCGTACGCTTAGGAATTTACGTTATGCCGGCGCAACGTTGGGAGCAAGTGCTTTGTGAATACTGTGATTGCCTCTCTGTGTTACGTCGGCGTAGCGCATATGAGATGCGCTACACCGGTATAAAGATGCGCACAGGTATCTGAATCCAGGCCTATAACTTTTCAGATTAGATTTTTTTCATTTTTTGTATTGGATATGTTTTATAGCAGAAAGTAAAAAATAAATATATATATTTTTTTCAAAATTGTCAGCCTTTATTTTTTGTTTAATAGCGCAAAAAAGAAAAAACCCAGATGTGATCAAATACCATTGATAGAAAGCTCTATTTTTGGGGGGAAAAGGACACAAATTTTATTTGGGTACAGTGTTGCACGACTGCACAATTGTCAGCTAAAGCAACCTGGTCATGAAGGGGGGTAAAACTTCTGGAGGTCAAGTGGTTAAAAAAACAAAAACACTTCTAAGTCACATAGGAACTGTTTCTTATCTATTGCTGATGCGACTTCTGTGAGTAAAGTTGCATTGAAGTCGGATCAGCATTAAAGTTTCAAGTAAGTTGCACTAAATAGTTGCACTTGAAACCGCATGATAATCACATTAGTATGAACTGAGCCTTAGGGGGTTGTTGTCGGTGGGGGGGGGGGGGGGGGCTTATCCTAGAGGTACAGTTATGTTGTAATAAGGTTGCTGTCTGTGTATTTATTGGACATAGCATAGTTATAAATTGTAAAGATATGGCTGTGCGTCTCAGATGTCATGTGTATTTTCCAAGGACTTTGTTACACATTACATTCCAAGTGTCTAAATCATGCTTATTAAAGCTTTCACCACCTTCAGGACAGTCCAACAGCTAGTTCAGTGCTGAGCACGGCGGGTGACAGGTAGGACACTTTCTTTTTTTACCCAACAATTCACCAAACTTTTCAGCTTTGTATAGTGTATAGCAAAAGCTTTTTTTTTTTTTTTTGTGTATGAATGGGGTAACAAAGACTTAAAACCCATGCCAGTTTATTCTTTGCTGTCTGTGTCCCATTGGGGAGATTTTTCTTCACTTCTTGTCCCAGAGATACAACAGGAAGTGAAAAGAAGACTCCACCAGGTGAGGTGGTTACGCAGTTGTCATTTACCCACCTTGAGTCTGAACACTTTCTGCCCCCTTCCAGTCCAGGCCATTTTTCACTTTTCAGCACTGTCGTTCTTTAACCTCCCTGGCGGTATGATTCTGTCTAGAATTACGTACCAAAAGCGGTACCATTATTTTGCAAGGAAATTTGGCGTTTTATACTGTAGGTCTGTAATTTTTAGGAATAACTCACTTAAATATGTCCAAACAAGAATCTAGTAGGCATCCCAGGTATGATTTTTTTTTAAAACCAAAATTATAAATTATAATATAATAAATAACTATAAATAATTATAACAAATAATAATATAATTATAATAAAAATTATTTAATAATGTAATCAACTCAAAATCACTGAAATTTGCTCAGTTGCAGAATTGTCGCTGTCATTACTTTTATTTTTTTATGACGTATTTCCCCACAAATTGCTATCGCACAATTCTGCAAGTGATTATAATTTATTATCGCTATTTTCTAGCTGATCTAAAACCTTTTTTGACATTTAGCCTAAGTTCACACTGCTGCTAATTCAAAATCGCGGTAAAATGCGCGATTTTACCGCGATTTCGCGGCCACGATTTTGCCGCGATTTTGGCCGCAATTTAATGTAAATCGCGGCCCGAAATCGCAAAAAGTAGTACAGGAACTACTTTTTGAAATCGCAGATGCGGCGTCGCACTGATTAGGACAGTGCCATTGCCGACAATTGCCGCCGATTTGAGATGCGATTTGACATGTCAAATCGCACCTCAAATCGTTCCAAATCGTACCCAGTGTGAACCAGGGCAAAGGGACACTTTTGGACAATCTACAGTTTTCAGGCAGAAAGAACAGTTTTTATTATATAAAAGAACATGTAGGACACTGGGCAGACCACTAGGGACAAGGGGGGTGTGTATTTTTTACATACAGTACTGTAATCTATAAGATTACAGTATACTGTATGTAATGTGTTTATTTACTTTTTTGAATTTGGCGCCGTTCTCCGCTCCCGTGCGTCGTAACGTCGCAGGGAACGTAGATTGGCGGCACAAGGGGACACTGTGAATCGAGCGAGGAGGACCCGCTCTCTCACACAGCGGGGATGCATCGCAGGATCTAGGGACAAGGTAAGTAACTTGTCTGTGGATGCTGCGAGCAGGTAAGCCGCGCCGCTGCACACTCTGCACGTCCACCCTGAGCGTGACTCGGGGATACCGATCGCAGCATGAAAAAAACACCCCAAGTCACGCTCGGGGACACCGCCAGGCAGGTTAATGGACAATTACTTGGTCATCCAACACTGTATCCAAAATGGATTCCTTGCTTTGTGCTCTGGTGTGCAGTCATGTTGGAACAGGAAGAGGCCATCCCCAAACTGTTCCCACAAAGTTGGGAGCATGAAATTGTCCACAATATCTTGGTATGATGACACTTAGAGTTCCCTTCACTGGAACTAAGAGGCCAAACCGAACCCCTGAAAAACAACCCCACACCATAATCCCCCCTCCACCAAATGATTTGGACCAGTGCACAAAGCAAGGTCCATAAAGACATGGGTGAGTGAGTTTAGTGTGGAGGAATTTGCCTGGCCTGCACCTCAACCCGATAGAATACCGTTGGGAAAAATTAGAGCAGAGACTGCGAGTCAGGCCTTCTTGTCCACATCAGTGCCTGACCTCACAAATGCTCTTCTGGAAGAATGGTCAAACATTCCCATAGACACACTCCTAAACCTTGTGGACGGCCTTCCCAGAAGAGTTGAAGCTGTTATAGCTGCAAAGGGTGGGCCAACTCAATATTGAACCCTACGGACTAAGACTGGGATGCTATTAACCACTTAAGACCCGGACCTTTAGGCAGCAAAAGGACCCGGACAGTTTTTGCGATTCGGCACTGCGTCGGTTTAACTGACAATTGCGCAATCATGCGATGTGGCTACCAAACAAAATTGGCATCCTTTTTTCCCCACAAATAGAGCTTTCTTTTGGTGGTATTTGATCACCTATGCGGTTTTTATTTTTTGCGCTATAAGCAAAAATAAAGCGACAATTTAAAAAAAAAATGCAATATTTTTTACTTTTTGCTATAATAAATATCCCCCAAAAATATATAAAAAAAACTTTTTTTTCCCTCACTTTAGGCCAATACGTATTCTTCTACCTATTTTTGGTAAATAAGCGTTTATCGATTGGTTTTACGCGAAATTTATAGCGTTTACAAAATAGGGTTTTATTGCATTTTTATTAATTATTTATTTTTTACTACTAATGGCGGCGATCAGAGATTTTTTTTTGTGACTGCGACATTATGGCGGACACTTCGAACAATTTTGACACATTTTTGGGACCATTGTCATTTTCACAGCAAAAAATGCATTAAAAATGCATTGTTTACTGTGAAAATGACAATTGCAGTTTGGGAGTTAACCACAAGGGGGCGCTGAAGGGCTTAAGTGTGACCTCATCTCTGTTTCTAACTGTAGGGGGGTGTGGCCGTAGGTGTGACATCATTGATTGTGTTTCCCTATAAAACCAATCAATGACGCCAGCACAGTGAAGAACGGGGAAGCTGTGTTTACACACAGCTCTCCCCGTTCTTCAGCTCCGGGGACCAATCGCGGGACTCCAGCGGCGATCGGGTCCGCGAGTCCCGCGGTCACGGAGCTTCGGACCTGGTCGCGTGCACGCGCCGGCGTGACCCCACGGCTAGGCTTAAAGGGCAACGTACAGGTATGTTGATGTGCCCAGCCGTGCCATTCTGCCGACGTATATCGGCGCGAAGGGATCCTTAAGTGGTTAAAGTTCATGTGCATGTAAAGGCAGGCGTCCCAATACTTTTGCCAATATAGTGTATATTGGTGGTATTACAGATGCTAGACTGACACAATAGTAAATTAGGCAGTTATTCAGCAATACAACTTTGTATGAATGACTGAGGTTGAATGGGTGGCCAAATGAAATTACCTCATGACATTGGTGTCCAGTGTAGAACTGTTTATGGTCAATGGAGAAGTCATCCATTAAATTGCTGGTCTGCAGAGGATAAAGAATCCCCCCTTACATCGATAATCAGTGGGAAGAATGCATAGAGTGGTTGAAAATCTCATCAGGTTTTTAATTATCCCTGTTTGCTCTCTGTTTGTCCTGGTGACCCACATACTCGGAATAAAAAGAGAAGGAAAATCCAAAAAGTTGAGTTGACCACAAGAACTGAAATATACAGGCACTTGTCCCTCTAAGGCAGTGTTGCCCAACTCTAGTCCTCAAGGCACACCAACAGGTCAGGTTTTCAGGCTTTCCATTATTTTGCACAGGTGATTTGATCAGTTTCACTGCCTTAGTAATTACCACAGCCGTTTCATCTGAGGGAAATCCTGAAAACATGACCTGTTGGTGTGCCTTGAGGACTGGAGTATGGGAAACACTGCTCTGAGGCCTCGTACACACGACCGTTTTCCCCGACAAAATCCATCAAGAAACTTGGTGGCAGATCTTTTTTGCAGAGGAAAATGGTCGTGTGTATGTTTTTCATCGAGAAAACTGTTGTGGATCTCGACGAGTAAAAAAGAGAACAAGTTCTCTTTTTTCTCGTCGGGAGTCTCAGTTTCCTCGTCGTGCTTCTCGTCGGGCTGGTTTACGACGAGAAACACGTTCGTGTGTATGCTTAGAAACCCGCGCATGCTCAGAATAAAGTATGAGACGGGAGCGCACCTTCGGTAAAAGTAGCGTTCGTAATGGAGATAGCACATTCGTCACGCTGTAACAGACTGAAAAGCGTGAATTGTCTCTCACCAAACTTTTACTTAACACGCAGTAACATGTGGTTAGTAAAAGCAGCCCCAAGGGTGGCGCCAGTGGAATGGAACTTCCCCTTTATAGTGCCGTCGTATGTGTTGTACGTCACCGCGTTTGAGAACGACGAGATTTTTGTCTTGACAGTGTGTACGCAAAGAAAGCTTGTCAAGATTCTCGACAAGCCTGACAAGGAACTCGTCGAGGAAAACAAAGTTTCATTTACGATGAGTTTCTTTGTGTATGTGCTATCTCGCGCCAAAAAATAAAATAAAATATTTGATAAATAAGTAAAAGCAGCTACCCAAAAATAATCGAAAGATTATAGCAATGGAGATAGGTGGGGGGTGGGTGCGCTAAAATACAATATTTATATAATGTTGGACTATACAAATATATAAATAAGTGAAACACCTTTAGATACTGATAGATCTAGTATGAAAGTCCATGTGCGCTTGGTTAAATATATAATCTGGCCCAAATCCCTGCACCAAATGATTGGTTGTGAACTGGGCTCAAGTGAACCAGTCCAATGAGTTTCTTGGTCGTGTGTATGAAGCCTCGTACACACGACCGAGGAACTCGATGGGCGAAACACATCGTTTTCCTCGTCGAAGCTGTCGAGGAACTCGACAAGGCAAGTTTCTCCATTCCCGTCGAGGAAAAAGAAGACATGATCTCTTTTTGGCTCGACGGGATCCTCGACAGTTTTTTTGTCGAAAAATGTACACACGACCGGTTTCCTCGGCAAAAAAAAAAATCCCAGTAAGTTTCTTGCTGGTTTTTGCGGAGAAACTTGGTCATGTGTACGAGGCCTGAGGCCTAACAGCTATCTCACAGGGAATTTGTTACTGACACGCGGTGAAGAAAAGCAGTGAGCGTTGTCACCCTATAATAGGAAGTGTGTTACTGACGAGATTACCAGGTGAAAATAAATAAAAAAGTCTAATAATATATGCAAATATAAAATTTCATTACGTTGATTTAAGTAATCTTTAGTGTATGACCAACCAAAACCTTTTAGGCCCCATACACACGAGAGGATTTATCCGCGTTTCCGCGAATAAATCCTCTCGAGGATTTGTGCGGATTTCCATGCGATGGAGTGTACTCACCATCGCATTGAAATCCGCGCCGAAATCCTCTGGCGATGACGTGTCGCGCCATCGCCGCGATTATGACGCGGCGACGTGCGCGACGCTGTCATATAAGGAATTCCACGCATGCGTCGAATCATTACGACGCATGCGGGGGATCCCTTCGGACGGATGGATCCGGTGAGTCTATACAGACCAGCGGATCCATCCGTTGGGATGGATTCCAGGGGATAGATTTGTTTAGCATGTCAGCAAATATTTATCTGCTGGAAATCCATCCCAGGGGAGAAATATCCGCGGAAACAGATCCGCTGGAGTGTACACACCATAGGATCTATCCGCTGAAACCCATTCGCTGGGATTTTTCAGCGGATGGATTCTATCGTGTGTATGGGGCCTTAGTGTTTTTGAAAGAGTAGGAAAGAATTAAAACTCCTGCTGGGTTTGTACTGCTATCCAGGGCACCGTTAGAAAGATTTTCTCTTTTTCTATTGACAACAGAAAACAAAGAGAACTTTGGGGAAATCTTCAAAAGCAACACAGTCTTCAGCAGACATATGCGATTTCTTTTGTTGCAAATCAAAATTCAGACAAAATTTCCATTATTCGGAAATTTGGATGTATCAGAATTTCTGAATCACAATAGTAACCAATTTCAACAAATCCAAAGTAAGTTATAACAAAACAAATAATCAGAATTCAAATTAGAAAATGAATTTAAAAATGTATTTTGAATCCAAAAATGAATTTGAAATAAAAACTAATTTCAATAAATACAGTAAGATATAAATATGAAATAAGATGATGATTTCTACTTAGGCTTCTTTATGGAATAAACTGAATATATTAGAATAGAATAAACAAAATAAAACAAATATAGCCATCTTACGAAATTTAAATTTGAAATAAATTTGAATTTAAAATCGATTTAAAAATGTTGAATTTACAAAAGAATCTGAATATAAGTAACTAATTCTGAAAACAAATCATTCTAACATAACAAATAATATGAGGAAAATATATTATTAACTTAAAGCGGAGGTTCACCCTAAAACAATTATATACCATTACATCCAGCATACTTCCGACATGTACAGTATGCTGGTATTTTTTATTTTTTTGCTGGACATACCGTTTTATAGTTATTTTTCTTTTCTCACTCCCGCGGGGAATAGGCGTTCCTATGAAGACGCGTAGATGATTGACGTGCGGATAAGGCGCGTCACGCGTTCCGAAAATAGCCGAACTGGGACTCGGCTATATAGGGCGCCTGCGCAGTCAGCTCTACACGGCTCCTAGTCTGTGCGCAGGCGCCGTATAGAGCCGAGTCCCAGTCCGGCTATTTTCAGAACACGTGACGCGCCTTATCCGCACTTCAATCATCGACGCCTCTTCATAGGAACGCCTATTCCCCGCGGGAGTGAGAAAAGAAAAAGAACTATAAAACGGTATGTACAGCGGACAAAAAAAATACCAGCATACTGTACATGTCGGAAGTATGCTGGATGTAATGGTATATAGATGTTTTTTAGGGTGAACCTCCACTTTAAAGGGGTTGTAAAGGTACAATTTTTTTCCTAAATAGCTTCCTTTACCTCATCCTTCCATTTTGCTTTTAATTGTCCTTATTTCTTCTGAGAAATCTTCGCTTCCCGTTCTTCGGTCTGTAACTCCACACAGTAATGCAAGGCTTTCTCACTGGTGTGGAGTGTCATGCTCGCTCCCTCCCTTGGACTACAGAAGAGTCAGGACGCTCTCTACGTTGCAGATAGAGAAAGGAGCTGTGTGTTAGTGGGCGTCCTGACTCTCCGGTAGTCCAAGGGAGGGGGCGAGCACGAAAAATCCACACCAGGGAGAAAGCCTGGCATTACTGTGTGGAGTTACAGACAGAAGAACAGGAAGTGAGGATTTCTCAGAAGAAATAAGGACATTTAAAAGCAAAATGGAAGGATGAGGTAAGTGAAGGAGGACTACACTAAGGTAAAGGAAGATATTTAGGGAAAAAATTGTACCTTTACAACCCCTTTAACGAACAAAGCTGAAACAAAACAAACTTCTCCAACGTAGACATCGTCTTCAGTAGCATGGGAAAAGGCCAGAAACCCTGTCACCTTTTTATTGCCATCTTGCCCCTCTGCAGATTCTTTCCCACTTTCTGTTTGGTGAAGTGAAGGCACACCGGTTATAAGTGAAGGAACATCTCTCCAACGCAGCCCCTGATAGCAATAAAAACCCAACACAGGGTCTAATCCTTACTCACTCAAACCAAAACTGAAAAAAAAATTTGAGCTAGACAAACACTTTAATTGATTACAGTTCTTCTTTGATTACCATTTACTAACCTTAATCATTTTCTACTCTCTTTTACAGGTCCTATGTATCATCTCTCACTGGTTTTTGGACTTCCTGGTCATTCTAGGCCATTCTTGTTCTTAATCGATTTCTGATGATGTCACCACGTCTTAAAAATGTATTCTTACTCTCTGTATCTCTATTTTTCTTTTCTCTATCCCAATTTCTTTTTAGCAAAACTCCCTTCTTTACATACTTACCACTTTCTGCTCCCAAAAATAAACCGGTCCATCTCCTAATTGTGTCATCCTGGAGATCGGGTTCTTCATTCCTTGGACAGATCTTCAACCATCACAATGACGTCTTTTACCTCTTTGAGCCTGGACACCCCATCTGGATGAAGTTTAAGAATGAAAGTTCCGAGCTGCTACAATTTCCCTTAAGAGATCTTCTACGATCGCTTTTCACCTGTGATGTGTCCCCTCTTCATCAGTATCTTCCTAAAGGTGGAAAACATATTTCTGAATTGGGCTTCTTTTCAGAAAGTCGAGCGCTCTGCACTCCACCATTTTGTTCCGCCTTTATTCCTTCTGAAGGTTACGATCGCCTCAAGTGCTACCATCGGTGCAAAAATTCTTTTCTGGATAAAATGGAAGAAACATGCAAGACATACAGCCATGTTGTGCTGAAAACAGTCCGGATTTTAGACCTTTCTGTTGTTCTTTCCCTTTTCCGAGACCCTGCTCTTAATATTCGTATTTTGCACCTTGTAAGGGACCCTAGAGCTGTTGCTTTGTCAAGAAAATCCTTTGATCTCAATATTGAGGACCGTATAGTACTTAAGAATGAGGGGGAAAAAAATATTACAATAAGCAGGGTAATGGAGAAGATTTGTAAATCTCAGGTTGACATCAACAATGTGGCTAAAGCAGCTGAGGTGTTGCAAGGACGATACATGGCAATTCGACATGAGGACCTTTCTAATGAGCCCCTTAAAAACATAAAAAAAATATACAGTTTTGCTGGCCTGTCTCTCACTAAAGACCTGGAACAGTGGGTTTACAATATCACCCATGTGGAGATGGCAGATAAAAATGGGATTATGACTTTCTCACGAGACTCCTCAAAGGTGGTCCACAAATGGAGAACAGCTCTGGACTTCAATTTCGTAAAACAGATTCAAGACAACTGCAAAAAGGCAATGGATCTATTTGGTTACAGGCCGGCAAGATCCAAAAGAGAACAGCAAAATTTGACTCTGGACTTCGTAAATAAGGAATGGTCATAGGAAAAAGCTAAATAATCCTGCACAAGTGAACTCAGTAACAACATATTCCTACACAACCTCTTGATGCCACTAGGAGTGGTTCTCACTAGTGAATTTTTAATGTGAATGCAGCATGATCAATTGTTTTGCACGATTTTGTACTGCAAAATCGCACGACAAGTCATTCTCCATGATTTTGAATGACTACCATTCATATTGGCACGACTTTAAGTCGTGCCCACTTCAAAGTAGTTCCTGTACTACTTTTTTTCTGAAGTCGGATTCCATATTAACAGATCCGTCTTTGACATGCGACTTGTGCATAAAGGGGAACTCCACGCCATTTAAAACGGCATGGGTTCCCCCTTCATGAGCATACCGGACCCTTTGGTCTGGTACAGATTTTAAGGGGAAACCCACACCAAAAAAGACGGCGTTGGGTCTCCCCAAAATCTATACCAGACCCTTATCCAAGCACCAGCCTGGCCAGTCAGAAAATGGGGTGGGGTCGAGCAAGCGCCCCCCCTCCTGATCCGTGCCAGGCCGCATGCCCTCAACATGGGGGGGTGGGTGCTTTGGGGCAGGGGGCCCTGTGCCCCCTCCACCCCAAAGCCCCTTGCCCCATGTTGTAGAGGACAAGGGCCCCTTCCCGACAACTCTGGCTGTTGGTTGTCGGGGTCTGCAAGCAGGGGGCTTATCGGAATCTGTGAGCCCCCTTTAATAAGGGGGGCCCCAGATCCTGGCCCCCCCACCCTATGTGGATGAGTATGGGGTACATCGTACCCATATTCATTCACCTGGGGGAAAAAAGTGTCAATATAAAAAAAACACTAGACAAGTTTTTAAAGTAATGTATAAGGCAGCTCCGGGGGTCTTCTTCCGACATCGGGGGTCTCTTCCGACTTCTCTGGCCTATTCTCCCACTCTCCGGCGTCTTCTCTATGCTCTCTGGTTCTTCTCCCGCTCTCCAGAGCCTTCTGCCGGGCTCCTCCGCTATCTTCTGCCAGCTCTTTTCCTAGCGTTGGCCCGGTCTTCTCAGTCGTCTTCTTCCCTCTTCTCTTCTTCCGATGTTCACACTCCACTCTCTCCCACTGTAATGCCGTGTGCGCGGTGCGGAGATCGTCTTCACCCCCTTTCCTGACCGGCCAGGCTGGTGCTCGGATAAGGGTCTGGTATGGATTTTGGGGGGACCCCACGCCGTTTTTTCGGCATGGGTTTCCCCTTAAAATCCATACCAGACCGAAGGGCTTGGTATGCTTATGAAGGGGGAACCCATGACGTTGGCGTGGAGTTCCCTCTAATTATTGGGGGATCAAAATCGTGTCCCTGCTAATTAAAGTCATACTTCAAGTCGTGGGGTAAAGTTGGATCCACAGTCGTATGACTGTCTTTTCAAAATGGCAGCCGCGAAATCGCAGCAAATCGCACGACTTTGAAGTCACACAAGTGTGAAAGGGGCCTTAATCATGTTTTAGGCTAAAATGCGTTGACTTTCTGTGCTGTTTGAACCGTTTTACAATAAATCTTTAAGCAATACTGTGATTTACCATAATTACGGCTCTTCTCCTGTATATATGTGTGATACCCATGGGATCCACATGAAAGCTAGAAATCTCTGTACTACTTCCAAGTCTCTGCTAGCTTCTGGGTCTGTATTGAGCAGCTGGTCTGCTGCTACAGGCACCATTCTGAGAAAACTTTGCATTGTTTCCATGAAAACAAAGAGGTTGATTTACTAAAACTTCAGCTGAAATAGAGCTGCACCAGATTTTGCGCTTTCCAATTTTAGTAAATCAAACTCATAGTGTTCCCTGATTGGATAAGGTTCAGATCTTGACACCCACACCCTGCCTCTCCAACTCATCCAATCCAATCAGAGAAATGCTTTCTATTCACTGAATGACAAACTGCCCAAACTACCACCCTGAGGAAGTCAACTAAAAAAAAGTTGAAATAACCTTTCTAAATCTTTAGCAAAGTTCATCAAATGTACTGGTGTTTCATAGAAACCCACATCTACATGCCAGTCCCCTCCTCTTTCTTTGTGCTGAATGTGCAGGTCTTCCTCCTATAATCACATGATCAGCCAATCCAGCCATGATTATGACCAATCCCCTGCTCTTTCTTTGTGCTGAGTGGGCGTGTCTCCCTCATATAATGACCTGATCAGCCATTGAAGCCAATCATGAACACTGCTGGATTTAAAAGGGGGCAAACGCAGCTATTGCTTTGGGCCCCCTTGCCAGGGCCCCGGATGGCAACCCCCCTTTTTTTTATTTAACCACTTCCATACAGGGCACGTATACACCTTCCCGCCCAAGCCAATTTTCAGCTTTCAGCACTGTCGCACTTTGAATGGCAATTGCGCGGTCATGCTACACTGTACCCAAACAAAATTGGCGTCCTTTTTCCCCCACAAATAGAGCTTTCTTTTGGTGGTATTTGATCACCTCTGCGATTTTTTTTTTTTTGCGCAACAACTAAAAAAAGACTGAAAATTTTGAAAAAAAAAATACGTTTTTATTTTTTTCTGTTAATTTTTTTGTAAATAAGTAAGTTTTCTCTTTCAATTACGGGCACTGATATGGCGGCACTGATGGGCACCGATGAGATGGCACTGATGGACATCAATGAGGTAGTACTGACGGGCACAGATGAGGTGGCACTGATTGGCGGCGCTTGTATGCGGCACTGATGGGCACACATAGGCGGCACTGATGGGCACACATAGGCAGCACTGATGGGCACACATAGGCGGCACTGATGGGCACACATAGGCGGCACTGATGGGCACACATAGGCGGCACTGGGCACTCATAGGCGGCACAGATGGGCACTCATAGGCGGCACTTATGGGTGGCACTGATGGCTACTTATGGGTGGCACAGGTGGGCACTGATAGGTGGGCACTGGGAATAGATGGGCAGTGTGGGGTGGCACTGATGGACACTGTAGGGTGGCACTGATGGACACTGGGGTGGCACTGATTAACCTATGTTGCCAGTCAGTGCCCATTTGTGGGCACTGATTGGCATCTTTTTTTTTTACAGCCTTTTTTATTTATTTTTTAGCCTTTTTTTTTTTTTTTACAGCCTTTTTTTTTTTTTTTTTTAGCCTTTTTTTTTATCTGCCCTGCCCTGGTGGTCCATGTGGCGATCCGAGGGGGGGGCTGCGCTGATAAACAATCAGCGCGAACCCCCCCTGTCAGGAGAGCAGCCGTTCGGCTCTCCTCTACTCGCGTCTGTCAGACGCGAGTGAGGAAGAGCCGTCAACGGCTCTTCCTGTTTACATCGTGATCAGCCGTGATTCGACACGGCTGATCACGTGGTAAAGAGTCTCCGTGAGAGACTCTTTACCGAGATCGGTGTTGCGGGGTGTCAGACTGACACCCCGCAACAACGATCGCCGCGATGCACGCCCCCGGGGGCGCGCAGCGGCTCAGAATCCTGAGGACGTCATATGACGTCCGGTCAGGATTCTACAACCACTTTGCCACCGTCAATCATTGGCGGGCGGCAAGTGGTTAAAAAAAAATTATATATTTTTTTATTTTTTATATATATATTTATATATATTATTATTAAAGGGCCCAGAGGTTCCCAGGGCCCCCGGATGGCAACCCCCCCCCTTTTTTATAAAAAAAAATACATATTTTTTTATATATTTTTTTTTATTAAAGGGCTCAGAGGTTCCCAGGGCCCCATGTGGCAACCCTCCCCCTTTTTTTTTATTATTATATATATATATTTTTTTATTATTATTTTATTAAAGGGCCCAGAGGTTTATTTTTTTCTTTTTATTAAAGGGCCCAGAGGTCCCCAGGTCCCCGGATTGGCTACCCCCTTTTTTATAATTTATTTAATACATATATTTGTTCCTATATTTCTTATTTTTCAATTTTTTTCAATTTCAGGTGACAGCAACTTCCACCCCCCCCCCCCCCCCCCCGGTTCTCTGCTCCTTTGGGCCCATGCCTCCTGAAGCTGTGTAAAGGGCCCCAAAATTCCTGATGGCGGCCCTGGTGATGTGTGCACAGTGAGGGCAGTGTGCAATACATACAGTATAGAATACAGTTATATACAGAACTTACAAATTTCCTTTACAATTCCCTTTAATGTGCTTGTTGCTTCTAGGGCTTGCTCACATGTGCGATGTTCATTCAGATTGCTCTTCAGAGAGCAATTGGCAAGTGGTGAGAAGGTATTGTATCGCCTACTTACTTCCTGCTTTAACCCCTTGATCCCTGCTCTAGCATGCCACAACTGCATGCATTGCAGGTGGTTGCAGGGGGTTTGCAGAGCGGCCCCATTCACTTCAATGGCTAAAGCAACAGCTGCTATCATTTTTGCCGTGGCCTCAAAGCATTCTGACCTTGGCATGTGTACCCTCCCTGTCTGACCAACCACTGCCCCTGCAGCTAAAGTGGATAGCAGTTAGTGAAAACGGACGCCGCTCTCCCGATCAGCCAGTGTGACACAAGAGTATGAAGTGGGCTAAGCCCACATGTCTCCACCAAGAAACCATGCCCCTAATGTGTTTCACTGCACCCACCGGGCTTAGTTATAGGGTCTATGACTAAGCCCTGGTAGGCAGGGGGAAAATGCATCGGGGACGTGGTTTCTTGGCATAGACTTGCAGATTGACACCACCTCATACTCTTGTATCATGGTGGCTTGTCAGAAGAGCGACATCCTTTTTTCGCTAACTGTATACACGGCTATGGATGAGTACATCTGCACTTCTTCATTCCTGTAGATCACGGGAGAAGAGTCCTTGGCTTTGAGTGGCGTTCCAAGTCTATATTGAGTATAACCCCAACCTCACATGTGAATGAGCCTTTAACAGAATGGAATGTACACTTTAAAGTGTATAGTATGTCAAGCCACATTTTAATTATATAAAATAATAATAATAAAAAAAAAAAAAAGAGGTAAATAAATTGATAAACCACATGTGATGCGAGACCACAGAGGAGACGTGAAGGGCGGAGTTACCGTGAGCATGTCTCGTTGACCAGCTTCTTGGTTGAGTCTGATGTGGAAGAAAAAAAAAACAAATTTTTTGCAGCCACGATTAAGCATTAATGTAGTACGAAACATGTCGGCTGTCCCATTCTGTGGCTGTGTCTTGCTGTGTATGCCTACATTTATCAAATAAAGACAACTTTTCGAAGTTCATCTGGAGTGCGGCTGTCCATTTTCTCTCGAATTTTCTTCACATTTTTTTTAAGTTTAAGATTGAGCGCATTCATTACTGTTATCTGGGGACAGAAATTATTATTATTATTATTTTGGATAGAAGGCTAAAAACCCTGTTAGGTTCACATAAAAAAAAGTGTAATATATCTCAATAATGAACAAAAAAAATCTAAAATTTGTCCAAAAAATATCAACATTTTATTGCTACCGTGTTTCCCCGAAAATAAGACCTCCCCCGATAATAAGACCTAGCAGGATTTTCAGGGAGGGCTGCAATATAAGCCCTACCCCGAAAATAAGACCTAGTTTGATGTGGTTGTCTCCTCCTCTTCTCCTGCTTGTCGGCGGGAGATCTCGACCCCCCCTCCCTCTGCAATGCTCGGCTTGCGGAAGATTGTACGGTACAGGCGGGCTATGGAAGCCCAGGACGGCACTCTTTCCTCCTTCTCCTCCAGCCTGTCAGTGGGGGATGTCCGCCCCCCTCCCTCTGCAATGCTCGGCTTGAGGAAGATTGTACAGGCGGGCTATGGAAGCCCAGGACGGCACTCTCTCCTCCTGCCTATCAGTGGGGGATGTCCACCCCCCTCCCCCTGCAATGCTCGGCGGAGAGCTCAAACTGGCTATAGAAAGCCCAGAGCGGCACTCAGATCTCCTTCTCCTGTCAGTGGGGGATGTCGGCCCCCCTCCCTCTGCAAAGTTTGGCTCGTGGAAGAGAGCTCAGGCAGGCTATGGAAGCCAGGAGCAGCGCTATAATAAGGTACCTGACAATACATTTTACTTCACTTCACACGGGATTCCTGTCAGGCAGAGAGGGAGAGGGGTAGAGAAGTCCACACAATAGTAAGCCCTACCCCAAAAATAAGCCCTACCATGTTTTTGGCTGCCAAAATTAATATAAGACCCGGGCTTATTTTCGGGGGAAACACGGTATCAATGTTTCGTCATAAAATTGATTAAGAAAATGTAGTGACTGGACAATGACAAGCCACAATATACACTATGGGGTAGATCCACAGACATCTGCGCCGGGCGCAGCGTATCTAAGATACACTACGCCGCTGTAACATACTTTGCTTTGGTTTGAATCCACAACGAATCCGCGCCATAAGTTACGGCGGCGTAGTGTATCTCTCGCGGCGTAAGGGCGCCTAATTCAAATGGCTGTGATGGGGGCGTGTTTTATGGTAATACGTCGTGACCCGACGTAAACAAAGTTTTTTTGGAACTGCGCATGCGCCGTCCCTGGGGGTATCCCAGTGCGCATGCTCGAAATTAAACCGGAACCCGCCAATGCTTGCGACGGTGACGTCATTCTACGCAAATTCCTATTCGCGAACGATTTCAAAACTCAAAATTGTACGTGGGAAGGACGGCCATACTTAATATTGAGTACGCCTCAGTATAGCAGCTTTAACTATACGCCGGAAAAAGCCAAACGCAAACGACGGGAAAAAAAAGCGACGGGCCGACGTACGTTCGTGGATCGCCGTAAATAGCTCATTTGCATACTCGACCCGGATTTCGACGGGAACGCCACCCAGCGGCCGCCAAAAAATTGCATCTTAGATCCGAAGACGTACGCCTGTTGGATCTAGCCGAGATGCCGTCGTATCTTGTTTTGAGGATTCAAAACAAAGATACGACGCGGGAATTTTGAAATTACGCCGGCGTATCAATAGATACGCCGGCGTAATTTCTTTGTGGATCTACCCCTTTATTGTCAAAAGTATTGGGACACCTGCCTTTACACGCACATGAACATTAATGGCATCCCAGTCTTGGTCTGTAGTATTCAGGTTTCTCCACCCCAAACTCTCTCATCCATGTCTTTATGGAACTTGCTTTGTGCACTGGTTCAAATCATTGGAAGGAGGGGGGATTTTTCAGGGGTTGGGCTTGGCTCCTTAGTTTCAGTGAAGGGAACTCTTAAGGCGTCAGCATACCAAGACATTTTTTGGACAATTTCATGCTCCCAACTTTGTGGGAACAGTTTGGGGACGGCCCCTTCCTGTTCCAACATGTCTGCGTACAAGTACACAACGCAAGGTCCATAAAGACATGGATGAGCAATTTTGGGATGGAGGAACTTGACTGGACTCAACCCGATAGAACACCTTT
The DNA here is from genome assembly GCF_905171775.1 of Rana temporaria. Classification (NCBI taxonomy): domain Eukaryota; kingdom Metazoa; phylum Chordata; class Amphibia; order Anura; family Ranidae; genus Rana; species Rana temporaria. The sequence goes on from NC_053497.1 coordinate 170,875,663, forward strand.
GGGATGAATTAGAGCAGAAATTGCGAGTCAGGCCTTCTCGCTCAACCTCACAAATGCGCTTCTGGAAGAATGGTCAAACATTCCCATAGACACCCTCCTAAACCTTGTGGACGGCCTTCCCAGAAGAGTTGAAGCTGTTATAGCAGCAAAGGGTGGGCCAACTCAATATTGGGTGAGTGAGTAACTTGTATAGCGCTACAAATGTGAACCCTATAGACTAAGACTGGGATTCCATTAAAGTTCATGTGCGTGTAAAGGCAGGCGTCCCAATACTTTTGACAATATAGTGTATCTTTATAGACACTATATCATAAAAAAATTAAAAAATAAAATAAATAAAGACGCACATCAATAAAGCACAGCTTTATATTTTATTGACTTTTACAACTGCATATGTCCAAAGATAGAAAAAAAAAGACACTTTAGGTATTATGAAAAACACATTTTATAAGTACATACATCATACAGTATTTATGTAACATATTTTTACTGCATGAGCTTGTCATAGTTTACAGTGGGGATCGAAAGTTTGGGCACCCCAGGTAAAAATTTGTATTAATGTGCATAACGAAGCCAAGGAAAGATGGAAAAATCTCCAAAAGGCATCAAATTACAGATTAAACATTCTTATAATATGTAAAAAAGTTAGATTTTATTTCCATCATTTACACTTTCAAAATTACAGAAAACAATAAAATGGCGTCTGCAAAAGTTTGGGCACCCTGCAGAATTTATAGCATGCACTGCCCCCTTTGCAAAGCTGAGACCTGCCAGTGTCATGGATTGTTCTCAATCATCGTCTGGGAAGACCAGGTGATGTCACTCTCAAAGGTTTTAAATGCCCAGACTCATCTGACCCTCCCCCAACAATCAGCACCATGGGTTCTTCTAAGCAGTTGTCTAGAAAACTGAAACTGAAAATAGTTGACGCTCACAAAGCTGGAGAAGGCTATAAGAAGATAGCAAAGCGTTTTCAGATGTCAATATCCTCTGTTCGGAATGTAATTAAGAAATGGCAGTCATCAGGAACAGTGGAAGTCAAAGCAAGATCTGGAAGACCAAGAAAAATATCAGACAGAACAGCTCGCAGGATTGTGAGAAAAGCAATTCTAAACCCACGTTTGACGGCACGATCCCTCCAGAAAGATCTGGCAGACACTGGAGTTGTGGTACACTATTCTACTATAAAGAGATACTTGTACAAATATGGTCTTCATGGAAGAGTCATCAGAAGAAAACCTCTTCTACGTCCTCACCACAAAGATCAGCGTTTGAACTTTGCAAATGAACATATATACAAGCCTGATGCATTTTGGAAACAAGTTCTGTGGACCGATGAGGTTAAAATAGAACTTTTTGGCCGGAATGAGCAAAGGTACGTTTGGAGACGAAAGGGCACAGAATTTAACCGGTTGCCGACCACCGCATGTACATGTACGTCCCTGCCTTTCCGCGGGTCCGATCGGGACCCCCCCCCCCCCGGTACACGCGGCGGTCGGTAACCCGCGGGGAGCGATCCGGGACGACGGCGCGGCTATTCGTTTCTAGCCGCCCTGTCGCGATCGCTCCCTGGAGCTGAAGAACGGGGAGAGCCGTATGTAAACACGGCTTCCCCGTGCTTCACTATGGCTCTGCATCGATCGAGTGATCCCTTTTATAGGGAGACTCGATCGATGACGTCAGTCCTACAGCCACACCCCCCTACAGTTGTAAACACACACTAGGTGAACCCTAACTCCTACAGCGCCCCCTGTGGTTAACTCCCAAACTGCAACTGTCATTTTCACAATAAACAATGCAATTTAAATGCATTTTTTGCTGTGAAAATGACAATGGTCCCAAAAATGTGTCAAAATTGTCCGAAGTGTCCGCCATAATGTCGCAGTCACGAAAAAAATCGCTGATCCCCGCCATTAGTAGTAAAAAAAAAATTATTAATAAAAATGCAATAAAACTATCCCCTATTTTGTAAACGCTATAAATTTTGCGCAAACCAATCGATAAACGCTTTTATTACCAAACATAGGTAGAAGAATACGTATCGGCCTAAACTGAGGAAAACATTTTTTTTTTATATATGTTTTTGGGGGATATTTATTATAGCAAAAAGTAAAAAATAGGTGATCAAATACCACCAAAAGAAAGCTCTATTTGTGGGGAAAAAAGGACGCCAATTTTGTTTGGGAGCCACATCGCACGACCGCGCAATTGTCTGTTAAAGCGACGGAGTGCCGAATCGCAAAACCTGGCCTGGGCATTTAGCAACAAAATGGTCCGGGGCTTAAGTGGTTAATGAAAAGAACCTCTGTCCAACTGTTAAGCATGGGGGTGGATCAATCATGCTTTGGGGTTGCATTGCAGCCAGTGGCACAGGGAACATTTCACGAGTAGAAGGAAAAATGGATTCAATAAAATTTTCAGCAAATTTTGGATGGTAACTTGATGCCATCTGTGAAAAAGCTGAAGGTAAATAGAGGATGGCTTCTACAAATGGATAATGATCCTAAACACACCTCAAAATCCACAGGGTATTACATCAAGAGGCGTAAACTGAAGGTTTTGCCATGGCCTTCACAATCTCCTGACCTCAACATAATTGAAAATCTATGGATAGACCTTAAAAGAGCAGAAATCTCAAAGAACTGGAAGACTTTTGTAAGGAAGAATGGGCAAAGATACCTCAAACAAGAATTGAAAGACTCTTGGCTGGCTACAAAAAGCGTTTACAAGCCGTGATACTTGCCAAAGGGGGCGGTACAAGATATTAACTCTGCAGGGTGCCCAAACTTTTGCAGATGCCATTTTTTTGTTTTCTGTAATTTTGAAAGTGTAAATGATGGAAATAAAATCAAACTTTTTTTGACATATTATAAGAATGTCTAATCTGTAATTTGATGCCTTTTGGAGATTTTTCCATCTTTCCTTGGCTTCGTTATGCACATTAATACAAATTTTTACCTGGGGTGTCCAAACTTTCGATCCCCACTGTAAATGAGTCTGTGAAATACAATACATGCATAGATTTTCACCCAGTAAAAAATGTTAGTAGCCAAATTATATACAGAGCATTGGCTTGAAGTGGGTGTTAACCCATTTTAACAACTTTATGCTACAGGTACCCTATAATAAGGCTTACCTGATGCTACCCTGGATATCTCCTAAACCTGTACGGTTTAGGAGATATCCCCCTGTGTCTGCATGTCCCGAAGTGATCGTCGTGCCGTTTCTTCATTTAGATGTGCCGTTACCAGTGGCTCCCGCGCACATGCGCGGGAGTGACGTCATTGCGGCTCCGTCATCGCGGCCAATCACAGCACCAGAGCCGCAATACCTGGAAGTAAGCTCTGGGAGAGATGTCCGCTAGAGGAAGGGGATGAGGACGGCTGCAGGGGCTTCGATCTAAGGTAATACATAATGAGCTAGTATGCTATGCATACTAGCTCATTATGCCTTTGTCTTGCAGTTTTTTTTTTTAAGGGTTTACAACCACTTTAACCACTTAAGCCCCGGACCATTTTGTTGCTAAAGGACCAGGCCCTTTTTTGCAATTCAGCACTGGGTCGCTTTAACTGACAATTGCGCGGTTGTGCGACGTGGCTCCCAAACAAAATTGGCGTCATTTTTTTCTCACAAATAGAGCTTTCTTTTAGTGCCATTTGATCACCTCTGCGGTTTTTATTTCTTGCGCTATAAACAAAAATAGAGGACAATTTTTAAAAAAAATTCAATATTTTTTACTTTTTGCTATAATAAAGATTGGAAATGGGGAAAAAACTGCGCTGAACCCCCAAAAAAGTGCAAAGTGAAAGCTGCCAGCACTTGAACAAACAAAGTAAACAGAAATATACAACAAATAGCGCAGCGCTAAATAATCATGTGTGGTACACTTGTAAATATACCACAAAGAGCATATAAACTCAAAAGCCCAAAAAGGGTGCTGACAACCCACGCTACGCCACTGCGTAAAACCACACCTCAAGCTTAAAGCGGGGTTCCTCCTGTGATTTTTTTGCTGACACTTATACGAGTACTAGGCGACTGTGATGTCGGCCCCCTGAGGCCAATCCCTTGACCGTGGCAGGTCCCGGCTCCGCCATCCTGACTAAGGGAAACAGGCAGTGGAGCCGTGGAGCCCTGCGGCTTCACTGCCCGTTTCCTACTGCGCATGCGCGAGTCTCGCGTCGTTTTGTGAATGGGCCGGCTGCTTTCTGGGATACACACAGTTCCCAGAAGGCAGTGCGCCCCATTCCCCAGAAGACAACACGAGGAGGAGGAGGAAGAAGACTTGTTGCTGTATGGGAAGAGGCAGATTAGGGACATCCGCATAGCAACAAGCATTTCTGGTAAGTAACATTTTTTTTTGCAGGATTCTGGTGTATTTCTTTTTTTTTTTTTGGGTGGAACTCCACTTTAACTAAAATCCCCACTCCAATCTTAACCAAATCGCAAATTGATCTTAGCCAGTTTTTGCCAAGTGCCCTTTCTTGTTTTCTGCAGAGAATAGAAAGTTCTGCACAGCCAGGTGGAAAGATTACTTGGACAAGAAATAATGATTTATCATCCTTAATTTGTAACAGCGCTTTCACAGTTGGCAGTTTACAGAGGAAATAGTCAAACGACAGGCATTTGTTGTGGGCTGTACTTGTTTTTTTTTATCTTTAGTGCATTCCTGCCACCTGTAAATCTCTTGAACTTTATCTTCAGATAGCAGAAATCTGCCGATCCCTCTACACAAGCCGGGCACTCAAGGTATAGAAATTGTTACTTATTTTCCAGATTTAAATAGAATCATCATGCAAATGTTGATCCTCCTATAGTATGATTAACCTTTTTTTTATTGCTGTGTTGTTTTTTATTTTAATACATTTTTATTACATTTTTTTTAATCTTGTGCAGGATCTGTTGGCAGTGCAATCAATACATTGTTTTTAGAGTATATGTACTTTGTAGAGGTGTCATAAAAGTGCATTAAATATTACAGAGAATCATGTAACATACAGGGGTGGACTGACCATTCGGGCACTGCCCGAGTGCCCCATGCCACTAGTGGGCCCCATCAGGGTGGTCAGCCTCAGTAAAACCAGGGACAGTATGTAAAAATCTGTGTTTGTTTACATCTGTCCCTGAAATGCCCCTTACCGACATCCTTTCGGTCTAAAAATCCCAAGATTATAGCTGCCCCGCCTCTCCAGTACCTTCTCAGTGTGTGTATGTGTATTCTGTGTGTGTGTGTGTGTGCTGTGTGTGTGCTGTGTGTCTGTATGTGTATTATGTGTGTATGTATACTGTATGTGTGTGTGTCTGTATGTGTATTCTGTGTGTATGTATACTGTATGTGTATGTACTGTGTGTCTGTATGTGTATTCTGTGTGTCTGTATGTGTATTATGTGTGTATGTATACTGTATGTGTGTGTGTCTGTATGTGTATTCTGTGTGTATGTATACTGTATGTGTGTGTACTGTGTGTCTGTATGTGTATTATGTGTGTATGTACTGTGTGTCTGTATGTGTATTCTGTGTACTGTGGCCCAGATTCTGAAAGGGTGTTTACGACGGCGCAACGCCATGTGCGCCGTCTTAAGTCCTAATCTGGGCCGTCGTATCTATGCGTCTGATTCTTAGAATCAGTTACGCATAGATAACCATTAGATCCGACAGGCATAAGGCTCTTACGCTGTCGGATCTTAAATGTAATTTTTTTTTCGCCGCTAGGTGTTGCCGACGTCGTTTTCCCGATCGAGTATGCAAATTAGCAGAATATGCAAATTCCCAAACGTACGCCCGACCGACGCAGTGAATTTACAACGTTTATGTAAGATTTGCGACGCGTAAAGTTGCCCTGGGTCTATGAGGCGCAGTCAATGTTAAGTATGGCCGTCGTTCCCGCGTCTAAATTTATAAAAATTACCGTCGTTTGCGTAAGTCGTCCGTGAATGGCGCTGGACGCCATTTACGTTAACGTCAAAACCAATGACGTCCTTGCGACGTCATTTAGCGCAATGCACGTCGGGAAATTTTAGGGACGGCGCATGCGCAGTACGTTCGGCGCGGGAACGCGCCTAATTTAAATAATCCACGCCCCCTACCCGGATCATTTGAATTAGGCGGGCTTGCGCCGGAGGATTTACGCTACGCCGCCGCAACTTTACAGGCAAGTGCCTTGTGAATCAAGCACTTGCCCGTAAAACTTGCGGCGGCGTAACGTAAATGAGATACGTTACGCCGCCGCATTTTTAAGCCATTCTACGAGAATCTGGCCCTGTGTGTCTATATGTGTATTCTGCGTGTATGTATACTGTGTGTGTGTGTGCTGTGTCTGTATGTGTATGTGTATTCTGTGTGTGTGTGTGTGTGTATGTATACTGTATGTGTGTGTGTACTGTGTGTCTGTATGTGTATTCTGTGTGTATATATACTCTGTGTGTGTGTGTGTACTGTGTATGTATGTGTATTCTGTGTGTATGTATACTGTGTGTGTACTGTGTCTGTGTATGTATACTGTATGTGTGTCTGTATGTGTTTTCTGTGTGTATATATACTGTGTGTGTGTACTGTGTATGTATGTGTATTCTGTGTGTATGTATACTGTGTGTGTGTACTGTGTCTGTATGTGTATTCTGTGTGTGTGTGTATGTATACTGTATGTATGTGTGTGTGTACTGTGTGTATGTATACTGTGTGTGTGTACTGTGTTCGTATGTGTATTCTGTGTGTATGTATACTGTGTGTGTACTGTGTCTGTATGTGTATTCTGTGTGTATGTATACTGTATGTGTATGTACTGTGTGTCTGTATGTGTATTGTGTGTGTCTGTATGTGTATTATGTGTGTATGTATACTGTATGTGTGTGTGTGTACTGTGTGTCTGTATGTGTATTGTGTGTGTCTGTATGTGTATTATGTGTGTATGTATACTGTATGTGTGTGTGTGTACTGTGTGTCTGTATGTGTATTGTGTGTGTCTGTATGTGTATTATGTGTGTATGTATACTGTATGTGTGTGTGTGTACTGTGTGTCTGTATGTGCATTCTGTGTGTATGTATACTGTATGTGTGTGTGTGTACTGTGTGTTTGTATGTGTATACTGTGTGTGTATATTGTTTGTCTGTATGTGTATACAGTTCTGTGGGGCCCATAATATTTTGCCCGGGGGCCCCATAATCTCCTATTGCCCGAGGGCCCCATAATCTCCTATTGCCCGAGGGCCCCATAATCTCCTATTGCCCAGGGGCCCCATGAGTTGTCAGTCCGCCCCTGGTAACATATTAAAGCATAACTAAAGGCAAAACTTTTTTTTTATTTAATTTCATGCAATTGATTTATTTTTAGTTTTGGATAAAGTGAAGAGAGAATAGAACACCTGTCCGGTTTTTATTGATGTCTATGTCCCCACTAGAGAGATTCGCCCTCTCTGTCCTGTTTACCATTAGCACCAAAAGTGAACATGAAAGAAAATCTTGAATTTCAAGTTGCCACCAGAATAGTAATAGAGAAAGAAAAACTACCAATGGGGACACAATTTCTGGTGACACCCAGGGTTTACATCACTTTTGGAGGGATTTCCTCTGACTTTCTGTTTTGGCTATGGGAACAGGAAGTGAAGGGAAATCTTCCTAATGGGACGTAAATGGCAAAAAACCTGAACCTAGGGCTAAAATCCTTCCTTAGATTATCCAAAATGGGAGAAAAAAGCCTTTAGTTCTACTTTAATCATTTAACCACTTGCCGACCGCCGCATGTATATGTACGTCCACAGAATGGCACGTACAGGCAAATGGGCGTACAGGTACATCCTTGCCTTTCCGCGGGTCGGGGGTCCGATCGTGACCTGCCCCCCCTCCCCCCCGCTACATGCAGCGGTCGGATTCCCGCGGGGAGCGATCCGGGACGACGGCGCGGCTATTCGTTTATAGCCGCTCCATCGCGATCGCTCCCCGGAGCTGAAGAACGGGGAGAGCTGTATGTAAACACCGCTTCCCCGTGCTTCACTGTGGCGGCTGCATCGATCGAGTGATCCCTTTTATAGGGGAGACTCGATCAATGACGTCAGTCCTACAGCCACACCCCCCTACAGTTGTAAACACACACTAGGTGAACCCTAACTCCTACAGCGCCCCCTGTGGTTAACTCCCAAACTGCAACTGTCATTTTCACAATAAACAATGCAATTTAAATACATTTTTTGCTGTGAAAATGACAATGGTCCCAAAAATGTGTCAAAATTGTCCGAAGTGTCCGCCATAATGTCGCAGTCATGAAAAAAATCGCTGATCGCCGCCATAAGTAGTAAAAAAATAAATAATTAATAAAACTATCCCCTATTTTGTAAACGCTATAAATTTTGCGCAAACCAATCGATAAACGCTTATTGCGATTTTTTTTTAACAAAAATAGGTAGAAGAATACGTATCGGCCTAAACTGAGGAAAAACATTTTTTATATATATTTTTGGGGGATATTTATTATAGCAAAAAGTAAAAAATATTGCATTTTTTTCAAAATTGTCGCTCTATTTTTGTTTATAGCGCAAAAAATAAAAACCGCAGAGGTGATCAAATACCACCAAAAGAAAGCTCTATTTGTGCGGAAAAAAGGACGTCAATTTTGTTTGGGAGCCACGTCGCACGACCGCGCAATTGTCTGTTAAAGCGACGCAGTGCCGAATTGTAAAAACGCCTTTGGACATTTAGCAGCATATTGGTCCGGGGCTTAAGTGGTTAACCACTTCACCCCCGGAGGATTTTGCGATTCGGCACTGCGTCGCTTTAACTGACAATTACGCGGTCGTTGACGTCCTTTTTTTCCCCACAAATAGAGCTTTCTTTTGGTGGTATTTGATCACATCTGTGGTTTTAATTTTTTTTGAACAATTTTGAAAAAAAATGAATATTTTTTACCTTTTGCTAAATTAAATATACCCAAAAAATATATATAAAAAAATTATGGCGGACACTTTTGACGCTATTTTGTTGACCATTGTAATTTATACAGCGATCAGTGCTATAAAAATGCACTGATTACTGTGTAAATGACACTGGCAGGGAAGGGGTTAACCACTAGGGGGCGAGGAAGGGGTTAAGTATTCCCTAGGGAGTGATTCTAACTGTGAGGGGGGCTGGGCTACAAGTGACACGACACTGATCACTGCTCCCGATGACAAGGGAGCAGTAGATCAGTGTCCTGTCACTAGGCAGAACAGGGAAATGTCTTGTTTACAACTCACTAGGCAGAACGGGGAAATGCCTTGTTTGCAAAGGCATCTCCCTGTTCCGCAGCTCCATGACCCGATTGTGGGACACCGGCAGATTCAAAGCAACGTACCTGTACGCATGGGCATCCGCTGAAACCTTTTCAGGGGGGGCGCTTCGGGAACGGCAATACACAGTCGCATTTAACACGGCCAGCTGGCACTGTGAAATAGCTCTTAAGATAATTCAGCTTCACTTCATGCCCATATAAATATAGCCTAGAGAATGTTCAGACCCCCCTTCAGCACAGATGGACCCCCCCTTCAGCACAGACCTCTCCATTCAGCACAGATGGACCCCCCCCCATTCTGCACAAACCCCTCCATTCAGCACAGACGGACCCCCCTTCAGCACAGACCCCCCCCATTCTGCACAGACCCCTCCATTCTGCACAGATGGCCCCCCTCTTCAGCACAGACCCCCCCATTCCACACAGGCCCCTTAATTCAGCACAGGTCCCCCCTTCAGCACAGATGGACTCCCTTTAAGCACAGACCCCCCCTTCAGCACAGATGGACTCCCCCTTCAGCACATACCCCCCTTCAGACAGCCCACAGCGGCGAGACTCTTCAACACCTTCTCGATTTTCCAGGGGGGGTCAATTGCCCCCCCTTGCCCTATGGAGTGGACACCCATGCCTGTACATTGCTTTGCCTGCCCATGCCATTCTTCCAACGTATATCTACGTGAGGCAGTCGGCAAGCAGTTAAAGGAAAATAGACTGTGCAGTACGTTGCTCCAGAGTTAAGTAAATAAAGTAAGGTTTCACTTTACAAAAGTACCCAATCATGTGCAAGACAAAATAAAAAAAAAAACAGCAGTTTTGCTTGCACATGATTGGATGATGGAAGTCAGCAGAGGTTCTGCTCATTTACTAAGCTATAAAACAACTGCTCTTGCAGAGTGCAGATTCTATTTCCCCACTATATCTTGCTCTTCATTCAGAAGAAAAGTAAACACAGGGGCGGCTCGCAGTGACTGATCACTGTAAAAGCCAATCAGAGGCTATCACATCGATCAGGTGACCTGGAACCGAGAGTCCCGATCATTATTACGAGACCCAGGGCTCTCTCGTGGCACACTCCCAGCACAAAGGGAGATATATAGGGCTTTTTTTCAGTGGGAACGCAGTTCCTGCACCTCCAACACTAAATGTATTTTATGGCAAGGTGTGCTGGAGGGACTATTAATGCTGGCTGCTGGGGGATCTATTGTTGCTGGTGGAGATCTATTTTTTTTTGGGGGTCTATTGTTGGTGAGTAGGTCTTTTGTTGTTGCTGAGGGGTCAATTGTTGCTGGGAGGGATCTACTGTTGGGGTAGAGGTTTATTGTTGCCGGCTGCTGAAGGGTCTATTGACGCTGACTGCTGGGAGATCTGTTGTTGCTGCTGGGGGGTCTATTGTTGCCGGGGTGGTATTTTGTTGCAGGGGATACACAGAATCATTTACCACGACTCTCTGAATTCTGTCTTTCAGCCAGTTTTCTATCCATTTACAAACTGATATTTCCAATCCTGTAGACCTTACCTTACACATGAGCCGTGTGTGGGGAACTGTATCTAACGCTTTTGCAAAATCCAAGTATATCACGTCCACAGCCACGCCTCTGTCCAAGTATACCACGTCCACAGCCACGCCTCTGTCCAGGGTTTTACTTAAATCAGGTTTGTCTGACAACTTCTGTCTTTCATGAATCCATGCTGTCTGTTGCTTAAATATTTTTTATGGGCCATGTGGTCTTTTATTAAACGCTCCAGTATCTTCCCAACTATAGAAGTTAAACTAACAGGTCTATAGTTACTATTTAATTCATTTTTAATATTCAAAGCAAACTCCCCCCATCCATCCACGTCTCTGTACTTATTTTGGTAAATCACTTTAAAAAACACCCCCTAGCACTTTTGGCTGTGGCCATCTTGAGTAAGGGCAAATGATTCAAGTAGCATTTACTTCCTGAAATCCATCTGCCCTTAGCTCAGACAGGAGGTTGTGCTTAGCTGAGAAAATCACCCCTCCCCTCCTGAAGACTCCTGGGATGTATGATATAATTTGCCTAGGCCAGCAACCAGAAAGTAATTGAAGAAATGTTAAAAAAAAAAAAAAAAAAAGCTTAAAACAAGTAAATTTGATATGCTTTCCTATCGATTTACTAATTTGATTGGGAGAGTGAAGTTCCACTTTGAGGCCAGGTTCACACTATTGCAGATTGGATGAGGGTTTCCCTACATCCAATTCGCATGTCAGGAGATTGTGACCGGATCTCTATGGAACCGGTTCACAAATCTCCGGAACGGCTCCAATGTGCATCACACAGGAGTCCTGTGCATATTCTGGTCAATTTCAGGTCCGAATTCTAATTCTAATGAATTTTGACAAATTAGTTAATTCCAAAATTTCCGAATTTCCGGATTTTTCAATTTCCGAATTTCTGATCTTATTGACCCCACATCTCTCCTTAAAGAGGACCTGTCACACACTATTTATATTACAAGGGATGTTTACATTCCTTGTAATAAAAAAAAAGTGATCAAAAAAAAATTTTTTTTAAAGTGTCAAAAATAAATAAAGTAAAATAAAATAAAAAGATTTAAAACGCCCCTGTCCCCGGTAGCTCGCGCCCAGAAGCGAACGCACACGTAAGTCCCCCCCACTTATGTAAACTTCGTTCAAACCACATATTCAGATTCAGAGCATGCGTGGAATTTTGTGCGTCAGAATTGTCTACACGAGATGAAAATTACGAGAACGGATTTCGTTGTTGGAAAATTTGAGAACCAGCTCTCAAATTTTTGTTGTCGTAAATTCCGACAGAAAATGTCCGATGGAGCCTACACACGGTCGGAATTTCCAACAACAAGCTCCTATCGAACATTTGTTGTCGGAAATTCCCAAGCGTGTGTACGCGGCATAAGGGAAAAGTAGCAAGACAAAGGTCCAAAAGTCAAGATTGGGTGTAGTCAGAAGGAAAAAACGAGTATAGCACAGGAACAAGCAGGGTCTGATCACAGGAGCTGCTTAAGAGCACGCTAAGGCCTCGTACACACGACCGTTTTCCTCGACAGAATCTATCAAGAAACTTGGTGGCAGAGCTTTTTTGCCGAGGAAAACGGTCGTGTGTATGTTTTTCATCGAGAAAACTGTCGTGGAACTCGATGAGAAAAAAAGAGAACATGTTCTCTTTTTTCTCATCGGGAGTCTCAATTTCCTCGTCGTGTTCCTCTTCAGGCTGGTTTTTGACGAGAAACACGTTCGTGTGTATGCTTAGAAACCCGCACATGCTCAGAAGGGTGGCGCCGGTGGAATCAAACTCCCCCTTTATAGTGCCGTCGTACGTGTTTTACGTCACCGCGTTTGAGAACGACAAGATTTTGTCTTGACAGTGTGTACGCAAAGAAAGCTTGTCAAGATTCTCAAAAAGCCTAACAAGGAACTCGTCGAGGAAAACAATGTTTTTATTTACGACGAGTTTCTCGGTCGTGTGTACGAGGCCTTGTACGTGTGTACGAACGTCGCTGTCAACACTGCACTGTTGCCATCACAACGGCCGGCGTAGGTCACGTGACCCACGAGATATCGCGGGATTTCAGCACAGCGCGTCTCCTGGGATTCTCCTAACTCACTCCCAGGAGACATAGCGCTGGTCGGGGGAAAATTGAATACACGCCCACTCCCGCGGGGAAACACTGATTGACGGGAGAGAAAATTCTGGATTAACAAGGTAAAGACGGCGATTAAAAAAAAAAACGGATTGGGTATTATCGATCGGTATTGTTTTAAGTCAGCCAAACTTGAAATTTAGGGTGAACCTCCGCTTTAAGTTGAATAAGTTACCCTTGTGTCTACAATGATTCTGTTATAGCTAATAGTACTTCTGATACACATTAGAACTGAATAAAACTGCTTGGAAATGCTTACCTTTAGTGCCGGTTCACACAGGGGCAACCGGACTTACAGCGGGACTTCAGGGCGACTTGGAGCAACTTAATACGCAACATAAAGTTGCCTCCAGGACAGGCGACTTTGGCTGTGGAAAATCACAGAATAATCAGCTCTGTGGGAAGGAGGGGTTTGCTTGAGTAAACTATTTTTTTTTCCTGTAAAGTTGCTTCAGTTAAGAGGGTGATTTGACTTTGGAGGCAACTTCCATTGAAATCTATGGGTACAAGTTGACTAGAAGTCGCCTTGAAGTAGTACAAGAACCTTTTCTGAAGTTAGTGAGACTTCAGTAGTGTGCATTAAGACGGCTCTCATTCAATTCAATTTCATGTCGCGCGACTTTGGGCGACACAAGTCGGATCCCAAGTCGCGGTAGTGTGAACCGGCATTTACAGATGTCCAGTTGAGTGTTGCTAAAAACTACTAGCTATACCACAACCTGGATGAATGGTAACCTTCAAAGATATATGCGCCTTGGTTTCCTCCATGCATTATAGTTATTTAGCTTCAAAGCCTTCTCACTTTTTATTATTTTACCTAACATCTTCCTTTTTCTTTTCTCACCCCTAGGTTCAGTTAGACCATGTCCATTCGCTTAATTTTCTTCTTCTCCCTCTTGTTCTTCCTACTTTTATTCCTTTACCAGTTTGTCCATGTCAGCCATATTTCCTATATCTCCTCTTCCCATAAATACCAGAAGAGGCCTGTGCACCTCCTCATATTATCTTCCTGGCGCTCTGGTTCTTCGTTCCTTGGGCAGATCTTCAACCACCACCAAGATGTCTTCTACCTCTTTGAGCCTGGACGTTCCGTGTGGATGAGGTTTAGGAGAGAGAGTATTGAGCTACTACACTACCTGGTCAGGGATGTCTTACGATCACTTTTTACTTGTGATGTGTCTCCACTGAAACAATACCTTCCTGGAGGTGGGCAGCAGATTTCTGAAATGGGTTTCTTTGCAGAGAGCCGTGCTTTGTGTTCTCCGCCATCTTGCTTTGGTTACATGCCATCTGAAGGTTTCGATCGTCAGAAATGCTTGTACCGTTGTAAAAACACGTCGTTGGATAAAATGGCAGAGGCATGTACCATATACAGTCACGTAGTGATGAAAACAGTTCGCATCCTTGACTTGTCTGTCCTGCTTCCACTTTTCCGAGACCCTGCTCTTGACCTACGGATTCTGCACCTTGTAAGAGATCCTCGAGCTGTTGCATTGTCAAGGAAATACTTTAGTCTCTCTATTGAGAACCAAATCATACTTAAGAAGGAAACTCAAAACAACAAGAAAACTGCCAACCAGGTCATGGCAAAGATCTGCAATGCTCAGGTAGCCATAAACAAACTGGCCAAGGCAGCAGGACATTCACTGGACGGGCGATACATGCTTATACGTCATGAAGATCTGGCATTGGAGCCCATTAAAAATGTCAACGATATTTATAAATTTGCTGGTCTAAAAATGTCTGATGATCTGCACCAATGGATCTATAACATTACACACTCTGAGGATAGACAGAAAAGTGGGTTCTTGTCGTTTTTAAGGCAATCCTCAAAAGTTGTACAAAAGTGGAGAATGATAATGGACTTCAAAAAAGTGAAGGAGATTGAACAGGTTTGCAGAGACGCCATGGAACATTTTGGTTATTTGCCAGTGAAATCCGTAAAGGAGCAAAAAAACATGACTGTCAATCTAATTTTATAGTGTGCTACAAAAACTGTCCATAAAACAAAAGCTTTTAAAAGTTTAAATTTTACAAACTTTTACAACTTCGAAAGTAGAAGCAAAAGTAGGTTTGTACAGTATCTCATAAAAGTAACTAGTTACTTTATCTCATAATAATCTCAAATAAATCTCATAAAAGTAACTAGTTACTTTTATCTCATAAAAGTAACTACACCCCCCCTTTTCTAAGAACCGGAAACATGTGCTACTTTACAGGCATACTATCCACACCCCCCAGGTTTGAAATTTAAATTAATATTTCACTAGGAAAAGTAACTAGGGACTTTTCTAAGAACCGGAAACATGTGCTACTTTACAGGCATACTATCCACACCCCCCAGGTTTGAAATTTAAATTAATATTTCACTTTTATTGTTTCACTTGAAGCATTATTAAAATCACTGCTCCTGGGAAAAGGATGTTTTTAAAACGTTTTTTGAATTAATACATGTCCCCTGGGGTAGGACACAGGTCCCCAAACACTTTTTATGACAATAACTTGCATATTAGCCTTTAAAATGAGCAACATTTTTCCCATAGACTTTAACGGTGTTCGAACAAATTTTTTGCATGTTCTGCTGCGAACCGAACCGGGGGGATGTTTGGCTCATCCCTATTTGTTACAATATAAAGTAGTGAGTGTACAGCTTGTATAACAGTGTAAATTTGCTGTCCCCTCAAAATAACTCAACACACAGCCATTAATGTCTAAACCGCTGGCAACAAAAGTGAGTACACCCCAAAGTGAAAATGACTAAATTGGGCCCAATTAGCCATTTTCCCTCCCCGATGTCATGCGACTCATTAGTGTTACAAGGTCTCAGGTGTGAATGGGGAGCAGGGGTGTTAAATTTGGTGTTATCGCTCTCACTCTCTCATACTGGTCACTGGAAGTTCAACATGGCACCTCATGGCAAAGAACTCTCTGAGGATCTGAAAAAAATAATTGTTGCTCTACATAAAGATGGCCTAGGCTATAAGAAGATTTCCAAGACCCTGAAACAGTGGCCAAGACCATACAGCGGTTTAACAGGACAGGTTCCACTCAGAACAGGCCTCACCATGGTCGACCAAAGAAGTTGAGGTCACGTGCTCAGCGTCATATCCAGAGGTTGTCTTTGGGAAATAGATTTATGAGTGCTGCCAGCATTGCTGCAGAGGTTGAAGGGGTGGGGGGTCAGCCTGTCAGTGCTCAGACCATGCGCCACACACTGCATCAAATTGGTCTGCATGTCGTCCCAGAAGGAAGCCTTTTCTAAAGATGATGCACAAGAAAGGCCGCAAATAGTTTTCTGAAGACAAGCAGACTAAGGACATGGATTACTCTAACCATGTCCTGTGGTCTGATGAGACAAGATAAACTTATTTGGCTCAGATGGTGTCAGGCGTGTGTGGCGACAACCAGGTGAGGAGTACAAAGACAAGTGTGTCTTGCCTACAGTAAGGCATGGTGGTGGGAGTGTCATGGTCTGGGGCTGCATGAGTGCTTCCGGCACTGGGGAGCTACAGATCATTGAGGGAACCCTGAATGCCAACATGTACTGTGACATACTGAAACAGAGCATGATTCCCTCCCTTCGGAGACTGGGCCACAGGGCAGTATTTTAACATGATAACGACCCCAAACACACCTCCAACACAACCATTGCCTTGCTAAAGAAGCTGAGGGTAAAGGTGATGGACTGTCCAAGCATGTCTCCAGACCTAAACCCTATTGAGCATCTGTGGGGCTCTTCAAACAGAAGGTGGAGGAGCGCAAGGTCTCTAACATCCACCAGCTCTGTGATGTCATCATGGAGGAGTGGAAGAGGACTCCAGTGGCAACCTGTGAAGCTCTGGTGAACTCCATGCCCAAGAGGGTTAAGGCAGTGCTGGAGAATAATGGCGGCCACACAAAATATTGACACTTTGGGCCCAATTTGGACATTTTCACTTAGGGGTGTACTCACCTTTGTTGCTGCGGTTTAGACATTAATGGCTGTGTGTTGAGTTATTTTGAGGGGACATCAAATTTACACTGTTATCCAAGCTGTACACTCACTACTTTACATTGTAGCAAAGTGTCATTTCTTCAGTGTTGTCATAAAAAAAAGATAGAAGAAAATATTTACAAAAATGTAAAGTGGTGTACTTACTTTTGTGAGATAGTGTAGGTGAACCATTAAAAGGGAGAACCTGACTTTTTTTTCTTTTTACCTTTGTTATCTGTCATATTGTTACACTACTAGTTTTGTTTATACTGCAGTATATTTTTTTTAGGATTTGGATAGAATGGAAAAAGTTTGGAAACCTTGCTTTTGTTCTGTTGTCTTTGTCTCCGAAGGAAGAATTTATATTACTTTCTGCTCCCGGGGGAACCAAGAAAGGAGCTGGGGAGAAGGCATTTGTGATGATAGATAGATAGATAGATAAATAGATAGATAGATAGATAGATAGATAGATAGATAGATAGATAGATAGATAGATAGATAGATAGATAGATAGATAGATAGATAGATAGATAGATAGATTATTTTTTTTTGTTTCGTTTCGTCTCGTTCCGTAGATTCGTAATTTCGTAAGACGCAAGTTTTCCTATTCGGACCCATTCTTATTTTCGTAACAGTTTTATTTTCGTTTATACTGAATGATTCGTAATTCTGTCTAATTTATTTTCGTTGATTCGAAATTCGTAATTTTGTTACATAATAATTTTGGTTTAATGGATTCGTAATGTTGATGGGGACAAGGGCCTCATCCCCACAACCCTTGCCCTGTGGTTGTGGGGGTTTGTGGGCGGTGGGCTTATCGGAATCTGGAAGACCTCTTTAACATAGGGGACCCCCAGATCCCGCCCCCCCCCCCCATGTGAATTGGTAATGGGGTACATTGTACCTCTACCATTTCACAAAGAATGTGTAACAATTGTAAAAAAAAAAAAACACAGACACAGTTGGGAAAGTTCTTTATTAAAAAAAATTAAATAAAAAATTCCAGCGGTGTTAATCCACTCTCGGTCTCCGCTCCAACGCTTTTGGTTTCCTGCGATGGGTGATCTCCTCTCCGGGGTCCAGGGATGAGAAGATCTCCTCTTCATTCAGGTCAAGGTTCCAGCGATGAGATATCCATCC
Organism: Rana temporaria; assembly: GCF_905171775.1. Lineage (NCBI taxonomy): Eukaryota > Metazoa > Chordata > Amphibia > Anura > Ranidae > Rana > Rana temporaria. The sequence goes on from NC_053497.1 coordinate 170,893,681, forward strand.
AGCGCACGCATCACCTGTCTCCACCAGAGACAGCCCGGAAATGACGCAGCTTTAGCAGCGACAGCTCTTATGTAGGTGAGGGCGGGGCCACCCGTCATGTGACCCCATCCCCCTCTGACGCAAGGGAAAGCCCAGGATTTCCCAGTGATGTGACGGGTGATGTAACGGCAAACCTGGTACGGTTCAGGAGGGGGGGGCTCTCTCGTCCCCCCTCTTTTCCTGCGGCCTGCCAGGTTGCGTGTTCGGATAAAGGGTCTGGTGTGGATTTTTTAAATTTGGGGTGGAGTTCCCCTTAAAGTCCATACCAGCCCTGAAGAGTCTGAAATGGATATTTGGGGGGAACATCATGTAATTTTTTTAAAAATTTGACGCAGGGTTCCCCTTAATATCCATACCAGACCTGAAGGGGCGGTAATTGAATTTGGGGGTATCCCCATGCATTTATTTTTATTTTTATGAATGACTTTTCTCTGTATTGCCAGGAGCCGGCAATTCATTATAGCCGCAAGTGATTTTAACCACTTAAGGACTGGACCAATATGCTGCTACATGACCCAAGGGGTTTTTACAATTCGGCACTGCGTTGCTTTAACAGACATTTGCGTGGTCGTGCGACGTGGCTCCCAAACAAAATTGGCGTCCTTTTTCCCCACAAATAGAGCTTTCTTTTGGTGGTATTTGATCACCTCTGCGGTTTTTATTTTTTGCGCTATAAACAAAAATAGAGCGACAATTTTGAAAAAAATGCAATATTTTTTACTTTTTGCTATAATAAATATCCCCCAAAAACATATATAAAAAAATGTTTTTTCCTCAGTTTAGGCCGATACGTATTCTTCTACCTATTTTTGGTAAAAAAAAATCGCAATAAGCGTTTATCGATTGGTTTGCGCAAAATTTATAGCGTTTACAAAATAGGGGATAGTTTTATTGCATTTTTATAAAAAAAATTTTTTTTACTACTAATGGCGGCGATCAGCGATTTTTTTCGTGACTGCGACATTATGGCGGACACTTCGGACAATTTTGACACATTTTTGGGACCATTGTCATTTTCACAGCAAAAAATGCATTTAAATTGCATTGTTTATTGTGAAAATGACAGTTGCAGTTTGGGAGTTAAACACAGGGGGCGCTGTAGGAGTTAGTGTTCACCTAGTGTGTGTTTACAACTGTAGGGGGGTGTGGCTGTAGGACTGACGTCATCGATCGAGTCTCCCTATAAAAGGGATCACTCGATCGATACGCCGCCACAGTGAAGCACGGGGAAGCCGTGTTTACATACGGCTCTCCCCGTTCTTCAGCTCCGGGGAGCGATCGCGACTGAGCGGCTATAAACGAATAGCCGCGCCGTCGTCCCGGATCGCTCCCCGAGGGAATCCGACCGCCGCATGTAGCGGGGGGGGGGGTGTCCCGATCGGACCCCCGACCCGTGGAAAGGCGGGGACGTACATGTACGCCAATGTGCCTGTACGTGCCATTCTGCCGACGTATATCTACATGCGGCGGTCGGGAAGCGGTTAAATTACTTTTTTTCCTTCAGAAATTACACTTTGTACAGGGACAGTTCTAAGCACGGGAAACAATCGCTACTTTTCAGGCATACTATACACACTCCTAGGTACAAAATGTAAAGTAATATTTCACTTTTATTGTTTCACTTTAAGTATTATTAAAATCACTGCTCCCGAAAAAACAAGCATTATAAATTCTGGATGGCTGTAGAGAAGAGAGAACTCCAAAAAACTGTTCTAAGACATCCTTGCTCTGTCTAAATAAAAAAATAAAGTTTGGTTGGAGTTGGTGCATCGTGATGCATTTCCCTATGAGCCTCTGAATCAAAAATGTTGCGGATGAGGAGTTCCGACTTTTCGGCAAACTAAAATACATATAATAGGAAGCCTGGAGTAGTTCCTAATGGAGGTGTGGTGACCTGGGAACCCATCCAAAATGATGGCAAAAACACAGAGCAATCAACGTCCCGAAACCACACCCCGGGTGCCGATCCGTGAAGTGGAAACACAAAAGAGGAGGCACATTCCTGATCTCATGAGTACCGGCACAGGTAATGGATAATCTCAGCATGTTCTCACCTGTGAAAAGTCCATACCTGCCCCATACAGCAGCAGCTGAACCCATTGTTAATTCTTATTACGCCCCCATCCTGAACTCCCATTCTTGTGAACAATCCTAGTACATCAAAAATAGACTGTGTCCTTCAGACCGTATGACAGGTTTGTTTTAAAGAGAATGCATTGTAGTTCTGTACATGTTTTCTTATGTTATTAACCACTTCCATACCGGGCCTATTTTGGCAGTTCTCTCCTACATGCAAAAATCATAATTTTTTGCTAGAAAATTACTCAGAACCCCCAAACATTATATATGTTTTTTTTAGCAGACACCCTAGGGAATAAAATGGCGGTCATTGCAACTTTTTATCTCACACGCAATCATTTTTCAAATGCCTTTTTTTGGGGGGGGGAAAAACGGTTTCATGAATTAAAAAATAACAAAACAGTAAAGTTAGCCCAATTTTGTTGTATAATGTGAAAGATAAAGTTATGCCGAGTAAATAGATACCTAACATGTCACGCTTTAAAATTGCGCACACTCATGGAATGGCGCCAAACTTCAGTACTTAAAAATCTCCATAGGCGTTGCTTATTTTTTTTTTTTTTTACAGGTTACCAGTTTAGAGTTACATCGGAGTTATAGTGCTAGAATTGTTGCTGTCGCTCTAACGCACGCAGCGATACCTCACATGTGTGGTTTGAACGCCATTTATATATGTGGGTGGGACTTACGTGTGTGTTCGCTTCTGAGCGCGAGCTACTGGCGATAGGGGCGTTTAAAAAAATATATATATTATTTTATTTTACTTTTATACTTTTTTTTTACATTACTTTTATTCCTATTACAAGGAATGTAAACATCCCTTGTAATAGGAATGGTTTGTGACAGGTCCTCTTTATGGAGAGATGCGGGGGTCAATAAGACCCCACATCTCTCCTCCAGGCTGGAAAGCATGAGATTGTGAAAAAAAAATTCACAGATCTCATGCTTCCAGCCACGATTGCGGCTTTATTTACATTCCGGTACCCGGGTGTGACGTCACAACATCGCGCCCGGGCCTCCAACGATCATAGAGATGAGTGGTGACCATCTGGTCACCACTCATCTCTATGCCTCCATTCCGGCGCCGGCAGATCGTTTCTCCGGGTCTCCGATGGCACGGGAGAGCCCGGAGAAGCAGCGGATGGCGGCGGGAGGGGGCATCCCCTCCCGTCGCCTATAAGAATGATCAATCGGCAGAACTGCCGCTATGATCATTCTTATGGTGCAAAGAATCGCCGGCTGAAAGTCGCCGGCCTAAAGGCCTAAAGTCCAGGATGTCCAGGACGACGTCCCCCCTTCCCATCTCCATCCGGTGCTTCACCGGGCTCTCCCGCGCCATTGGGGGCCAGGAGAACGAATTGGCTGGCGCCGGATGAGGATAGAGATTTCCGGTGACCAGATGGTCACCGATCATCTCTATGACTGTCGGAAGGCCCAGGCGCGATGTTATGATGTCACGCCCGGGTACCCGTAAGTAAACAAAGCCGCAATAGCGGCTGTCAGCATGAGATCTGTGATTTTTTTTCCCAATCTCATGCTTTCCAGCCTGGAGGATAGATGTGGGGGCTTATTGACCCCGCCTCTCTCCATAAAGAGGACCCGTCACACCCTAATTCCTATTACAAGGGATGATTACATTGATATCAACAATGGGGTACTATTCCTTCCATAAAAAACAATGATGGGGCACTTTCTACTCCCAATAGCCACAGTCCGGCCACCCTAAAGCCTGATGGACAGTAAACTGGCCCTTTGCCTACAAAGTTTGGAGACCCCTTGTCTCCCTGGTCAGCGGGGGAATCCCTTGTCATGTCCCATAGAGTTGAGGTCTGGGTTCTGTGTGGGATATAGTTATAGTTTATCTAGCTAATATACCACTACAAGATCATGATTAACCACTTAAGACCCGGACCATTATGCAGGTAAAGGACCTGGCCAGTTTTTGCGATTCCGCACTGCGACGCTTTAACTGACGATTGCGCGGTCGTGCGACATGGTTTCCAAACAAAATTGACATTGGCCCAGATTCAGGTACATTTTCGCTTTATTTGCGGAGGCACAGGGCACGATTTTGCCCTGCGCCCCCGCAAATATTTTGCGCTGCCCTCGATTCACGGAGCAGTAGCTCCGTAAATTGCGAGGGCGTGCCGGCAAAATTGCCCGCCGTAAGCGCGCGCAATGTAAATGATCCTGCCGGGGGCGGGAATCATTTAAATTAGGCGCGCTCCCGCGCCGAGCGTAGAGCGCATGCTCGGTCGGGAAACTTTCCCGACGTGCATTGCGGCAAATGACGTCGCAAGGACGTCATTTGCTTCAAAGTGAACGTGAATGGCGTCCAGTGCCATTCACGATTCACTTACGCAAACAACGTAGATTTTAAATATCGCGACGCGGGAACGTGGGTATCCTATAGCATTGGCTGCGCCTGCTATTAGGATGTGTAACCTTACGCGAAACCCGACGTACGCAAACTACGTAATTTGCGTACGCAGGGCTCGCGCAATGTTGTGAATCGGTGTTAGTATGCAATTTGCATACTATACACAGATCACAATGGGAGCGCCCCCTAGCGGCCAACGCAAGAATGCAGCCTAAAATCTGCGTGGCATAAGAGCCTTATGCCACGCAGATTTTAGGCTGCAGTCGGCGTAGCGATGTTCCTGAATCAGGAGCATTCGCTACGCCAGAGCAAGTAAGCAATTGCGCTGTGTAACCTATGGTTACACAGGCGCAATTGCTTCTTGAATCTGGCCCATTGTTTTTTCCCCACAAATAGAGCTTTCTTTTGGTGGTAATTGATCACCTCTGTGGTTTTTATTTTTTTGCGCTATAAACAAAAATAGAGCGACAATTTTGAAAAAAATCAATATTTTTTACTTTTTGCTATAATAAATATCCCCCAAAAATATATTAAAAAAAACATTTTTTTGCCTCAGTTTAGGCCGATACATATTCTTCTAAATATTTTTGGTAAAAAAAAATGCAATAAGTGTTTATTGATTGGTTTGCGCAATAGTTATAGCGTTTACAAAATAGGGGATAGAATTATGGCATTTTTATTAATATTTTTTTTAGTAGTAATGGCGGCAATCAGCAATTTTTTTTGTGACTGCGACATTATGGCGGACACATTTTTGGGACCATTGTCATTTTCACAGTGAAAAGTGCTATAAAAATGCACTGATTACTGTGGAAATGACAATGGAAGTGAAGGGGTTAACCACTAGGGGGCGCTAAGAGGTTAAGTGTGCCCTAAGGGAGTGATTCTTACTGTAGGGGGGCGTGGCTGTAGGTGTGACGTCACTGATCGTCGTTCCCTATATCAGGGAACAGACGATCAGTGTCACTGCCACACAGAAGAATGGGGAAGGTGTGTTTACACACACCTCTCACCGTTCTTCAGCTCCTGTGACCGTTCACGGGACACCGGCGGCGAACAGGTCTGCGGGTCCCGCGGGCGCAGTCACGGTGCTTCAAACCGGGTCGCGTGCCCGCACTGGCGGCGCGCGCGCACGACCCACGGCTGGGCTCTTAACCACTTAAGCCCCGGGCCAAAATGCAGGTAAAGGACCAGGCCCCTTTTTGCGATTCGGGACTGCGTCGCTTTAACTGACAATTGCGCGGTCGTGCGACGTGGCTCCCAAACAAAATTAGTGTCCTTTTTTTCCCACAAATAGAGCTTTCTTTTGGTGGTATTTGATCACCTCTGAGGTTTTTATTTTTTGTGCTATAAACAAAAATAGAGCGACAATTTTGAAAAAAATTCAATATTTTTTACTTTTTGCTACAATAAATATCCCCCAAAAATATATAAAAAAAATAATTTTTCCTCAGTTTAGGCCGATACGTATTCTTCTACATATTTTTGGTAAAAAAAATCGCAATAATCGTTTATTGATTGGTTTGCGCAAAATTTATAGTGTTTACAAAATAGGGGATAGTTTTATTGCATTTTTTTTTTTTTTACTACTAATGGCGGCGATCAGCGATTTTTTCCGTGACTGCGACATTATGGCGGACACTTCGCACAATTTTGACACATTTTTGGGACCATTGTCATTTTCACAGCAAAAAATGCATTTAAAATGCATTCGTTATTGTGGAAATGACAGTTGCAGTTTGGGAGTTAACCACAGGGGGCGCTGTAGGAGTTATGTGTTCCCTGAAGTGTGTTTACAACTGTAGGGGGGTGTGGCTGTAGGACTGATGTCATCGATTGTGTCTCCCTATAAAGGGGATGACACGATCGATGCAGCCGCCACAGTGAAGCACGGGGAAGCCGTGTTTAGACGCGGCTCTCCCCGTTCTTCAGTTCCGGGGACCGATCGCGGGACCCCAGCAGCGATCGGGTCCCGCGGTCCCGAAGCGCGGGCGCGCACCCGCGACCCACAGCTGGGTAGATGGACAGGACGTGCCGGTACGTCCATCTGCCCAGCCGTGCCATTCTGCCGATGTATATGTACAGGCGGCGGTCCTTAACCACTTAAGGACCAGCCCATGTACATATACGTCCACAATATGGCACGTACAGGCACATGGGCGTATGGGTACGTCCTCGCCTATTAGCGGGTGGGGGGTCCGATCGGGACCCCCCCTGCTACATGCGGAGGTCGGGTCCGCTCGGGGAGCGATCCGGGACCACGGCGCGGCTATTTGTTTATAGCCGCTCCGTCGCGATCGCTCCCCGGAGCTGAAGAACGAGGAGAGCCGTGTGTAAACACGGCTTCCCCGTCCTTCACTATGGCGGCGCATCGATCGCGTCATTCCCTTTATAGGGAAGACACGATCGATGACGTCATTCCTACAGCCACACCCCCAAACAGTTGTAAACACATACTAGGTGCACCCTAACTCCTACAGCGCCCCCTGTGGTTAACTCCCAAACTGCAACTGTCATTTTCACAATAAAGAATGCAATTTAAATGCATTTTTTGCTGTGAAAATGACAATGGTCCCAAAAATGTGTCAAAATTGTCCGAAGTGTCCGCCATAATGTCGCAGTCACGAAAAAAATTGCTGATCGCCGCCATTAGTAGTAAAAAAATAAAAAAAAATAAAAATGCAATAAAACTATCCCCTATTTTGTAAACACTATAAATTTTGCGCAAACCAATCGATAAACGCTTATTGCGATTTTTTTTACTAAAAATAGGTAGAAGAATACGTATCGGCTTAAACTGAGGAAAAAAAATGTTTTTATATATGTTTTTGGGGGATATTTATTACAGCAAAAAGTAAAAAATATTGCTTTTTTTTCAAAATTGTCGCTCTATTTTTGTTTATAGCGCAAAAACTAAAAACCGCAGATGTGATCAAATACCACCAAAAGAAAGCTCTATTTGTGGGGAAAAAAGGACGCCAATTTTGTTTGGGAGCCACGTCGCACGACCGCGCAATTGTCTGTTAAAGCGACGCAGTCCCGAACTGTAAAAACCCCTTGGGTCTTTAGGCTGCATATTGGTCCGGGGCTTAAGTGGTTAAGTGGTTAAAGGCGACGTGCCTGTACGTGCCTGTGCCCAGCTGTGCCATTCTGCTGACGTATATCCTTCCAGACACCATCCTTACCAACCACACCTACAGCACTCCTTTCTCACCACTAGATGTCGCCAGCTTCACAAAAAAAAGCATTTATTGAGAACGTTGCTGCAGACAGTTAGGGCCCATTCAAACAAGATGCAGAGGGATGCATTTTTGACTGAACTCCAACTGCATAGACAGCAGTGGCGACCTGTCCATTAGGGGTGCACTGGTGCCGCCCCCTCCCCCCCATGTGTCTGGCCCCCTGAGCTACATACAGGGCATCGGACACATGGATTCCAATGGCGGGGGTGTTTTTTTTGAAGCACGTGATTAGAGCCAAAGGCTCTAATAGGCTATTGTCACACTGATTCTCCTCCCTACCAATCAGGAAGCGGGTCTGAGACCCGTTTCCAGATTGGCCGAAAAAAAGAAGCATTCCTATTGGCCGGCAAGGAGGGCTGAGGAGACGGAAGCTGCCCGTGATGCCCACAGAGGAGAGCAGGGGAAGCCGCCCATGATGCCAAGGAGGAGAGAAGGGGAAGGAGAAGATGCCACAGATGGGGCATGCAAATGTGCAGTAAAAATAAATAAATAATTGCAGTAGACATGGCCCTTAAGGGCCACTATACAAACAAACAAACATCAAATGCTGCCAGTGTGCCTATCAATTGCCGCTACTGTGCCCCATCAAATGCTGCCAGTGTGCCCATAAATTGTCGCTACTGTGCCCCATCAGATGCTGCCAGTGTGCCAATCAATTCCCGCTACTGTGCCCCATCAAATGCTGCCAGTGTGCCTATCAATTGTCGCTACTGTGCCCCATCAAATGATGCCAGTGTGTCCATCAATTGTCGCTACTGTGCCCCATCAAATGCTGCCAGTGTGCCCATGAATTGTAGCTACTGTGCCCCATCAGATGCTGCCAGTGTGCCAATCAATTCCCGCTACTGTGCCCCATCAAATGCTGCCCGTGTGCCTATCAATTGTCGCTACTGTGCCCCATCAGATGCTACCAGTGTGCCAATCAATTCTCGCTACTGTGCCCCATCAAATGCTGCCAGTGTGCCCATCAATTGTCGCTACTGTACCCCATGAAATGCTGCCAGTGTGCCCATCAATTGTCGCTACTGTGCCCCATCAAATGCTGCCAGTGTGCCCATCAATTGTCGCTACTGTGCCCCATCAAATGCTGCCAGTGTGCCCATGAATTGTAGCTACTGTACCCCATGAAATGCTGCCAGTGTGCCCATCAATTGTCGCTACTGTGCCCCATCAAATGATGCCAGTGTGTCCATCAATTGTCGCTACTGTGCCCCATCAAATGCTGCCAGTGTGCCCATGAATTGTAGCTACTGTGCCCCATCAGATGCTGCCAGTGTGCCAATCAATTCCCGCTACTGTGCCCCATCAAATGCTGCCCGTGTGCCTATCAATTGTCGCTACTGTGCCCCATCAGATGCTACCAGTGTGCCAATCAATTCTCGCTACTGTGCCCCATCAAATGCTGCCAGTGTGCCCATCAATTGTCGCTACTGTACCCCATGAAATGCTGCCAGTGTGCCCATCAATTGTCGCTACTGTGCCCCATCAAATGCTGCCAGTGTGCCCATCAATTGCCGCTACTGTTTTTCATTTGCTTTGCTCACCTTTTTATCTGCCTGGACTCTCTGTCATCCAGTCTGGTCTGGTGGGGCAAACTTCAGCACCGGTCTTCTCTTCCTGGTTCCCTGGTCCAGGCAGGCAGTCAGCCGGGCCGCTCGGGCGGGAGGAGGAGGAGCCTGGAGGAGGTTGCGTCGGAGATTTGCGACCCTGGGCTGCAGCGGAGGTCCTCGGGAAGGGAACAGCTGGCTCTAAGGCACTGGTCTGGCATGGCAGAATGCCGCCGCCGCCCGCCGCACTGACTGGACAGGAGGTCGGAGGGAGGACTCAGAGTCAGCGGTGAGTGCTGCTGCTCTCTGCTGCTGCTGCTGCACACTGAGTGAGCACTCAGTGTGCACTTCCTGTCAGTCTGGTCGGGAACAGGACACTGAATCTCTTGTACCGCGCGGTACTCGGCCGGACTGACAGGAGGAAAGAAGAGGAGCTCGGCCACGCTACAGCCTGGAAAGGGGAAGTTGGGGGCCCCAGGCCAGCTCGGGGCCCCAAGCAATTGTTTGCTTTGCCTGTCCTGTAGCGACAGGCCTAGCCCTGCGAACTCAGAGCTACAAATCAGAGGATTCAGAGAACTGCAACAATGATACATAGGTTCTCTCCTGCTTGTAACAATGTATTTACTGTCTGTATGATAACTTGAAGAGCTGCCTCTATTACATGCTTGAAGTAATACATCGGCGCCCTCTACTGTCAGGTCCTGAAAATTGTATAAACGGAACTAAGTACATGAAGGGTATAACTGGGATGCCAAAGATATCTGGGATTGGAGGAGAGACTGTGAGTGAGCCCTATCAGGTGTGAGAATAAATAATAAAATGTTTATAGTAAACAGTCATAAGGTTACACTTTTCATCTGCGCCTGCTCAGACCTCCCATCTTATCTTATATATATTTTTTATAGAAACCTAGAAGGGTCATGGCAGAAATTTTCCCTAGATAGTTCGATAGCCTCCTCCTTACATCAGGGTCCCCAGAGAGCCCCCTCATTACATCAGGGTCCCCAGAGAGCCCCCCTCATTATATCAGGGTCCCCAGAGAGCATCCCCCTTACACCAGGTTTCCCAGAGAGCCTCCCCATACATCAGGTTCCCCAGAGAACCACCCCTTACATCAGGGTCCCCAGAGAGTCTCCTTTACATCAGGGTCCCCAAAGAGCCTTCTCTTACATCAGGGTCCCCAGAGAACCACCCCTTACATCAGGGTCCCCAGAGAGTCTCCTTTACATCAGGGTCCCCAAAGAGCCTTCTCTTACATCAGGGTCCCCAGAGAACCACCCCTTACATCAGGGTCCCCAGAGAGTCTCCTTTACATCAGGGTCCCCAAAGAGCCTTCTCTTACATCAGGGTCCCCAGAGAACCACCCCTTACATCAGGGTCCTCAGAGACCCCCCTCCTTACATCAGGGTCCCCAGAGAGCCTTCTCTTATAGCAGGGTCCCCAGAGAGCCTCCTCTTACAACAGGGTCCCCAGAGATCCCCCCTTACATCAGGGTCCCTAGAGAGCCTCCATATTACATCAGGGTCCCCAGAGAGCCTCCCTCTTACATCAAGGTCTCCAGAGAACCCCCCGAGAGGGCAGGCAGTGAGAGATAATGTGATCTCTCTGCTCTCTCGCCCGCCTGTCAGCCAGCTCTCACGTGATGCCCCTTCCGCTCTCCCGTCCCGCCTGCCGGCTCTGTCATGCGGCCTGGCTGCAGAGAGGACCACTGGAGAGGTTTGGGGCTATAGCCCCAGAAGCCACCCCCTAGTGACACCACTGGTCCCAAGCATGTTTGCATACACTTACTGTTGATGGACTCCATATTTCACCTGGAATTCTATTCCAAGCACTAACTACTCTTTTAGTAAAAGTTTTAAAAACGGTATTTTTTTCTGGAGCAAACTGCAGAGGACACAGGTAGTACACACCAAGTAGCTTTAGGTGCAAACTACAGAGGACAAAGGCAGTACACACCACGTAGCTTTAGGTGCAAACTGCAGAGGACACAGGCAGTACACACCACGTAGCTTTAGGTGCAAACTACAGAGGACACAGGCAGTACACACACCACGTAGCTTTATGGTGCACACTGCAGAGGACACGGGCAGTACACACCAAGTAGCTTTAGGTGCAAACTACAGAGGACACAGGCAGTACACACCACGTAGCTTTATGGTGCAAACTGCAGAGGACACAGGCAGTACACACCACGTAGCTTAAATGGTGCACACTGCAGAGGACACGGGCAGTACACACCAAGTAGCTTTAGGTGCAAACTGCAGAGGATACGGGCAGTACACACCAAGTAGCTTTAGGTGCAAACTGCAGAGGAAAAAAGCAGTACACACACCACGTAGCTTTATGGTACACACTGCAGAGGACACAGGCAGTACACCACGTGAGAATACTGCAGCTAGCACAATCATCTGCCTGCCAGTAAATTAGGAAGAGCTGATCTAGCTAAACTATACCTGGGATGCATATATATCCTCTACACACTGTAACTTTAACTGACTAGCCTGCCTGCTCTATCTACCTAGAAAAAATGACACTCTCTCTCTCTCTCTCTCTCTCTCTCTCTCTCAATCTCTCTCTAACCACCGCCGTAACACACTACACAAGGCCAACCTGCAGGCGGCCTTTTATAGTGTGGGGCGTGTACTAAACCCCCTGAGCCATAATTATTATGGCTCTCTGTTTTTTGCGCGCTGTGATTGGCCAAGCATGCGGGTCATAGTGCATGCTTGGCCAATCATCAGCCAGCAATGCCTCAGTGAATTATGGGCCGTGATGCGCCACTCTAATTTGGCGCAAACGACCCGTAACGTTCGTTTTTCGACGAACGGTCGAACATACAATGTTCGACTCGAACATGGGTTCGACTCGAACACGAAGCTCATCCCTACTGGCGACCCCTCTAGTAATATAAAGATCTATATAGAGCAATCAGGACCTCCTTCCTCCTGCTGGTGATCCCTCTAGTGTTATAAAGATCTATATAGAGGGATCTGGACCTCCTTCCTCCTGCTGGTGACCCCTCTAGTGATATAAAGATCTATATAGAGGAATCAGGACCTCTTTCCTCTTGCTGGTGACCCCTCTAGTAATATAAAGATCTATATAGAGCAATCAGGACCTCCTTCCTTCTGCTGGTGATCCCTCTAGTAATATAAAGATCTATATAGAGGAATCAGGACCTCCTTCCTCCTGCTGGTGACCCCTCTAGTGATATAAAGATCTATATAGAGGAATCAGGACCTCCTTCTCCTCCAGGTGACCCCTCTAGTGATATAAAGATCTATATAGAGGAATCAGGACCTCCTTCCTTCTGCTGGTGACCCCTCTAGTAATATAAAGATCTATATAGAGGAATCAGGACCTCCTTCCTCCTGCTGGTGACCCCTCTAGTGATATAAAGATCTATATAGAGGAATCAGGACCTCCTTCTCCTCCAGGTGACCCCTCTAGTGATATAAAGAACTATATAGAGGAATCAGGACCTCCTTCCTCCTGCTGGTGAACCCGCTAGCGATGCATCCTAGGATACTATTCACTTTTCCCACTGGCTGGCCACATTGTTTGCTCATGTTCTGATTGCATATTACGCCACATAATTTGCCAATTTGCGTTGTGCTGTTCTGGGCAACAAATTCCCAATGCAAAGTCAATGCAATTTGTTCACACTGTTGGCACTGCAGTAGCGTGGGTTAAAAAAAAATGACTGCATGCTTTTTTTCAGCGCAGTGCATTGCAACTCAAGCCACCACATGACAATTTGATGTTTCATTCTAATGCCCCGTACACACGTTCGTGTTTTCCGACGGGAAAGCTGTTAGGAGAGCTTTTGGCCGGGAATCTCGGCCATGTGTATGGTCCCTCGCAATTTTTCCGAAGGGAAAACTGCAAAACCCGCCGGACAAAAAAGAGAACCAGCTCTCTTTTCTCCCACCAGGATTCCCGACAGACTTTTTCCCGTCAGAAAACCCAGCCGTGTGTAGCAGAAACCGGCCATTTTTTTACAGTTTTCCTGTGGGGGAAAAACTCAGATGGAGCCTAAACCCGAGGAAAAGCTCTCATCTGAGTTTTTCCCAACGGAAAACCGATCGTTTGTATAGGGGGAAAAGTAGAGAGCAGGTTCTCGGTTTTCCACTCGGGATTTCCGACTGAGCTTTTCCCGTCGGGAATCCCGGTCGTGTGTATTAGGTAGGGATGTCCCGATACCGATACTAGTATTGGTAACAGTACCGATACCGAGCATTTCCCCGGGTATTTGGGGAAATGCTCCGATGCTTCACCCGATACCTGGACAGTTAGGGGTGATCGATGCGGCAGGGGAGTTACAAGCACTGATCTGCCCCCTTTTCAGCTGCTTTAGTTAAAGTTATACAGCGGTGATCGGTATTGGAACTTCCCCCAAAGCCGCACCGATCACAGCTGACTGTCCCCGTGCTGTCCCCCTCTTTCCTCAGTGCTGTCCCCCTCTGTGCTGTCCCCCTCTGTGCTGTCCCCCTCCGTCCTCAGTGCTGTCCCCCTCTGTGCTGCTCTCCCCCCTCCGTGCTGCTCTTCCCCCTCCGTGCAGCTCTCCCCCTTCCGTGCAGCTCTCCCCCCTCAATCTGTCAGGATGGACAGCGGAGGTAGGAGCCGCTAAATCCGGCTCCTACCTTTTCCAAATGAACAGTCAGTGATCACTGACTCTGTCCATTCACATAACTGAGCATCGTAACCTGTGTTTACGATGCTTCAGTTTATGAATGGAGAGGAGCCACTGTCTTCTCTCCATACATTTTAGCTGAGGCTGCAGAGAAAGGGACTGGGGAAGGGACAAGGGACTGGGGAATCTGTGTCCTTAGTCCCTTTCTCTGTCTCAAAGGGGAGATATCATGGGTCTGTTAAGACACCTGATATCTCAACAAAGACCCCCCAACAGGGCTGATAAAAAAGAAAAAAAATTGCAATAAATATATATATTTTTTAAATAATAAAAATGTAAATAAAAAAAAAACACACTGACAATCCACTCCCCCCCCCCCCCCTAAAAAAAAGAAGAAGAATAAAGCACTGTTAAAAATATATATATATATATATACTGCCACTGTCACATGACATTATGAAAAAAGTATCAGGGGGGGCGGGTTGGGATAAAATATTATGGATGTTATGTAAAGTACTGTTTTGTATAAATACGCATTTTTGTACGGTGGAAATAACTTTTTATAACTCAATAAAATAAACTTTAAATAAAAAAATAAAAAAGTATCGGTATTCGGTATCGGCGAGTACTTGAAAAAAAGTATCGGTACTTGTACTCGGTCTCAAAAAAGTGGTATCGGGACAACCCTAGTACTAGGCATTAGGGGAAAAAAAGCGGCCGTGTGTTCAGCATCATAACCTGGTAGCATGGTAACACAGTGTGAGTCCATCAGGATTCAGGACAGTTAGACAATTAGTCAATGGACACAAACAAATCCCAAGTCCATTCAACTGAATACGTCCATCCAGTTCAACCAGTATCCAGATAAGGTAAGCAACAAAGCATCCCTGGTTTCTTTTTACCTTCAAATTTGGAACCAGTGGCCCGGATTCAGAGAGCAATTGCGCCTGCGTAACCATAGTTACGCAGTGCAATTGCTTACTTGCGCCGGCGTAACGAATGCTCCTGATTCAGGAACCTCGTTACGCCGACTGCAGCCTAAGATATGCGTGGCATAAGACTCTTATGCCCGCATATCTTAGGCTGCATTCTTGCGATGGCCGCTAGGTGGCGTTCCCGTTGTGCTCTGCGTATAGTATGCAAATTGCATACTAACGCCGATTCACAACGTTACGCGAGCCCTGCATACGCAGTTTACGTCGTTTGCGTACGGTGGTTTTCGCGTAAGGCTGCCCCTGCTATTAGCAGGGGCAGCCAATGTTACGTATACCCGTCGTTCCCGCGGTGCGAAATTTTAAATTTACGTAGTTTGCGTAAGTGAATGGTGAATGCCGCTGGACGCCATTCACGTTCACTTTGAAGCAAATGACGTCCTTGCAACGTCATTTACCGCAATGCACGTCGGGAAAGTTTCCCGACGGAGCATGCGCTCTACGCTCGGCGCGGGAACGCGCCTAATTTAAATGATTCCCGCCCCCTACGGGATCATTTAAATTGCGCGCGCTTACGCCGGGCATTTTGCCGGAGCGCACACGCAATTTACGGAGTTACTGCTCCGTGAATCGCGGGTAGCGCAGAAAATTCGCGGGGGCGCAGGGCAAAAACGTTGCCCTGCGCCTCCGTAAAAAAAGCGCAAAAGGTACCTGAATCTAGCCCAGTGTTTTTGTCGTTCTTGTGCTTCGTGTTTGGTGGTTGTTGTTGGGTTGCTGGTATTGTTGATTGTCTAGTCAATGCACGACTTAGCATATAAAAGGGAGGTAATCTTTTCTCATAATTCATGTCTTATGTAGTATAGTACACGTGGAGTTTACTTATTGTGGGTACATCAGGACAGAAGAGCAAGGATTTAAAACCATCAGGAGTTTGGAATTAGCTGACTCTCTTCAGTAAGTACCTATTTTTGACTTTCCTAAGGACTCGATCACACGGCAGTGCCTGGCTGCAGCAACCTAATTTCCTATGTTTAATATTGCATTGATGTTCACTGAAAAGGACTGGCTGCCTTCATGCACAGAGTTTTGCGATGAGCTATAATGTGTTGTAACATGTTACAGCACCTAGCAAAAGCATACACTGAAACGGCGGATTGCGAGTTAAACGGTTTACGAGCGTTTCGCAATACAAGCTATTTATTTTTTTAACCACTTAAGCCCCGGACCATTTTGCAGCTAAATGCCCAGGCCAGGTTTTGCGATTCGGCACTGCGTCGCTTTAACAGACAATTGCGCGGTCGTGCGACGTGGCTCCCAAACAAAATTGGCGTCCCTTTTTCCCCACAAATAGAGCTTTCTTTTGGTGGTATTTGATCACCTCTGCGGTTTTTATTTTTTGCGCTATAAACAAAAATAGAGCGACAATTTTGAAAAAAATGTAATATTTTTTACTTTTTGCTATAATAAATATCCCCCAAAAACATATATATAAACATTTTTTTTGTCCCTCAGTTTAGGCCAATACGTATTCTTCTACCTATTTTTGGTAAAAAAAATCGCAATAAGCGTTTATCGATTGGTTTGCGCAAAATTTATAGCGTTTACAAAATAGGGGATAGTTTTATTGCATTTTTATTAATTTTTTTTTTTTACTATTATTGGCGGCGATCAGCGATTTTTTTCGTGACTGCGACATTATGGCGGACACTTCGGACAATTTTGACACATTTTTGGGACCATTGTCATTTTCACAGCAAAAAATGCATTTAAATTGCATTGTTTATTGTGAAAATGACAGTTGCAGTTTTGGAGTTAACCACAGGGGGCGCTGTAGGAGTTAGGGTTCACCTAGTGTGTGTTTACAACTGTAGGGGGGTGTGGCTGTAGGACCGTCGTCATCGATCAAGTCTCCCTTATAAAAAGGATCACTCGATCGATACGCCGCCACAGTGAAGCACGGGGAAGCTGTGTTTACATACGGCTCTCCCCGTTCTTCAGCTCCGGGGAGCGATCGCGACGGAGCGGCTATAAACGAATAGCCGCGCCGTTGTCCCGGATCGCTCCCCGAGGGATTCCGCCCGCCGCACGCAGCGGAGGGGGTCCCGATCGGACCCCCCACCCGCTAGAAGGCAGGGACGTATATATACGTCCTTCTGCCTGTCCGTGCCATTTTGCGGGCGTAAATAGTCGTGCGGCGGGCGTTAAGGGGTTAAAGCAGGCATGTCAAAAGTCCAGCCCGGGGGCCAATTGCGGCCAGCGTTCCAATTTAATGCGGCCCCACTGGTAATTTGGATATACCGTATTTATCTTGCTATAACGCGCCCCGGCGTATAGCGCGCACCCCTGAACTTGAAGGAAAATTCCTGAAAAAAAAAAATACTTACAGTTTGGATGCCCCTCGTCTGTGTCTTGCCCGTCGTCCATCCGGTCCGGCGTCCTTCTGCGGCCATCGTGGTGTCCTCCCCGCTCGATCCCCGCTGTGTTCGAACCACTGCGCCGACATATACCGAGCGCAGTACACTCGTGTATAGTCGGGCAGGCTCGTCTCCTCTCGCGTAAAGGACGTACAGGACGCACAGGACGTGACCGCGAGAGGAGCCGAGCTTGCCCGGCTATATCAGAGTGTACTGCGCTCGGTATATGTCGGCGCAGTGGTTCAAACACAGTGCGGGAAGCAGGTATCGGCGTATATCGCGCACCCACGATTTTGCCCTGATTTTCAGGGCAAAAAAGTGCGCGATATACGCCGATAAATACGGTATATCTCTTTTGTAGCCCCCAACGAATCCCAGAGCATCGTGCATTCAGAGGCTGCATTCATTGCAATAGTGAGGCTGCATTCATGGCAATAGTGAGGCTGCATTCAGAGGCTGCATTCAGGCACTTGTGAGGCTGCATTCAGAGACTGCATTCATTGCAATAGTGAGGCTGCATTCATGGCAATAGTGAGGCTGCATTCAGAGGCTGCATTCATGGCACCTGTGAGGCTGCATTCAGAGACTGCATTCATGGCACTTGTGAGGCTGCATCCAGAGGCAATGGTGAGGCTGACAGATGGGCAATGACCCTTATTTTGCGTCACAATTCTTTATTTAAAATTTAAAAAAAATCCTGAAACCTCCTTCTTACAATTAAGGTGTGTGTTATACACCGATAAATACGGTATATCCAAATAACACGCCCAAGCTCATCCATAGAATCTTGACCACACACAGCCAAAAAGGCATGAGAATTCTTGTTGGGCAGTGTTTAATTGCATTTAATTATAATGGTTCAAAGAATGTCAGGCAAAATGGTCGGCCCTCACACATGTTCACTTCATCAAATCTGGCCCTCTTTGAAACAAGTTTGGACACCCCTGACTTAAAGGAACACTAAAGAGAATTTTATTTTATTTTTTTAAATAACAAACATGTTATACTTTCCTCCACTGTGCAGCTCGTTTTGCACAGAGTGTCCCCTAATCCTGTCTTCTGGGGTCCCTCGGCGGCTGTCTTGGCTCCCCCCGCAAGAACTTTCCACCTTCATGCAAGCTCTCTCGCATGGTGGTAAGTTGTTGCGGGCGCGGCGGCATAGAATGCATTAAGGTGAACAAATATGTACCTTTACAACCCCTTTAAAGCGGGAGTTCACCCGAATTTTTTTTTTTTAACATTAGATTGATGCTCATTTTGTGAAGGGGAATCGGGTAGTTTTTTTAAAAACAAAGCAGTACTTACCGTTTTAGAGAGCGATCTTCTCCGCCGCTTCCGGGTATGGGTCTTCGGGTCTGGGCGTTCCTTCTTGATTGACAGGCTTCCGACAGGCTTCCGATGGTCGCATCCATCGCGTCACGAGTAGCCGAAAGAAGCCGAACGT
Organism: Rana temporaria; assembly: GCF_905171775.1. NCBI lineage: Eukaryota > Metazoa > Chordata > Amphibia > Anura > Ranidae > Rana > Rana temporaria. The sequence goes on from NC_053497.1 coordinate 170,912,391, forward strand.
CGGTGCGGCTCTATACGGCGCCTGCGCACTGACGTTTGTAAGTCATGTTAGGGTATAGACCAGGGAACAGCCGTTGTATTTTACGTAATTTACGTAAGTCGTACGTGAATGGGGCTGGGCGTAGGTTACGTTCACGTCGTAGGCAATGAGCTGTTGTATCTTAGGGAGTATATGCGACGTGATTCTGAGCATGCGCGCGCATGCGCCGTTCGTTCGTCCCTTCATTTACATGGGGTCACGCTTCATTTTAATAGATCACGCCCCCCACTACCTTCCTACTTTGAATTAGGCAGGCTTACGTCGGCCAATTTACGTTACGCCGGCGCAACAAATGGAGCAAGTGCTTTGTGAATACTGTTCTTGCCTCTCTATGTTACGTCGGCGCAGCGCATATGAGATGCGCTACGCCGCTCTAAAGATGCGCCGATCTATGTGAATCCGGGCCAACATCTCCCCATTCTTCCTAGTGACAGGACACTAATCGTCTGCTCCCTCTCATCAGGAACAGCGATCAGTGACGTGTCACTCATAGCTATGCCCCCTAACAGTTAGAATCACTCCATAGGACACACTTAACAACTTCCCCGCCCCCTAGTGGTTAACCCCTTCACTGCCAGTCACATTTACACAGTAATCAGTGCATTTGTATAGCACTGATCGCTGTATAAATGTGAATGGTCCCCAAATAGCGCCAAAAGTGTCCGATGTGTCCGTCATAATGTCGCAGTCATGATAAAAATCACTGATCGCCACCATTAGTATTAAAAAAATATATATATATAAATAAAAATGCCATAAAACTATCACCTATTTTGTAGACGCTATGAGGAAAAAGATGGGTAGTAGCACTGACTTTTTTTGTTTATATTTTGTAAACGCTATAACTTTTGCGCAAACCAATCCATAAACGCTTATTGCGATTTTTTTTTACCAAAAATAGGTAGAAGAATATGTATCGGCCTAAACTGAGGGAAAAACATTTTTTTATATATTTTTTGGGGACAAAAAGTAAAAAATATTGCATTTTTTTTCAAAATTGTCGCTCTATTTTTGTTTATAGCGCAAAAAATAAAAACCGCAGAGGTGGTCAAATACCACAAAAAAAAAGCTCTATTTGTGGGGGAAAAAGAACGTCAATTTTGTTTGGGAGCCACGTCGCACGACCGCGCAATTGTCAGTTAAAGCGACGCAGTGACAAATCGAAAAAAATGCTCTGGTCTTTGGCCAGCCAAATGGTCCGAGGCTGAAGTGGTTAACAATTGCTCTATAAAAGGTAAACTGACTGTGTTGGCAGGTTAGGATCATAAATTGGAGTACATTGAGTCCCGTTAATTCAATCAGCATGACAACAACAACTGTATGGTTAACCTCACAGGTCCCCTTGAAGAAGCTTCAGACTCCATGACTCCAGCATATAATGTGACCCCAAGGGCATAAACAGTAGTGCCCGGATTCACAAAGCACTTACGCCGACGTATCTCGAGATACGCCGTGTAAGTGTAAATATGCGCCGTCATATCTGTGCGCCGTGCTCAAAAAACTAGATACGCCTGAAAATAGGCTTCCTACGACCAACGTAACTTTCCTACGCCGGGGTATCGTAGGCGCATATTTACGCTGGGCGCATTTGCCGCTCCCATTGATTTTCTATGCACATATGCAAATGAGCTAGATACGCCGATTCACGAACGTAGTTGCACTCGGCGCATAATATATGCGGTTTACGAAAGTCGTACGTCCGGCGTAAAGTTATTCCCCATATAGGAGGCGCAACTCATGCAAAGGTATGGACCAGGGAACACAAGCCGTCGTATCTTTTGTCGTTTACGTTGTACGTGAATAGGACTAGGCGTAGGTTACGTTCACGTCGTAGGCAGTGATTCGACGTATCTCAGGCAGTTGTTTCGACGTGATTCTGAGCATGCGCACTGGGATGCGGCCACGGGACGGCGCATGCGCCGTACATTATTCGTATCTTTATGACGCTCAGTCCATCATTTACATGGGGTCACGCCTCATTAGCATACACCCTGACTTTGCTACTGCCACCCTTGGCCTGGCACGGTAATAACACCCCCAGGCGAACAATGGTGGATACTCCCAGCACAGCCATGGCTGGAACAGAGGCTAAATTGGCCATAATTACACATGTCTGATTCAAATAACGACTCAGACCCCCTCTAAATTTACAGCAGCGCCAGTTCAACAGGAGCAGGGCGCTACATAAGCAAGCCGTTGGCCCTTGCAATGCAGTCACAGCCTCACTGCAGGATGATTCTAATAATGGAAAGCACTGTGCTTATCTTAGTTGCCGTCTCTGAATTCAGCATTGCAAAACTGAGTGTTTGTACTTTGTACCACCATATGGTAGATGGGATGTTACCAGAAAGAAGATCCGGTACACTCCCAGAACAGAAGAGATAGACCCGTCCTAAGATAAATATACAAACCGGCAGTAGGGGTAAGATGTGTCTCTTCACCTTATTATTTAACAAAAAATTATATTTCTATATTCGTTTATTTCTTTGAACGATAGAAGATATACAACAAGGGACGCATTTCTCAAGCTGTGAATCTGACATTCAATCAACAGTCACTGCAGATGAATCTTCCAGGTGCATGAATTCTAAAGTGTAAGCTCAAGTCAGCAAGATTTTCCAAAAAATCCCCCTGTGCAATGCCATATGCGCTTTGAACATGCTTATATATATATATATATATATATATATATATATATATATATATATATATATATATATATATATGTATATATATATATATGTATATATATATATATATATATATATATATATATATATATATATATATATATATATATATATATATATTACATTTTAATTGAATTATTTCTATTGGCAAAACTAGCTGTGTAATGGGATCAGAACAAGCAAGCAGTAAAGAGGGACTGAAATATAATAGTGGCAATTTGTGCAAAAACAAATTTTCGCAAAAATTACAAATCTCTTATCTAGAACAAATAAATTATTTTATTAAAAAAAAAATACACAACCTTAAAATACACAGCTGTCTCTGGCTTCAGAGACAGAGACAGCTGCTGCATCTCTGGGAGAGACTGCACCCTATGTGAGGATCCAGGCCAACAGACTGAACCCCTGGGACCTGATTGCTGGAACCTGCCAATCCCCAAGCCATTGGGACCAGAAAAGTCACCTGCCAGGGGCAGGGAGCTAAACTGTATGTTCTAAAGTCTCACTACACACTGTTAACACTTAAAAAACTGTTCCTACTTAGCAGCCAATCTGCCACTCTTGAAGGAACAGTTTATGTGCACCACCTAAGGAAGGGCCCCACCAAAAGCCATCCAGCGTTGAATATCAGGGGCCAGATACTTTCAGCCACTTCAGGAATACCCCATACACTAAAAACACAAAAGTCCAACTGCAATTGGGTTGAATACATAGTGTGCACACAATGACTCTTAGTTGATGTCATTCTAGAGACTCTAGTTGCATCTGTTCTAGTTTAATTTAACATTGCTGCGGTTCATTTAAGTGCGAGTTAGTGACCCTCCTATGTATTATCGTTCATTAAAGTGGTTGTAAAGGCTGAAGTTTTTTTTACCTTAATGCAGCCTTAGAAGGTATTATTTTACCAAAAGAGTGGTTGATACTTGGAACAGACTTCCAGCAGAAGTAGTGAGTGATTTAACAGTAAGTTGACTCCAACATGCTTGGGACAAACATACATCTATGTAAAGGTAGAACGCTTGCGCTATCTGTACTAAACACTAGGGGGCACTGCTGCAATCACCTGGTAGTCTGCCTTAAACAGAAAAAGTACAAATGTGACAGAGTTATAGTGAAGCGCTGTGAAACTATGAACTAAGACAAGGAACCGCGGACAAAGCCCAAAAATGAGTAAGCCGACCCTTGTGTGACAAAATAAATATATAAATAGATACGGTGAAAACTATAAAGGGAGAGGTGAATAATGCAAAAACAGGTCTGGGTAACAAAGTGTAGCAAACTATATAGACCAATTCTGTGATTTCTGTGATGTTATCTCTTAGACAAAAAGAATCATAAGCCTCTTACCAGAAGGGATGGATCCCAGATGATAGAGATCAAACACGCTTAGTTGTGGTTGAAACCACCTACGATGTTCCACTCCTCCAGCTTCAGCAAGAAGGCTCCCTTTAGTTGCAGTATTTACTTTGCCTGGATATGGAAATGTCATCGCTCATATTCCCAGCTCCACGAATAATCCTGCTGTAAATGCTCCCTGCCATATGAAGATATTAAGGAAAGAGAAACTTCATAGTGTAGTATGGAAAAGTAGGCATTTATTGAAAAAGTATCTTTGCACAAACAAAAATTTAAACTATAGAAGATACTCAAACACAGCCACAGACCTTGTCCTGCTGGCTGATGCGTGGTGACGTCACAGAATGCAGCTCTGCCAGTTGCACTCTCCAGCCCATAGTACTGTATAGGCTGCAAAGCATTCTCCATGTCCTAAACCAGGGGTCTCCAAACATTCTAAACAAAGGGCCGTTTTATTGTCCTTCAGACTCTTGGAGGGCCGGACTTTGGCCAGCGGGAGTAGACATTTTCCTGGCATCAGTGGGACTAAACATCTGGTATTAGGGGGAGGAATAGTGCTCTATTAGTTGTGTATCAGTGGGAGTGATAGTGCCCCAAGGGCCAAATAAAGGCAAGCAAAGGGCCGCATCCGGCCCTCGGGCCGCAGTTTGGAGACCACTGTCCTAAACCATAGCATAGCCTCAGTCAGTTTCTGAAAACTCACATTGTAAATAAAACTATAGGTCATGGTGAGGATGAACCTGGTATGTCCTCTTCTGGTACTATGTAGCTCTGTATTGTGGTGCTTTCCAAACCTTAATTTCTGTGGCGTGACCCAGTCTCTGAAACCTCACTTTTTGAGAAGACCCTGGAACTTTTGAAAGCTTTGCATTCTAGCTGTGGTAGTCTCCTACAAGCTATTAAGCTTGCTCCCATAATAAACCTGTTGTCCATAAGTAGCACCCTCCTCTATAGGTCCCTGGTTAGGTTAATTTACTTCTGGCCCACTGTATGCAGTGGAGCTTTTTTTAATTGCTAGGCAAATTTAATTCTGGCTCACTGTAATTAGAGTAGCGTGTTTGATTGTTTCAGTATACTCTGTGTTCAGTGGTTGTAGGACTAGCTTCTTCCCCCTGTTTGTCAAGAAATGTTCTGGAAGATAGTGGGCAGGAAGAGTCTAATCAACAGCTGAATATTTATGCAGCCCTGGCCAATCCCTGGGCAGGTGTGCCCAGATGGTGGCTGGGAGTGTGCATACATACTGAGACAGAGGGGACTTTTTCCCTGAGGAGGGGATCAGAGCCTAGGTTAGGCAATTTGGCTAGGCAATTCTGCCATGTGTCTGTGGCTCATCAATGCCTTAGTTGGGCTAGCTGGAAACCTACTTTGCTGAAGCTGACTGAGGGGCTGTCATCTGGGCTATAGTCTGGTATCACTGGGAGAAAGAGCCAGAATACAAAATATAGCAAGGAGGGTGGCTCCGAAAGATGATACGATAATTTTGGAGCAAACAAATAAAAAACCCAGCTAAAAAAAAGTTTTTTTTAATACTGCAAAAACAAAAAAGCAACAAGAGAGAGCAAAAAACAAAAACAAAAGGGGGAGGGAGTAGGAAGGCATGGGGGGAAAAGGAGAAAGGGGGTCTCCTATCCCGCTGCCTGTGAGGGTCTTACAATAAGAGGTCTTTATAGAGAGCCAATAGAACCATGTCTTACGGAAAAGCTCTTCCTGGTTGCGCAAAGACAAGGTGAGGTCTTCCATACTCTGGGCCTCGCTTACTGTATTTATCCATTGATTAATAGGCGGAGTCCGAGGTGACTTCCAGTAGTAGGATATATAAGATTTTTCTGCATTTAAGAGGTGGATCGTTAGAGATTTTTTGTATTTCTGCTTTAAGGAAGTACTTCAATCCAGGAGGTAGGCTGCTGGATTTAATTAAAAAATAAGACAACAGTAAAGTTAGCCAAATTTTTGTTTATATTGTTAAAGATAATGTTACGCCGAGTAAATTGATACCCAACATGTCACGCTTCAAAATTGCGCTCGCTCGTGGAATGGCGTCAAACTTTTACCCTTAAAAATCTCCATAGGCGACGTTTAAAAAATTCTAACGGTTGCATGTTTTGAGGTACAGAGGAGGTATAGGGATAGAATTATTGCTCTCGCTTTAACGATCGCGGCGATACCTCACATGTGTGGTTTGAACACTGTTTTCATATGCGGGCGCTACTCACGTGTTGGCGTTCGCTTCTGCAATTTTTTTTTCTTATTTATTTTACTTGATTTTATTTCTTTTTACAAATTTGGGTCACTTTTATTCCTATTACAAGGAATGTAAACATCCCTTGTAATAGAAATAAGCATGACAGGCCCTCTTAAATATGAGATCTGGGGTCAAAAAGATCTCACATCTCATATTTAGACTAAAATGAAAAAAAAAAAAAAAAAATGAAAAAAAAAAAAAAAAAAAGACAAAAATAAAATGGCCATTTAAGACGTATGGACGGAAGTGAAGTTTTGAAGTTGCTTCCGCCCTACTATGGTATGGAGATGGGTGGGGGACCATCTTACCCTCATTCGTATCAATACCAAGCCACGGATGGGCCCCTCTCCCGCCACCAATAACGGTGATCTTGCGGCGAATCTCCCGCAGAGACCACCATTATCGTTAACCGGACCGCCGGCCGGAAGGGATGGATACCACGGTTGTGGCAGCAGCTGCTGCCATTACCGAGATGTCCCTCTTCAAAGTCAGGACGTATATAGGCGTGCGGCGGTCCTTAAGTGGTTGGGAAAGGGTCCTATTTACTTTCAAACAAACGGTCGAGCCGGAGTATAAGACAGTCAGTGTAGCATACTTTTGCCTATTCCAACGTGTTGTAGTGCGAGTATCAGAAAGCTCCAGTTGACCCTATCAAATGCTTTGTCTGCGTCTGGGGACAACAGGAGTAATGGAGTTGAGGAAGTAGAGCAGTAATGCATGAGATTAACCGCTTAAGGACCGCCTCCTGCACATATACGTCGGCAGAATGGCACGGCTGGGCACAAGCACGTACAGGTTCGTCCTCTTTAAGTGCCCAGCCGTGGGTCGCGGGCCCTGCGGCGCGCTCCCGCGACCCTGTCCGAAGCTCCGTGACCGTGGGACCCGATCACCGCTGGAGTCCCACGATCGATCCCCGGAGCTGAAGAACGGGGAGAGCTGTGTGTAAACACAGCTTCCTCGTTCTTCCCTGTGGCGCCGTCATCGATCGTGTGTTCCCTTATATAGGGAACCACAATCAATGACGTCACACCTACAGCCACACCCCCCTACAGTTAGAAACACAGATGAGGTCACACTTAACCCCTTCAGCGCCCCCTTGTGGTTAACTCCCAAGCTGCAATTGTCATTTTTACAGTAAACAATGCATTTTAAATGCATTTTTTGCTGTGAAAATGACAATGGTCCCAAAAATGTGTCAAAATTGTCTGAAGTGTCCGCCATAATGTCGCAGTCACGGAAAAAAATCGCTGATCGCCGCCATTAGTAGTAAAACATTTTTTTTTTTAGAAAAATGCAATAAAACAATCCCCTATTTTGTAAATGCTATAAATTTTGCGCAAACCAACTGATAAACGCTTATTGCGATTTTTTTTTACCAAAAATAGGTAGAAGAATACGTATTGGCCTAAACTGAGGGAAAAAAAATGTTTATATATTTTTTGGGGGGATATTTATTACAGCAAAAAGTAAAAAATATTGCATTTTTTTTTCAAAATTGTCGCTCTATTTTTGTTTATAGCGCAAAAAATAAAAACCGCAGAGGTGATCAAATACCACCAAAAGAAAGCTCTATTTGTGGGAAACAAAGGACGCCAATTTTGTTTGGGAGCCACGTCGCATGACCACGCAATTGTCAGTTAAAGCGGCGCAATCGCAAAAACTGTCCGGGTCCTTTAGCTGCCTAAAGGTCTGGGTCTTAAGTGGTTAAACGCTCTACTGGTATTGTCCCTAGCCTCTCTACCATGCATAAAGCCCACTTGATCAAGATGGATGATATGGGAAAAATGTAAAGTCGGTATTGAGTAGCGAACTGGACCTGTAGCTTGAGCACAAGGAAGGATTATTGTTGGGTTTTCGGACCACTGATATGTGTGCTAATCGTATTTTATTTGAATGTGTTTTTAACATCTTCTCTTATTTCTTATAGAATGGCCCTTCGGATCAGACTCCATCGACTTATGATTGGTTCCGTTCTTGTGTTCACCTGGCTTTTATATCTGAGATCAAACATGGATGACGGAAAGGAGAAACAAATCCACATACTCATCCTAACATCTTGGCGCTCTGGCTCTTCTTTCCTTGGCCAGATCTTAAACCATCACCCTAATGTTTTCTATGTCTATGAGCCAGCAAGGATGGTTTGGGTTACATTTCCTCAGGGGAAAGCAAGTCTTCTCCACTTCCCCGTACGAGATCTTCTCCACTCACTTTTTAACTGTGAAATGTCTCCTCTACACGAATACCTTCCCAGAAATGGGCGATACATAACCGATCTTCCCTTTTGGTCAGAGAGTCGGGCTTTATGTTCACCACCAGCCTGCAAAGCGTTTACCGTGGATGCAGAGTATGATCGACCCTCGTGTTTCCAACGGTGCGGTTATGTTCCCTTGGAAAACATGACCCAATCCTGTAAAATCCACAAACACGTAGTACTAAAAACTGTTCGAGTATTAGACCTTGGTGTTCTTCTTCCGCTCCTCCAGGATGATAAGCTTGACCTTAGGATTGTCCACCTAGTAAGAGACCCTCGAGCTGTGGCTTTTTCAAGGCTAAACTTTAACCTTTTAAGGAATGAGGATCTCATAGTGGTCAGAGACACAGAAAACTGGAAAAACAAACTAGGTGTGCCCAATGTCACCGATGTTATGGCCAATATCTGCACGGCTCAGGTTGCGATTAATGAGTTTAGCAAAAAAGCGGACATATCCTTGTCAGGATTTTATATGTTGGTACGGTATGAAGATCTGGCAAGAGAACCCTTGTCAACGGTTGAGAAGATTTACAACTTTGCGGGTCTCAGCCTTACGGAAAAAATGAAGAATTGGTTGTACAATGTCACTCACCAAAGCCAACCCAAACAAGGTAGCTTCATGAACTTCGCTGCAAACTCCAAACAGGTCATTCAAAAATGGAGAGGTGGCCTCAAACACAATGTAGTGTTGGAAATTCAAGAACAATGTAAGAAGGCCATGGAAGTTTTTGGATACATACCAGTCAGGACTATGAAAGAGCAGCGTGATCTAAACTTCAATGTAATGACAGATTTAAAAGGCATTAATTAGCACTTGTGTGTACCTAATAGATGCCGCCCTTTTGTGGCCTAAAAAAGTTTTACTGTATATATACTCGAGTATAAGCCAACCAGAATATAAGCTGAGGCACCTAATTTTACCACAAAAAAACTGGGAAACGTATTGACTCGAGTATAAGCCTAGGGTGTTTACCTGCATGCCTCACTGTGCCCATGACTCACTGTGCCCATGACTCACTGTGTCCATGACTAGACTGACGTTTAACATGGGAGTCTATGAAAGGGGTGCCCGGCTTTGAAAAATCGGTGCTCCCCAGACGTAGGTCCCCCAGACAACAAACTTTGCACACTTGTAGAGGAGAAATCGGGCTACATGTGTGCCAAGTTCCGGGTCCAGGGAACCTACGACCGGACGGTACCGGGTCCCCAAAGTCACCGGAGAAATGACCATTTAACATAGGAGTCTATGGAAGGGGTGCCCGGCTTTGAAAAATCGGTGCTCCCCGGCCAACAAACTTGCACACTTGTAGAGGAAGAGTAGGGCTACCGGCCGGTGCCGGGTCCCCAAAGTCCAGGAGATCAGGCGCAAAAAGGTGACTCGAGTATAAGCCGAGGGGGGCATTTTCAGCACACAAAAAAAGTGCTGAAAAACTCGGCTTATACTCGAGTATATACTGTACACAGAATGCAAAAAAACAAGCCTGCTTAGATATGTTCTGATTATTGCTTTTGTCCAATGGTACCCAAAGACTTTCTTTTGGTGGTATTTAATTACCACTGGGGTTAAAAATTTAAACAATTTCGTTTTTTTTTTGTTTTTGTTATAAAACTTTGTAAATAAGTAATTTTTCTCCTTCACTGATGTGCACTGATGAGGAGGCACTGATATGCAGTGCTGATGGGCGCTGATAGGCAGCACTCATGGGCACTGATGGGGCTAAACTGATCATCAGTCCCCTGAATGTCGATGCTGATGCCCCTGCTGAGGAATTCCGCTTACCGGCTCTCCTGTCTTCACGTGCTGTCAGCGTGGACAGAGGACTGCCGATAACTGGTATTTCCTGTTTACTTTGTGATCAGCTGTTATTGGACACAGCGGATCACATGGTAAAGAGCCTACATCAGAGGGACACAACGCACCACTGATTGCCTGGGCGTGCATGCGTGGCAAGAATGCAAGGACATTATATGACGTCTTCCCAGATTGAGAGTGCAAAAAGTAAAAAATATTGCTTTCTTTTTCAAAATTGACGCTCTTTTTTGTTTAAAGCGCAAAAAATTAAAAACCGCAGCGGTGATCAAATACCACCAAAAGAAAGCTCTATTTGTGGGGAAAAAAGGACGTCAATTTTGTTTGGGTGCAGCGTCGCACGGCCTCGCAATTGTCAAAGTGACGCAGTGCCGCATTGTAAAAAAATGCTCTGGTCATTGAGCAGCCGATTCTTTCAGGGCTGCAGTGGTTAAGTAATGCAAAAAATGGACTGGTCACGAAGGGGGGTAACTCTTCCCGAGGTCAAGTAGTTAAATCCAATGTAAAAGTATGAAAAGGGGAAGTGGCCATTGGGCTGTGGTGTGACAATGCCACGTATGTAACGTTCCTGAGTAGGACGGGGATGGTGTGGCGAGGGGGGGGGGCTGGGGGGATTGGTATTTTTGGCTGTTATCCTAACATTACATTACTTACAGCTGTTTTTGAGTTGAGGAAGGAAAAACATTAAAATGTAATAGTCAGCTTTCCCAGAATTTGAAAGGAAAAGAACATAAAAAATCACCACGCTAGCAATATTAAGAGGAATTTCCCACACTCTATTACAATATAATAGTCTTCTTCTACTTCAATATGTACCCTGGGCTACAGAAGTCCACTAATTATACATTTAGAAAACAAAAATGCTCTCTACATTGCAGATAGAGAAAGGAGCTGTGTGTTAGTGGGCGTCCTGACTCTCCTGTAGTCCAAGGGAGGGGGTGAGCACGACACTCCACACCAGGGAGAAAGCCTCACATTACTGTGTGGAGTTACAGACAGAAGAACGGGAAGTGAGAATTTCTCAGAAGAAATAAAAAAATCGAAAAAAGGAGGTAAAGGAAGGAGGACTGCACTAGGGTAAAGGAAGCTATTTAGGGGGAAAAAATTTGTACCTTTACAACCCCTCCACTGCCAGTGTAATTTTTACAGTAATACATTTTTATAGCACTGATCGCTGTATCAATGACAATGGTCCCAAAAAGTCGTCAAGTGTCCGATGTGTCCGCCATAATGTCGCAGTCAAAAAGTAAAAAATATTGCTTTTTTTTCAAAATTTACGCTCTATTTTTGTTTATAGCGCAAAAAACTAAAAACCGCAGAGGTGATCAAATACCACCAAAAGAAAGCTCTATTTGTGGGGAAAAAAGGATGCCAATTTTGTTTGGGAGCCACGTCGCACGACCACGCAATTGTCAGTTAAAGCGACGCAGTGCCGAAACGCAAAAAGTGCTCTGGTCTTTGACCAGCAATATGGTCCGGGGGTTAAGTGGTTAAAAGGAGCCCAAGTCCTGTACTGTACGATTAAGAAATTTACACCAATGTAAAATCAAGCGCAGTTGCATAATTTTGTATACCTTCAATGTCAAACAAACATATAAGAGATAAATCTATGCGTCCTTTTTTGTTGTATTCTTGTAGTCCTGATAAAGGGTGAGTTTTGACCTCTGAAACCTGCTGTCTCTTTTGTGAAGTCATCCATTTCGTTTTACATTGGAATAAATGTATATTTAGACTATTAACCTATGCTGTTGCTCTTTAACCCCTTTACACCGACTGTACGCAAATATGCGGCCCCATTAGACTGGGCTATTTTCAGCGGGGTCACAAATTTGCATATGTCCTATATAATAATAATAATATAAAAAAAAATGAAAGGATAAGTTTACCTTTGGGAACTTGTTACATTTAGGGTGGAACATGTAACAGCAGCCACCGCCCAATGACTCCTCCTCCCCTCCCTGTGGCAGCAGTATGGGGAGAAGTTCCACGTACTAGCTGTCATTGTTTGAAAAATAGCACGGCCGTTCGGGGCTCCGCCCACGTCATTCAGACACACAGCTCCAGGTGTCTGAATTGACTACAAGCCCCAACATCCTTAGTGGCTTTTGGGTTGCAGTTCTCAATGAATTACTATGGTGCTGTGGAGCACTGTGGTAGTTGATTGAGTGTTCCTGTGAGGCAGTATGGGATGTACGGGTAACATGGTAGACTGTGCTGGGACCAATCCTGTTTAATTTATGCATAGACGACCTGGAGGATGGGGGTAAACGGTGCAATCTCTGTATTTGAGGACAATACTAAGCTAAGCAGGGTAATAACTTCTCCCCAGGATGTGGAAACAGTGGCGAGTTCAGAGGGTGGTGATAAATGGGGAGTACTTGAATGGTCAGGGGTGGGTAGTGGGGTCCCCCAGGATTCTGTTCTGGGACCAATCCTATTTAATTTATGCATAGACGACCTGGAGGATGGGGGTAAACGGTGCAATCTCTGTATTTGCAGACTATACTAAGCTAAGCAGGGTAATAACTTCTCCCCAGGATGTGGAAACAGTGGCGAGTTCAGAGGGTGGTGATAAATGGGGAGTACTCGAATGGTCAGGGGTGGGTAGTGGGGTCCCCCAGGATTCTGTTCTGGGACCAATCCTATTTAATTTATGCATAGACGACCTGGAGGATGGGGGTAAACGGTGCAATCTCTGTATTTGAGAACAATAATAAGCTAAGCAGGGTAATAACTTCTCCCCAGGATGTGGAAACCTTGCAAAATGATCTGAACAAATTAATGGGGTGGGCAACTACATGGCAAATGAGGTTCAATGTAGAAAAATGTAAAATAAAGCATTTGGGCAGCAAAAATACGAATGCAATCTTTACACGAGGGGGGGGGACCTCTGGGGGAAACTAGGATGGAAAAGGCCCAGGGGGTTCTAGCAGATGATAGGCTCAGCAATGGCATGCAATTCCAAGCTGCTGGTAACAAAGCAAACATAATATTGGCATGTATTAAAAAGGGATTAACTCCAGAGATAAAACGATAATTCTTCTGCTCTACAAGACTCTGGTCCGGCTGCACCTGGAGTATGCCGTCCAGTTCTGGGCACCAGTCCTCAGGAAGGATGTACTGGAAATGGAGCGAGTACAGAGAAGGGCAACAAAGCTAATAAAGGGACTGGTGGATATTAGTTATGAGGAAAGGTTGCGAGCACTGAACTTATTCTCTGTGGAGAAGAGACGCTTGAGAGGGGATATGATTTCAATTTACAAATACCGTAGTGGTGACCCAATAGGGATAAAACTTTAACAAGACACATGGCCACTCATTAAAATTGGAGGAAAAGAGGTTTAACCTTAAACTATGTAGAGGGTTCTTTACTGTAAGAGCGGTAAGGGTGTGGTCTCAGCGGGGGGGCATCGATGCTTTCAAGAAACTATTAGATAAGCATCTAAACGACCGCAACATACAGGGATATACAATGTAATACTGACATATAGTCACACACATAGATTGGACTTGATGGACTTGTGTCTTTTTTCAACCCACCTACTATGTATTGCATCAGCGATCTGCTGATCATGGGGGCAATGCTTTTCAGGCTCCTGCAACAAAAAATAATAAATGCCCTTTTTTTTACCTGGTGGATTGATGGGACTAGTCGTTTACACAATAAAGATAAGGATTTTATGCTCTCATTTCAGCTCACAGGTAGTTCCAAGGAGAGTGCATTTCTGGCAAGATCAACCAGTATCGTCTGTACTTGCTGAAAATATTTTTTGCCTGGAAAAAGAAAATGCAGCCACCACATCCAGGGACCAGTAAGCTGCAATATATTCAATTTTACAATACAATATATGACACATTAAATTACACCTATCCAGTGAGAAGATCTGCACTCAATAGGAATGAATTGAGGTATGTTATGATCCACAGCTGTAGGGATTCAATATTTCCTATTTATTACCATATTTATCGGCGTATAACACGCGCCCCAATTTAAGAGAGAAGTTTCGGGGGAAAAAAATTGTTTTTCAAAGAAACCACTTTGAAGCAAAATAATGGTCAGTGCCAATCAAGGCAGCCTGATTAGTGCCCATCTGCAGCCTCAATGCAGCCTGATCTGTGCCCATCTGCAGCCTCAATGCAGCCTGATTAGTGCCCATCTACAGCCTCAATGCAGCCTGATCTGTGCCCATCTGCAGCCTGATCTGTGCCCATCTGCAGCCTCTGTGCTCATCTGCAGCCTCAATGCAGCCTGATCTGTGCCCATCTGCAGCCTCAATGCAGCCTCTGTGCCCATCTGCAGCCTGATCTGCACCCAGCCAATGCAGCCTGATGCCCATCTGCAGCCACAATGCAGCCTCTGTGCTCATCTGCAGCCTGATCTGCGCCCATCCAATGCAGCCTGATGCCTATCTGCAGCCTCACCATATCTCATGCAGTGCAGGAAATCAGGAGGGGGGCGAGCGCCGCCAGAATCACTAAGCCGTCATCTTCTGTTTACAGTACTCGGCTCTCAGTCGACAGTCACATAAACAGTCCCGCCTCCGCCATCGCTATTGGATCAGCTCCTGTGATTGACAGAACACTGGTCCAATGCCGGTGGCAGGACGTGTGTGTGACATCAGAGCCGAGTAAACAGGACATGACAGCTTGGTGATTCCGGCGGCGCTCGTCCCCTTCCTTCTCCTCCGAGGTACGCTATTGGTGTATAACACGCACCCGTGATTTTCCCCCTATTTTCAGGGGGAAAAGTGTGTGTTATACGCCGATAAATACGGTAAATTACGGTAAAACAAGCTCAGTGGAAGTAAACAACCCTTTGTCCTGTCTGAGGACATCCGATACCGATTATGCAAATAATTGGATGAGAAAAACCCAAAGCAGCTTGCATTACATGGTTATCAGGAATCAGACTTGTTTGGCTATAAAGGTCACTTTATTGAGGTGAATTAATAAAAGGGGAAGAGACTTGCTTCCCCCGTGCCGTGAAACATAGTTGGCTGAGATGATCTCTTCCTGAGTGCGTAGGTGTAGCTCTATCATACCACACAGTTCTTGAGGTTCAAAGGCTCCTGGTCATCTCCCAGCAACTCCAAAGTGGTTTCTGACAATCCTCATGTTGCGCCAAAGTCAGTGGCTTCTGACCTCCAACCTGGTCCCTTGGAACCTAGAACGCGTAAATTTTTGCAGAGACCTGGCATTAGATAGCACCTAAACATATTGGACCCTCTGAACCTCTCACAGAGAAAATTTCCTTATCTGCTACATGTCCTCCCCTAAATCCGGAGGAACAATAGCTCACCTTAACTCCATGATGGGTCATAGCCTGCCCAGTCTTTAGGGGGAGCTAAAAACACCCTTCTCCCCCTATGTGTAAAAGTTACAACGCCCTTATAGGCAACTCGAGCCACACCAGACTTCAGGTCATCCATAACACCAAAGGACCTGGCCATGGCCTTAAAAGTGTCTCTGGTTGAGTATTCGACCCTCACCGTCCTTCCTCCGGGCACTTTCCCTTGAAGCACCTCTTCTGCACGGGCTTTGGGCGCTTCATAAACTTCTCCCAGAAACCAGGGATCATATTTGTCTTTTAGAAGATATGAAAGATCCATCTTAGTGAAGGATACTGGGTCCTGATTCAGTTTGATAAACCTCAGATGCTGGTCAAAAAACTGGCCCTGGCTAACCCCCTTCCTTCCAAATGTTCGAGTGCGAGGCAACTCTGGTCTCAGGCATGCCCTCCCAAGTCTCTGCTCTGGGCGCCTCACCCAGTCATCCCAGAAGGCAGCTGGCCACTTTGGCTCCAGTTCCTCCCAAAGTTCCTGAAGCAGCAGCCAGCCAAGCCCTGGGAAGAAGTCAGAACGATGAAGAATGGAATTGCCCTTGGGCTCCACCAAGTTCTCCTTGCCGTTGTCATTCCAGGCAGAGACGCACCACAACGTGGGGTCCTTGCGGAGGAGGGAATGGGTGGCTGAGAAGTATTCATAGAAGTCTGGAGCTACTTCCAAATCGTCTTCTACTACAATGGCCGCCTTGTAACCCAACACTCTGAAGACCTAAGAGGAGAAGGAAACATTATTAGAGGACATTAGCCTAAATATTTAGCCATGCAAAGCAGGAGAATCATAACATATGGCAGTGGATAAGGTACAACAACTGGACACTCAATGCTCTAATAATACATGTAGAGTGAACCTTTTAAATGTTAAAGCGGTTCTCCACCCTAAAGTGGAGTCCCGCTGATCGGAACCCTCCCTCCCTCCGGTGTCACATTTGACACCTTTCAGGGGGGAGGGGGGTGCAGATACCTGTCTAAAGACAGGTATTTGCACCCACTTCCGGCCACACGATACGGGCAAAAGACGGGCATTTCGTCACATCCCGTCTGTCGCCCGTTGTGTGCTGGGAACACTCGGCTCCCAGCACACAGCGGGAGCCAATCGGCTGGCGCGGCGCGACTCGCGAATGCGCCGTAGGGAACCGGGCAGTGAAGCCGCAGCGCTTCATTCCTGGTTCCCTGAGCGTGGATGGCGGGGGAAGCAGCAGAGAGACGAGCGATCGCTCGTGCTCTGCTGCGATCGGCGCTGGACTCCAGGACAGGTAAGTGTCCTAATATTAAAAGTCAGCAGCTGCAGTATTTGTAGCTGCTGGCTTTTAATATTATTTTCCCGTGGCACATCCGCTTTAAGTCCACACAATGCAAAGCAAAAGGTTCTCTTAACCCCTTAAGCCCCGGACCATTTGGTTGGCCAAAGACCAAAGCACTTTTTGCAATTCGGCACTGCGTCGCTTTAACGGACAATTGTGCGGTCGTTCGATGTGGCACCCAAACAAAATTGGCGTCCTTTTTTCCCCAGAAATAGAGCTGTCTTTTGGTGGTATTTGATCACCTCTGCGGTTTTTATTTTTTGTGCTAGGACCTACAAACGAATCATTTGGTGTCAGTGTGTTTTTTTTTATTTTAATATGTATTATTTTTTACAATTAATTATTTTTATTTATTGCTAATTTTTTTTTTCTTAGCCCTGTTAGGGGGCTTTGGTGACATATCAGGGGGTCTTAACAGACCTCTGACATCTCCCCTTTGAGACAGAGAAAGGGACTAAGGACACAGATTCCCCAGTCCCTTTCTCAGCTGCACTGAAAATAAATGGAGAGAAGACAGAGGCTCCTATCCATTCATAAACTGAAACATTGTAAACACAGGTTACAATGTTTCAGTTATATGAATGAACAGAGTCAGTGATCACGGACTCTGTTCATTCGGAAAAGGTAGGAGCCGGGTTCAGCGGCTCCTACCGCCGCTCTCCATCCTGACAGAGGGGGTGGAGGAGGAGGACTTGGAGAGTGACACCACAGAGGGGGGAAGCAGCTCGGAGGGGGAGAGCGGAGCATGAAGTAGGACAGCTGCGGCACGGAGGGGGACAGCTGCGGCACGGAGGGGGACAGCAGCGGCACGGAGGGGGACAGCAGCGGCACGGAGGGGGACAGCAGCGGCACGGAGGGGGACAGCAGCGGCACGGAGGGGGACAGCAGCGGCACGGAGGGGGACAGCAGCGGCACGGAGGGGGGACAGCAGCGGCACGGAGGGGGGACAGCAGCGGCACGGAGGGGGGACAGCAGCGGCACGGAGGGGGGACAGCAGCGGCACGGAGGGGGGACAGCAGCGGCATGGAGGGGGGACAGCAGCGGCACGGAGGGGGGACAGCAGCGGCACGGAGGGGGGACAGCAGCGGCACGGAGGGGGGACAGCAGCGGCACGGAGGGGGGACAGCAGCGGCACGGAGGGGGACAGCAGCGGCACGGAGGGGGACAGCAGCGGCACATAGGGGGACAGCAGCGGCACGGAGGGGGACAACAGCGGCACGGAATGGGACAGCAGCGGCACGGAGGGGGAGAGCAGCGGCACGTAGGGGGAGAGCAGAACCGAGGAGGATAGCAGCTTGGCTTTTCAGTGGGCCACTGAGATCCTGAGCCAGCCGCTCACGCCCCCTTCCACAGCCAGTGAGTGCTGGAGGGGCAAAGAGCAAAGCGGAGATGACTGGTACCTGGTTTTGACACTTCCCGTCAGTTACGCTGCGGTGATCTGGAGGCACAAGTTCACCCCACCCCCATCCTTTCCCCGCAGTGTTCTGAGACACATCACAGGTCCTAAAGGACTATGGGATCATTCACAAGGCACAGCGCGGCTCGCACATGTGCAGTAGGAAACCGGCTGTGCAGGCGCAAGGCTTCATTTCCTATCTCCCTTACTTGAAATGCCCGCCCCCAACCTGTGATTGGACTAAGCAGTAGCTCACCCCTTCGTCACTCTGCTCTAGCCTTATATCATCACATTCTTTGTCAGCACATGTGATTGGCTCCTAGTTCTCCCTCTACTATTCTGAGTGCTGCTGTACAGTTGATTACAATAGGCTGAAACCAAGCAAATTCAGGTACTTGCTTGTACTAGTTGCATTTAACGGATTCAATACTGGGCACACTTTTACCCCCTTCCAGCCCAGGCCAAATTTCCGTCACACTTTGAATGACAATTGCGTGGTCATGCAACACTGCACCCATAAGAAATTTTATAATTTTTTTGAGACAAATAGAGCTTTCTTTTGGCGGTATTTAACCACTTGTCGATTATACGGCGGCAGGTCAGCTCATTCCCACGAATCTCCGTAGCTGTCCCTTAACCGCTTAACGACCGTCTTACGTATATATATATATACACGTCGACATAATGCCTTCTGTGGGCAGGTCGACATATATATACGTCTCCTTTAAGATGTGGCATTGTGGGCGCGCCCTGCAAGTTCCGTGAGTCCAACCGCGGGTCCCACGGACTCTACGTCCACGCGGATACCCGTGATTGTCTAACGCAGAGGAAGAACGGGGAAATGCTGATGTAAACAAGGCATTTCCCCACTCTTCCTAGCGAGAGGACACTGATCAAAGCTCCCTGTAATCGGGAGCGGTGATCAGCCCATCCCCCCTACAGTTAGAATCCCCCCCTAGGACACACTTAAATTTTTATTTATTTTTAAAAAATGTTGGGGATATTTATTATAGCAAAAAGTAAAAAAATATTGTTTTTCTTTTTTTCAAAAATTGTCGCTCTATTTGTGTTTATAGCACAAAAAATAAAAACCGCAGAGGAGATCAAATCCCACCAAAAGAAATCTCTATTTGTTGGGGGGGAAAAAAGGCATAATTTTTGTTTGGGAACGGCGTCACATGACCGAGCAATTGTCAGTTAAAGTAACGCAGTGCTACATCGCAAAGAATGGCCTGGTCATTAAGGGGGCAAATCTTCCGGTCCTTAAGTGGTAAATCACCACTGGGCTTTTATTTTTTGCTAAAAACAAATGAAAAAAAGGTTTTTTTTTAAACCTACCTTTTTCTTCTTTACTGATGGGCACTGATGGACAATGGATGATATTCAGTACTGATAATCAGGGCGCTGCTGATCAGTGTAAATGCCCCCATCACCACGGAAAGCCGCTCATCGCTTTCCTTTCCTTAGATACTGACAGCGCTGAGGAAACGAAATGCCGATAGCCGGCATTTGTTTACATGTGATGAGCTGTGATTAGACACATCTGATCACATGGTAAAGAGTCTACGACATAAGCTCTTTACCCTGATCAGTGATGCACGGTGCCCTATGGAGCAGACGCCCATGCCAATGAGGCATTCTATATTGAAGCACCATAAAAAGAAGTGAAAACCCCTGGATCTAGCACCATCTCACAGTCACTTACCTGGTTAAGTGCCCATCGATAGTGCCTGGAAATCTTGTAGTAGCCTTGAAACTTCCTATGTTCTAGCGGGGCAGGCACCTCAGACAGGTCCGGCTGATTGATATGAGTGATGGCGTCTCCATACGAGTCAATGATCCTGGCCGTCTCAGCATGGCCACAATCTTGGCTAACGATGATGGGGAACTGCTCCGCGGAGGGGCGATATTTAAGCAGAGAGTCCAAACACTTTCTGACGGAAGGACGATCGCATGCTACCACGAGGATGGGAATGACCACCGCTTCCGGGTCAGAGGCCAAAGGCGTTGGCGAAGGAATGGAAACGTTAGCAAGTCTCTGGGGTAATTCGAGACCACCTGCAGCATCTGGACGAGCCGGGAGACGTTTGAGAAGACCACTGTAGTGGTGGATTTGTTGAAGAAGTCCCTTCTGCTTCTCCAACTCTGTTTCGGCTTCTTCTGCCAGTCGGATGACGTGCGCTGTGAGGTCCGCGGCATCGGGACCCTTTGGTCGGCTCATGAGGTAGAGGAGGAGAATGGCATTCCATGAGATAAAGAGGGCCGCCCCCCAGGCCGCCACGCGAACCTTGCGCGGCATTCCCCTGGGGGGTCCCAGCTTAGTTCCCGGACCCTCTGAACAAGCGGTCTTGCAAAATTAAAAGCGGAAAGGCGCGGTCTTACAGCGACCAAACACTCTCAATAGATAAGGCTACACGTCGGTTCTCCACACTTCACCAAAAACATTGCAGATCTCTAGGCAACATCGGCTGGTCCAACATCAGATTAACAGATCTGCTTCGGCCAGTATCATTCTTTTCCTTCACCAACCTGGCAAGAGACATAAAATAGGCAAATTATTAATAATACACACACAAAATACAGAAATGTATCTAAAGCCAAAACGTTGCACTTCTAGAACTTCTGTCAGGTATTTTATACCAGGGCTTGACAAATTTGCTTTTTTTTTTTTCTTCAAAATTGTCGCTCTATTTTTGTTTATAGCGCAAAAAATAAAACCCGCAGAGGTGATCAAATATCACCAAAAGAAAGCTCTATTTGTGGGGAAAAAAGGACGTCAATTGTGTTTGGGAGCCAGGTCGCACGACCGCGCAATTGTCAGTGCGACGCAGTACCGAATCGCAAAGAGGGGCAAGGTCCTTAATCTGCATAATGGTCCGGGTCTTAAGTGGTTAACTGACAATTGCGCGGTCGTGCGACGTTTTACTCAAATAAAATTGACGTCCTTTTGGTGGTATTTGATCACCTCTGAGGTTTTTATTTTTTTCGCTATAAACAAAACAACATCATTTTGAAAAAAAAAAATTATATACATAATTTATTATTATTATTTTTTTTACTTTCTGCTATAAAACATATGCAGCAAAAAAAATAGAAAAAAAAATAAACAAAAATGGAATTTCTTCTTCAATTATTCTACATATCTTTACACACACAGGAGCAGTGGGGGGAATGCATGCGATTTCACACAGGAATCGCACCACATTGCTGTTCAAATCGCATGCGATTCATTGCAGTTTGATTTGTGCCTGTTTATTTTGTATTGATGCAAATTGCACTGCAAAGTATCGGTACTCGGTATTGGCGAGTGCTTGACCAAAAGTATCGGTATTCGTACTCGCCGTTAAAATAAAATAAAAAAAGCAGTATTGGTGCAACCCTAGGAATAAATGATAACGTTGTTTTTTTTTTTTCTATTTATTGTAATGCAGGGCTCGACAAATCCCGGTCGCCATTTTTTTTGGTGAGCTGCTGCCATCTTGTGGTGAGCCGTTGGTATTACAAGTTATTACTACCAGATGTGTAAGCTGGCGCCATCTGGTGGTGAGCTGTTGGTATTACAAGTTATTACCACCAGATGTGTGAGCTGGCGCCATCTGGTGGTGGCCGTTGGTATTACAAGTTAAGCATTACAAGTTAAACAGCAATTCTAATGTCATTTTTCACTATTTTCACTGCCATCTTCTTCCCTCCAATTAGAACCCCCAAACATTATATATATATTTTTTTATCCTAACACCCTAGAGAATAAAATGGCGATCGTTGCAATACTTTCTGTCATGCCGTATTTGCGCAGCGATCTTACAAGCTCACTTTTTTGGGAAAAAATTACACTTTTTTTAACCACTTAAGCCCCGGACCAATATGCAGCCTAAAGACCCAAGGTGTTTTTACAGTTCGGGACTGCGTCGCTTTAACAGACAATTGCGCGGTCGTGCGACGTGGCTCCCAAACAAAATTGGCGTCCTTTTTTCCCCACAAATAGAGCTTTCTTTTGGTGGTATTTGATCACATCTGCGGTTTTTTGTTTTTGCGCTATAAACAAAAATAGAGCGACAATTTTGAAAAAAAAGCAATATTTTTTACTTTTTGCTGTAATAAATATCCCCCAAAAACATATATAAAAACATTTTTTTTCCTCAGTTTAGGCCGATACGTATTCTTCTACCTATTTTTAGTAAAAAAAAATCGCAATAAGCGTTTATCGATTGGTTTGCGCAAAATTTATAGTGTTTACAAAATAGGGGATAGTTTTATTGCATTTTTATTATTTTTTTTTTTTTTACTACTAATGGCGGCGATCAGCAATTTTTTTCGTGACTGCGACATTATGGCGGACACTTCGGACAATTTTGACACATTTTTGGGACCATTGTCATTTTCACAGCAAAAAATGCATTTAAATTGCATTCTTTATTGTGAAAATGACAGTTGCAGTTTGGGAGTTAACCACAGGTGGCGCTGTAGGAGTTGGGGTGCACCTAGTATGTGTTTACAACTGTTTGGGGGTGTGGCTGTAGGAATGACGTCATCGATCGTGTCTTCCCTATAAAGGGAATGACGCGATCGATGCGCCGCCATAGTGAAGGACGGGGAAGCCGTGTTTACACACGGCTCTCCCCGTTCTTTAGCTCCGGGGAGCGATCGCGACGGAGCGGCTATAAACAAATAGCCGCGCCGTGGTCCCGGATCGCTCCCCGAGCGGACCCGACCTCCGCATGTAGCGGGGGGGGGTCCCGATCGGACCCCCCACCCGCTAATAGGCGAGGACGTACGTGTACGCCCATGTGCCTGTACGTGCCATATTGTGGACGTATATGTACATGCGGGGGTCGGGAACTGGTTAAATAAAAAATAAGACAACAGTAAAGTTATCCCCATTTTTTTTTTTATATTACGAAAGATAATGTTACGCTGAGTAAATTGATACCCAACATGTCACGCTTCAAAATTGCGTCCGCTCGTGGAATGCCGACAAACTTTTACCCTTTAAAATCTTCATAGGCGACGTTTAAAAAAAAATCTACAGGTTGCATGTTTTCAGTTACAGAGGAGGTCTAGGGCTAGAATTATTGCTCTCGCTCTAACAATCGCGGCGATACCTCACATGTGTGGTTTGAACACCGTTTTCATATGCGGGCGCTGCACACGTATGTGTTCGCTTCTGCGCGCAAGCTCGTCGGGACGGGGTGCGTTTTCTGGCTCCTAACTTTATTAGCTGGCTCCTAGATTCCAAGCAAATTTGTCAAACCCTGTTGTAATGGATTTTTTTATCCTTGGGTTACCTTAGCGTGGTTCTCGTGGTTTTTGGATCTTGGGCTATTTTTAGACATGACACTTGGTAACCCCCCCTCCCCCCCCCCCCAGTACGACATTAAAATTCCTGAAGAGCCAAAATGCCAAAAGCAGCCAAAAGTATCAGAAGAATGTAAAGGGATTAGAGAATGATGAAAGGACACAGAGCAGGATGAGAGGCGCACTAATTGTCCTGTAGCCGGGCTCTTGTCTCTGACCTCCGACTCTCCGGACAGAATCAGCAATTACCGGCAACAACACAAACAGACGTTTTCCATCTGACAATCTGCAGACTCCCCACGCAGCACACGGCGATCCGAGGGGGAAAAGACAGTGAATTGGGACATATTTATATATAAAAATAAATAAATAAATAATACAATAAAAAGAGGAAATAAACTCTGATGGGTTTTACTTCCTTTTTATTCCCCTGCAAAGTAAAAGCATAATGGGCTAGTATGCATCATATACCAGCCCATTAAGTGCCACTTACCTGCAATCGAAGCCTGCAATGTCCCCCGCTGCAGGCTGCATCCATTTTCGCCCCGCTTCCACTCCGGCGCCTGCGCCGCCAGTCACGGCACTAGCTCTGGAAGAAGCGGCACAGAGGGCTCTTTCTTCACAGTGAATGCGCGGATGACGTCATCGGAGCGCTACAAAGGTAAATGTCTTCTAAACGGCGCACGTTTAGGAGATATTTACTGCACCTATAGGGCAAGCTTTATTCTAGGCTTTCTTATAGGTACAAGTTCTAAAAAAAAATGGGGATACAACCACTTTAACCACTTAACCCCCGGACCATATTGCTGGTCAAAGACCAGAGCACTTTTTGCGATTCGGCACTGCGTCGCTTTAACTGACAATTGCGCGGTCGTGCGACGTGGCTCTAAAACAAAATTGGCGTCATTTTTTTCCCACAAATAGAGCTTTATTTTGGTGGTATTTCATCACCTCTGCGGTTTTTATTTTTTGCGCTATAAAAAAAAATAGAGCGACAATTTTGAAAAAAATGCTATATTTTTTACTATTTGCTATAATAAATATCCCCCAAAAACATATATAATTTTTTTTTTCCTCAGTTTAGGCCGATACGTATTCTTCTACCAATTTATGGTAAAAAAAACTATCGCAATAATCGTTTATCGGTTGATTTGCGCAAAATTTATAGCGTTTACAAAATAGGGGATAGTTTTATTGCATTTTTATTTTTTTTATTTTTTTTACTACTAATGGCGGCGATCAGCGATTTTTTTCGTGACTGCGACATTATGGCGGACACTTCGGACAATTTTGACACATTTTTGGGACCATCGTCATTTTCACAGCAAAAAATGCATTTAAATTGCATTCTTTATTGTGAAAATGACAGTTGCAGGTTGGGAGTTAACCACAAGGGGGCGCTGTAACATTTAGTGTTCACTTTGTGTGTGTTTACAACTGTAGGGGGGTGTGGCTGTAGGACTGACATTGATCGAGTCTCCCTATAAAAGGGATGACACGATCGATGACGCCGCCACAGTGAAGCACGGGAAAGCCGTGTTTACATACGGCTCTCCCCGTCCTTCAGCTCCGGGGACCGATCGCGACGGAGCGGCTATAAACGAATAGCCTTTCACTATAAACGAATAGCCGCGCCGTCGTCCCGGATCGCTCCCCGAGGCTTACCGACCGATCGGACCCCCGACCCACGTCAAGCAGAGGACGTACATGTGCCTGTCCGTGCCATTCTGCCGACGTAAATGTACATGAGGAGGTCGGGAAGTGGATACGGACTATAAAACGGAAGGACTTGTGAATAAATGGTTGTGGAACGAATCATCTGAGTTTCCATTATTTGCTTTGATATACAAGCGCTTTGGATAACAAGCATGTTTCCGGATTATGCTTGCAATCCAAGGTTTTACTGTATTTATTTGTAAAAAAAATAAAAACAGTGTTGTATGACCGCGCAATTGTCATTCAAAGCGCGACAGTGCTGAAAGCTGAAAATTGGCCTGGGCAGGAAGGGGGGTATAAGTGCCCGGTAAGCAAGTGGTTAAGCTTAAATTAGTTTAAGGTTACATGACTAAATAAAAGCGGCTCCTGATATGCACCCCCTGCCAGTGGTAAATGGTTCGTCTCATCTCTGTAAACTTATAAATGATGCTGGAGAGCTTGAGCTTTTGAAAAACGTCAGACTCGCTGGCTGGATCACCAGATGGAAATAAAAGTAAGAAAAAAAAAATAAAAATAGAAAACGAATGCAGTCGCCACTTCTAGGAATTGGTAGGCTGTGATGTGATAAATGTTTGCTTTTGGCTTTAACCACTTCGCTCGCGTCCGCGCTATACCTGAATGACGGCTACAGCGCAGACCTGAATTGCCGGGAGGCCCCTGCCCCTTACCACGTGATCAGCTGTCAGCCAATCACAGCTGATCACGTGATGTAAACAAAAGCTCAGTAATCGTTTTTTTTTCTCTTCACGCTGACAGTGTGAGGAGAAAAAAAAAGCCGATCACCGGCTCTTGTGAAAGGGACCAAAGAGGAAGGAACACAGGCACCTCATCTGTGCCCACTAGTACTGCCTGCCAGTGCCGCTAGCCAATGCCACCTGCCTGTGCAAAAAAGTGCCACCTATCAATGCCCACCAGTGGTGCCAATCAGTGCCTCATCAGTGCCACCTAGCAGCACCATCTATCAGTGTAACCTACCAGTGCCGATCAGAGCCCATCACTGCCACCCATCAGTGCTTACCATTGCCACTCATCAGTGCCCACCAGTGCCACCTATCAATGCTCACCAGTGCCACCTCTCAGTGCCACCCATCAATGCCCACCAGTGGTGCCAATCAGTGCCTCATCAGTGCCACCTAGCAGTGATACCCATCAGTGTAACCTACCAGTGCCCATCACTGCCTCCCAGTGCCTACCAATGCCACTCATCAGTGCCACCTATCAATGCCCATCAGTGCTACCTATCAGGGTAACCTACCAGTGCCCACCAGTGCCACCCATCAATGCCCACCAGTGGTGCCAATCAGTCCCACCTAGCAGTGATACCTATCAGTGTAACCTACCAGTGCCCATCACTGCCACCCTGTGCCCACCCATCAGTGCCACCTATCAATGCCCATCAGTGGTGACAATCAGTGGCTCATCAGTGCCACCTAGCAGTGATACCTATCAGTGTAACTTACCAGTGCCGATCAGTGCCCATCACTGCCACCCATCAGTGCCGAGTGCCACCTATCAATGCCCACCAGTGCCACCTCTCAGTGCCCACCAGTGCTACCTCTCAATGCCCACCAGTGCAGCCTCATCAATGTACATCAATGAAGGACAAACATTTTTTTTAACAAAATATAAAACAGTTTTGTATTTTTTTTTTTTTATCAGTGAGCAAATACCACCAAAAGAAAGTTCTATTTGTGGGAAAAAATATATAAAAATTTCATTTGTGTACAGTGTTGTATGACCGCGCAATTGTCATTCAAAGTGTGAGAGCGCTGAAAGCTGAAAATTGGTCTGGGCAGGAGGGGGGTTGAAGTGCCCGGTAAGCAAGTGGTTAATACCGCTTTAAATATCTCAGGTCAGTGAACTTTACAGAAGTGATTGTACGGCGATCACATAGCGGCTTTCGTTTCCTTTTTGAACACCTCCCCTCCCCCCCCCCCCTCGTGATCGGTGCTGTGAGCCAGGCTTCCTATAGGTCGTATTGTCTGCCCTCTTCCTGGCATTGTACCTCGCTCACTTCCTGACCCATCACCCCACCCAGATTACCCGCTAAGGAGATTACATGTTCAAAATAAGCAGGATTAGGAGACGGCGAGCGATCGGACGGACGCAGGAGAATCTGGAGGGCAGAGGAACAAAAAAAAGAAGAAAAAACAGGAATAAAAACACTAAAAGGGAAGAAAGTGAAAGCGGAGACTTTGTTAGTTTATCCACTCGCCCCCCCCCCCCCCGGAAGACTTACCCCCCTTAATGACCAGGCCATTTTTGTGATACGGCACTGCGTTACTTTAACTGACAATTGCGCGGTTGTGCGACGCTGTACAAAAATAAAATTGACGTCATTTTCCTCCCCACAAATAGAGCTTTCTTTTGGTGGTATTTGATCACCTCTGCGGTTTTTATTTTTTGCGCTATAAAGACTGACATGTTTAAAAAAAGAAAAAAAAAACACAATGGCCCGGATTCAGGTACGATTTGCGCATTATTTGCGGAGGCACAGGGCAACGATTTTGCCCTACGCCCCGCAAATAATTTGCGCTGCCCTCGATTCACGGAGCAATAGCTCCGTAAATTGTGAGGGCGCGCCGGCAAAATTGCCCGGCCTAAGCGCGCGCAATGTAAATGATCCCGCCGGGGGTGGGAATCATTTAAATTAGGCGCGTTCCCGCGCCGAGCGTACAGCGCATGCTCCGTCGGGAAACTTTCCCGATGTGCATTGCGGCAAATGACGTCGCAAGGACGTCATTTGCTTCAAAGTGAACGTGAATGGCGTCCAGCGCCATTCACGATTTACTTACGCAAACGACGTAAAATTCGAACGTCGCGACGCGGGAACGCCAGGTATCCTTTAGCATTGGCTGCCCCTGCTTTTAGCATGGGCAGCCTTACGCTAAAGACGCCGTACGCAACCGACGTAACTTGCGTACGCAGGGGGCGCGCAACATTGTGAATCGGCGTAAGTATGCAATTTGCATACTATAC
Organism: Rana temporaria; assembly: GCF_905171775.1. Taxonomy (NCBI): domain Eukaryota; kingdom Metazoa; phylum Chordata; class Amphibia; order Anura; family Ranidae; genus Rana; species Rana temporaria. The sequence continues at coordinate 170,940,810 of NC_053497.1, forward strand.
GCTGACCACAATGGGAGCGCCCCCTAGCGGTCAACGCAAGAATGCAGCCTAGATATGCGTGGCATAAGAGCCTTATGCCACGCAGATTTTAGGCTGCAGTCGGCGTAATGAGTTCTCTGAATCAGGAGAACTCGTTACGCCGGCACAAGTCAGCAATTGCGCTGCGTAACTATGGTTACGCAGGCGCAATTGCTTACTGAATCTGGGCCAATATTTCTTACTTTCTGCTATAAAACATATCCAATAAATTTTTTTTTTAACATTTCTTCATAAATTTAGGGCAACATTTATTCCGCTACATGTTTTCGGTTAAAAAAAAAAAAATCTCAATAAGCATATTGTGCGGTTTGCGCAAAAGTTATATAGCCAGATTCAGGTAGGGGCGCGCATCTTTAAGGCGGCGTAGCGTATCGTATTTACGCTACGCCACCTTAAGTCAGAGAGGCAAGTACTGTATTCACAAAGCACTTGCCTCCTAACTTACGGCGGCGTAGCGTAAATGGGGCCGGCGTAAGCACGCCTAATTCAAATGAGGATGGGGGGGCGTGTTTTATGTTAATGGGTGGTGACCCGACGTGATTGACGTTTTTTACGAACGGCGCATGCGCCGTCCGTGGACATATCCCAGTGTGCATTGCTCCAAACTACGCCGCAAGGACGTATTGGTTTCAACGTGAACGTAAATTACGTCCAGCCCCATTCACGGACGACTTACGCAAACGACGTAAAAATTTCAAATTTTGGCGCGGGAACGACGGCCATACTTAACATTGACTAGGCCAGCTATTTGTTGGGATAACTTTACGCCGGAAAATGGCTTACATAAACAGCGTATCTTTACTGCGACGGGCACACGTACGTTCGTGAATCGGCGTATCTAGGCATTTACATATTCTACGCCGAACTCAACGGAAGCGCCACCTAGCGGCCAGCCTAAATATTGCACCCTAAGATACGACGGCGTAGGAGACTTACGCCGCTCGTATCTTAGCCTAATTTAAGCGTATCTGGTTTCCAGAATACGTTTAAATTTAGGACGGCGCAGATTTAGAGTTACGTCGACGTATCTACTGATACGCCGGCGTAACTGTATCTGAATCTGGCCAATAGAGTCTACAAACTATGGGATATTTTTATTAATTTGAATTTTTTTTTATTAGTAATGACAGCAATCAGCGACTTATAGCGATATTGTGGCGAACATTCTGACACTAACTGAGACTTGTGGGAACCAGTGACACGAATACATTCATCACTGCTAAAAATATACACTGTCACTGTACTAATGACATTGGCTGGGAAGGGGTTAACATCAGGAGCAATCAAAGGGTTAACTGTGTGCCTAGCCAGTGTTTTGGTGTACTGTATGTTCTGTTTTTACTAGGGGAAGTGATGGAATTTATTCCCTGCTTTGCAGGAACACAGGATCCATGTCTTCCCTACTGACAGAACGGCGATCTGCCTTGTTTACATAGGAAGACTGCCGTTCTGCCAGTGTAACGAATGATTGGCGGGTGCCGGCGGACATCAGATCCACGGTACCGGCCCATCAGCTCCCGCTGTGTATAATCACAGCGGGAGCAAGTCGGCAGTGGCGCACACTCGCACCCGCTACCCAGAAGTGCAGGATGGATCTATACATTGGCCCGGATTCAGAGAGCAATTGCGCCTGCGTAACCATAGTTACACAGCGCAATTGCTGACTTGCGCCGGCTTTACGAATGCTCCTGATTCAGGAACATCGTAACGCCGACTGCAGCCTAAAATCTGCGTGGCTCTTATGCCACGCATATTTTAGGCTGCATTCTTGCGATGGCCGCTAGGGGGCGCTCCCATTGTGCTCAGTGTATAGTATGCAAATTGCATACTAACATCGATTCACAATGTTGCGCGAGCCCTGCAAACGCAAGTTACGTCGTTTCCGTACGGCGTGTTTAGCGTAAGGCTGCCCCTTCTAATAGTAGGGGCAGCCAATGCTAAAGGATACCCGTCGTTCCCGCGTCGCCAAATTTGAATTTCACGTCGTTTGCGTAAGTGATTTGTGAATGGCGCTGGACGCCATTCACATTCACTTGGAAGCAAATGACGTCCTTGCGACGTCATTTGCCGCAATGCACGTCGGGAAAGTTTCCCGACGGAGCATGTGCTCTACGCTCGGCGCGGGAGCGCGCCTAATTTAAATGATTCCCGCCCCCTACGGGATCATTTACATTAGGCGCCCTTACGCAGCGCAATTTTAAAGAGCGCACACGCACTGAACTCACCATTCTACTTGTACTTCTCCTGTCTAACCACTAGGGTGTGCACTGCTAAAGCTGGCCATACACATATCATTTTGTGATTGGTCTAGCTACAAGCAATCACAAAGCAAAGTGTTACATCATCAATCAAAACATCAAACCGAGGATGTGTGGTCGTGTATAGCCGATGTGTGGCCTTACCGTGTATAACCAACTTCAGGGTCTGCCCAGCCCTGTATCTTTTGAATTATACGAAAGAACTACAAGTATCAGCAGACTCCTGGGTAGAACAACAAATCCCTGAATGCCTACCGCATTCTACAAGTAGGACACGTGTGTCCCCGCCTGGGCACTGACTGGCAACATGGGCACAACATAAAAAAGTGATGCCCAGCAATGCCACCATCAGTATCAGTGCCACCCCTGTGTCCATCAGTGCTACCTCTCAGTGCCCCTCCATGCCTATCAGTGCCACCCATAAGTGCCCATCAGTGACGCCTATGAGTGCCCATCAGTGCCACATACCAGCGCCACCCATCAGTGACCATCATCAGTGCCACCTCATCGGTGCCGCCTTATCAGTGCAGCCATATCAGTGCCCGTAATTGAAGAAGAAAACTTACTTATTTACCCAAAAAAATAACAGAAAAAAATAAAAAACGTTTTTTTTCCAAATTTTCGGTCTTTTTTTAGTTGTTGCACAAAACATTTTAAATCGCAGAGGTGATCAAATACCACCAAAAGAAAGCTCTATTTCTGTGAACAAAATGATACAAATTTGGGTACAGTGTAGCATGATCGCGCAATTGTCATTCAAATTGCGACAGCGCTGAAAGCTGAAAATTGGCCTGGGCAGGAAGGTGCGCAAGTGCCCGGTATTGAAGTGGTTAAGGAAGCTGTGTCCGTCCATGGATGAAAGAGAAAATATAATTTTTGTACTCACCGTAAAATCCTTTTCTCTGAAGTCCATGGACTTACGGTGAGTACAAAAATCCTATTTTCTCTTTCGTCCATGGACGGACACAACTTCCTTAAATCTTGACATTAGGGTTATGTTCCGTCTATTAGAAGAGGATCCTCCCCTGATAGACGGAACATAACCCTACAGTCAAGATTATAAGGACGAAAGAAAAAAAACCTTAACCTCCGCCCTGTACCTTAATCTTCTGAACTGTACAAAAGGAACTACAAGTACCAGCAGACTCCTGGGAGGAACAACAAATCCCCAACTGCCTCCCACATCGTACAGGTAGGACACATGTGATCCTTCCAGTGCTATGGAATTAAAGGTCCCAGTGGACCCGAAGCACCAACCTGTTGGAACCCGTATCTTCTGCAGACGTTGGAAAACATGTTGACGGTGAACTTCCTAGACAGCTTAAATTAACCCCTTAACGCCCGCCGCACGACTATTTACGTCCGCAAAATGGCACGGACAGGCAGATGGGCGTATATATACGTCTTTGCCTTCTAGCGGGTGGGGGGTTCGATCGGGACCCCCCCCCCGCTGCGTGCGGCGGGCGGATTCCCTCGGGGAGCAATCCGGGACGACGGCGCGGCTATTCGTTTATACGGCTTCCCCGTGCTTCACTGTGGCGGCTGCATCGATCGAGTGATCCCTTTTATAGGGAGACTCGATCGATGACGGCAGTCCTACAGCCCCTACAGTTGTAAACACACACACAGTGAAACATAGCTCCTACAGCGCCCCCTGTGTTTAACTCCCAAACTGCAACTGTCATTTCCACAATAAACAATGCAATTTAAATGCGTTTTTTGCTGTGAAAATGACAATGGTCCCAAAAATGTGTCAAAATTGTCCGAAGTGTCCGCCATAATGTCGCAGTCACGAAAAAAATCGCTGATCGCCGCCAATAGTAGTAAAAAAATAATAATTAATAAAAATGCAATAAAACTATCACCTATTTTGTAAACGCTATAAATTTTGCGCAAACCAACCGATAAACGCTTATTGCGATTTTTTTTTACCAAAAATATGTAGAAGAATACGTATCGGCCTAAACTGAGGAAAAAAAATCTTTTTATATATGTTTTTGGGGGATATTTATTATAGCAAAAAGTAAAAAATATTGCATTTTTTTCAAAATTGTCGCTCTATTTTTGTTTATAGCGCAAAAAATAAAAACCGCAGAGGTGATCAAATACCACCAAAAGAAAGCTCTATTTGTGGGGAAAAAAGGACGCCAATTTTGTTTGGGAGCCACGTCGCACGACCGCGCAATTGTCTGTTAAAGCGATGCAGTGCCGAATCGCAAAACCTGGCCTGGGCATTTAGCTGCAAAATGGTCCGGGGCTTAAGTGGTTAAAGAGGACGACTACGAAAAGGAAAAAGACGAACAATCAACAGCTGGCGAGGTCTCCGGCAATCAATGCCGGGGACAAACTTCTCCAAAGTTTCCATCAAACTTTCCGGAAACTTTTCCTGGTGCCCCCAGAAGGTCCCCCATCCCCCAGACAAAGGATCGCCCCCTCCTCCGTCTTTATCCATCCTTCTCCCAGCACTCACCCAGGTCCCCTGAGATCCCCCTCTCTCCTCCACAGACTTCTCACCAACTGCCCAGCCGCCGGCTTCTTCCTGCTCTGTTCAGGAAGTCAGCTGAAGAAGTATTAGATTACACAGAGAGGAGAGAGAAGAGAGGAGCCTGCCCTCCAGGGGGGGAGGAGAGAATAATGAGCCATTCCGAGAAGAACACGCACAGCGACACCACGAGCCACATGCAAAACAAAACCTGTGTGACTGCGAGCTGGGAACACGTGTGACACCCGAGCGACACGGGACGCCCGCCGAGGCTGCTCATTGAACCCGGACGTCTCCTTAACCGGACCTATTCCACACTAATCTGTATTATCTGCTAGAAAATGACTTACAGGGCCTTGAAAAAGTATTCGTACCCCTTGAAATTTCCATATTTGTTATGTTACGACCAGAAACGTAAATGTATTTTATTGGGATTTTATGTGATAGACCAACACAAAGGCCCAGATCCACGTAGATCAGCGCATCTTTGAGCAGGCGTAACGTATCCTATTTACGTTACGCCTCCGCAACTTAGACGGTCAAGTGCAGTAGTATTCTCAAAGCACTTGCTCCGTAAGTTGCGGCGGCGTAGCGTAAATAGGCCGGCGTAAGCCCGCCTAATTCAAATGTGGAATTCAGGGGGGCGTGTTTTATGTAAATGTTATGTGACCTGACGTGATTGACGTTTTTAACGAACGGCGCATGCGCCGTCCGTGGACATATCCGAGTGTGCATTGCTCCAAATACGCCGCAAGGACGTATTGGTTTTGACGTGAACGTAAATTACGTCCAGCCCCATTCACGGAAAGACTTACGCAAACAACGTAAAATTTTCGAAATTCAACGCGGGAACGACGTCCATACTTAACATTGGTACGCCGCATGTACGCCTCATATAGCAGGGGTAACTTTATGCCGGGAAAAGCCTAACGTAAACGGCGTATCTGTACTGCGTCGGCCGGGCGTACGTTCGTGAATTCGCGTATCTAGCTGATTTACATATTTCTAGGCGTAAATCAGCGTACACGCCCCTAGCGGCCAGCGTAAATATGCAGTTAAGATCCGACGGCGTAAGAGACTTGCGCCGGTCCGATCTAATACAAATCTATGCGTAACTGATTCTAAGAATCAGGTGCATAGATACGACGGCTCGGACTCAGAGTTACGCCAAACGTATCTCCTTTAAGAATCTGGGCCAGTGTGGCACATAATTGTGAAGTGGAAGGAAAATGATACAAATAAATACTAGGGTTGTCCCGATACCAATACTAGTATCGGGACCGATACCGAGCATTTGTGCGAGTACTTGCTCCCGATGTCTGACCCAATAGTTGGTCGGCGGCAAGCGGACTCTCGGCGGAGAGGGTGGGTGGCGCCAGTAGGCAGGCGAATGGATTCAGTAGGTGGATCGGGCGGGCAGCCTCAGTGGGGCGGTCTGGCGTCAGTAGGCGGATCGGTCGCCATCATCTTGGCACACCCTGCACTTGGCCGCAGTAAGCCAGCAGCTGGCATCTTGTTACACCCAGCCCATATAGTTTGCGCTGGGTGTAACAAGATGTCTGCTGATACTTACTGATGCCGAGCGCAGGGTGTACCAAGATGGGCGCTGCAGCATAGCATAGCATTTCCTCATGTCATTTATTGCTGCATTTCAGTGCCTGCCCATAAGTGCCAGCCACCTGTCAGTGCCCATAACTGCCGCCTATCAGTGCTAGCCACCTGTCAGTGCCATCAGTGCCAATGACTGCCGCCTATCAACGCCATACGCCACGCCGGCATAGCACAGAGAGGCAAGCATGGAATTCAGCAAGCCAGTGCTCCCAACGCTGCGCCAGCGTGGGTTTTCGAAGGCGTACGCCGGCGTAGGTGGAAGTGCGCGTGACCCATGCAAATGAGGCGTGACCCCATGCAAATGATGGGCCGAGCGCTAGACAGATACGTATTACGAACTGCGCATGCGCCGTGACGTGGACACATCCCCTTGCGCCTGCTCACAACCACGTCGGAACAACTGCCTAAACTACGCCGGATCACTGCGTACGGCGTGAACGTAACCTACGCCCAGCCAGACACACGTCCAACGTAAAATGCGCCGGCTTGTGTTCCCTGGTGCAGACCTTTGCAAGTCTGCTGCTGGGTTACGCCTCCTTTATGTGGAATAACTTTACGCCGGACGTACAACTTACGCGCACCTCTCGTAGCCTGCGTCGGGCACACGTACGTTCGTGAATCGCCGTACTTCCCTCGTTTGCATATTTGAATGGCTAATCAATGGGAGCGCGCCACCATGCGGCCAGCCTAAATGTGCGCCCACCCTACGCCGGCGTAGGCAAGTTACGTCGGCGGGATGAAGCCTGTTTTTAGGCGCATCTTAGGCGCACAGGCGCACAGATAGGACGGCACACATTTGCACTTACGTCGGCGTAACTTGTTATACGTCGGCGTATGTGCTTTGTGAATCCGGGCCTCAAAGTGCAGCCGACCTCTCCCTGTACATGATGACTGCGGGTTATACGGGTTTATCTGGTCAGAAATTCTGAGCTTTTCTGTTCACTCCGCCCGCGTCACCGTCCCGCCCTTTATTATCTCAAAGCGGGTGTGTGGGGGGGTGTAGGGGGGGGATTCATTCATTTAACAAAAGACAAGCGGGCGGGGCTGAAACCATTTCTTCCATTTTCAGTCCAGCAAAGGCCATGTGATATCAGCTCACATCGGGGAAATTAGGAGCCGAGAGCATTTCTGGCAGATCAACCGCTATATTTGGGGGTCTACAAAAGGGATAAAATGTGGTCAAATGAGCATGTGATGTACTGCAAAGCTCAGACTGGGAGAGCAGAAAGCAGCATGCTGATAGGAGGAAAGAGCAGAGTGACAGACAGATTAGTCTGCTGCTTTTCCATTCACACAGAGTGTGGGGGGGGGGGGGGGGGGGCAGGGCCGGTGCAAGGATTTTTGTCTACTCAGGCGAAGGTGAATTTTTCAAGTGGCTGGGAATGCAGATTTTACCCATCCCCGCGCCCTTCGGCAGCTGCCTAAGCCACCTAAGCCAGGGGCCGTGACCGGGGGGATAGGAAAGACTCTTGAAGCTTCAAAAGGGGAAGTCATGCTCTCTCTCTCTCTTCCCCTCCTCTTCCACATTTGCATTACATTATTTGGGGGGGTGATGAATATAGTGGGTACCTAGTTTTGACAGGTACTCATTCCAACTATCTGAGCGGAAGTTCTTCCCCCACCACCCTTCCCCACTCTTCTGGGACACGTCAAAGGTTCAAGACAAGAAGGCTGCGGGACCATTCACAAAGCGCAGCATGCTTTGCGCATGCATAGTGGGCAGCTGCCTGTGACTACTTGCAGCTACCGCAAAAAAATAAAAACCGCAGAGGTGATAAAATACCACCAAAAGAAAGCTCTATTTGTGGGGAAAAAAGGATGTCAATTTTGTTTGGGAGCCACGATGCAAATCGACGCAGTGCGGAATCGCAAAAAGGTCTCCTGTCATTTGGCAGCCAAATCCCCCGGGGCTGAGGTGGTCAAGGGCGGACAGATTTCCCCCCTTAATGACCGGGCCATTGTTTGCGATATGGTGTGCGCTGTACCAAAACAAAATGTATGTCCTTTTTCCCCACAAATAGAGAGGTATTGAGGAGAGTTTCCAATAAGGAAGTGACTGGTCTGGACTTCAACAAAATGGCGCCCTCTGGCAAGAAGAAACAGAAGCAACACTGGAGGCAATTTACAGAACACGCTAATTTTGGCGGCATAATTATTAATGTGGAATGTATGTTATTTTGTTAACCACTTCCCGCCCGGTCAATATACAATTGACGTCCGGGAAGTGGTTGTGAAATCCTGACTGGACGTCTATTGACGTCCTGCAGGATTTCATGCCGGCGAGTGCCCGTGGGGGCGCGTAGCACGACGATTGGTGATGTGGGGTGTCAGTCTGACAGCGAAGGCTCTTTACCACGTGATCAGCCGTGTCCAATCACGGCTGATCACGATGTAAACAGGAAGAGCCGTTGATGGCTCTTCCTCACTCGCGTCTGACAGACGTGAGTAGAGGAGAGCCGATCGGCGGCTCTCCTGACAGGGGGGGTTCGTACTGATTGTTTATCAGCGCAGCCCCCCCTCGGATGCCAACACTGGACCACCAGGAAAGGGGCAGGAAAAATAAAAATAAATTAGAAAGATGCCAATCAGTGCCCACAAATGGGCACTGACTGGCAACATGGGCACAAGTGATGCCCAGCAATGCCATCAGTGCCACCCCTCAGTGTCCATCAGTGCCACCCCTCAGTGCCCATCTGTGCCACCCATAAGTACCCATCAGTGCCGCCTATGAGTGCCCATCAGTGCCGCCTATGAGTGCCCATCAGTGCCGCCTATGAGTGCACATCAGTGCTGCCTATGAGTGCCCATCAGTGCCGCATACCAGCGTTGCCTATCAGTGCCGCCTATCAGTGTCCATCAGTGCCGCCTCACCAGTGCCGCCATATCAGTGCCCGTAATCGAAGAAGAAAACGTACTTATTCACAAAAAAAATAACAGAAAAAAATAAAAACTTTATTTTTTTCAAAATTTTCGGTCTTTTTTTAGTTGTTGCGCAAAAAATAAAAAACGCAGAGGTGATCAAATACCACCAACAGAAAGCTCTATTTGTGGGAACAAAATGATAAAATAATAGTTTGGGTACAGTGTAGCACGACCGCGCAATTGTCATTCAAAGTGCGACAGCACTGAAAGCTGAAAATTGGCCTGGGCAGGAAGGTGCGTAAGTGCCTGGTATGGAAGTGGTTAAAGAACAATGGTTATCAAACGGTTATAAGTAACATCCCTGAATACACACGTGACTATTTGGATTTGTAAACGGCACAGGAGATATCGGACATTTGTAGCGTTGCTGGTCGATTCCTATTCATGTCCAAAGAGAGCCGTTCATACTCCCTAGGAAGAGCCGATGCCGCCCGGCGTGTAAAGCCGCTCTATTATAAACAGCTGTGCGTGTCTAATCACCCGCCGACACCACGTCTACCTCAAAATCAGGCCTCCGAAATAGCAGACAAGCGCGGTTGGTTGTACTCGGGATTGGGAGATCTGGCTCATCAGACGTTGGGTGACGCAACACATACTTTTTGGAAACATGTTTACTTTCTCCTGATCTTTACCCCGTTAGTAGAGACTTGCCAGCACTGCGCTGAACACGCCGTACAACGCTCCGGCCATGTAATGAAGGTCAACTACCAGCAAAGAGACGGACAATTTTCAGCTGTGATGAACTACAAGTCCCAGCGTGACCGACAACCAGTGGCTGAAAGGGCATAGTGGGGCCACAGCTGGACCCGTAGTTGCAGACTGTCCCCGTCTTCCCCTTTTGAAAGTTTTAATGCAAGTGGCTGTACCGTGATCATGCCTGCAGCTATAGGCCTCAACCTGGTAATGTTTTTTTCTACCCACAGCCGCCAATGCAATCCTAGCGACTAATTAGCCGCTGGAGAGCTTTTACAGGTGTTGCTCGCCCCCCCCCCCCCCCCCCTGTCAGAGGCTTCTTATCACGTGATCAGCTGTGACCAATCACAGCTGATCATCGCATGAACCTTGAAATTCCTTGGTTGCGCCGATTGGCAGCTCTCCCTGTCGGGGGGGGGTCTGTGCTGATAATCCGCACATTGATTAACAGCACAGCCCCCTCAAATGTGTCAATCGCCTGCCAATCAGTGCCCAGCAGTGCCACAATAATAAAGTAAGCAAGTGCCCACCACAGTGCCAATCAGTGCCACAATAGTAAAGTTAGCAAGTGCCCACCACAGTGCCAATCAGTGCCCAGCAGTGCCACAATAATAAAGTTAGCAAGTGCCCACCACAGTACCAATCAGTGCCACAATAATAAAGTTAGCAAGTGCCCACCACAGTGCCAATCAGTGCCCAGCAGTAACACCTGTCAGTTACACATCAGTACCCCATCAACAGTGCTGCCCATCAGTGCCACCTGTCAGTGCCAGTGTCGCCAATCAGTGCCCATCAATGCCGCCAATCAGTGCCCATCAATGCCGCCAATCAGTGCCCATCACAGCCGCCAATCAGTGCCCATCACAGCCGCCAATCAGTGCCCATCACAGCCGCCAATCAGTGCCCATCACACCCGCCAATCAGTGCCCATCACACCCGCCAATCAGTGCCCATCACAGCCACCAATCAGTGCCCATCACAGCCACCAATCAGTGCCCATCACAGCCTCCAATCAGTGCCCATCACAGCCTCCAATCAGTGCCCATCACAGCTGCCAATCAGTGTCCATAAATGCCACCAATCAGTGCCCATCAATTCTACATATCAGTGCCTCATCAGTACCACCTGATCAGTACCGCCTTATCGGTGCCCATCAGTGAAGGGGAAAACAACATTTTATGACAGAAACAAAGACAAAAAATTTTTTTTCAAAAAAAATCGTTTTTTTAGTTTAACAAAAAATAAAAAGCGCAGAGGCGATCAAAAGGCACCAAAAGAAAGTTCTATGATATCATTTGTGTACAGTGTTGCATGACCGCGCAATTGTCATTCAAAGTGCAACAGCGCTGAAAGCTGAACATTGTCCTGGGCAGGAAGGGGCAAAGTGCCCGGTATTGAAGAGGTTAAGTAAAAAGATTTTCTGCGTTTAGAATCACTTTAATTTTACCATCACCCACAAGGTTTTTAGAAATGATTGTAAAGTGTAAGCAAATATGTCTGCAGAGTCCGTTCCAGAACAAACACTCCAAAAATCCCTTCTACTCTTTTCATAGAAACTCCCAGAGTACAAATACCACATCAGATCCGGAAAAGCCAGTTTGGCCGGCTACCAGCATTCGCAGGGCTTCTCTGTAATGACACCAACAATACCAGCACCACGAGACAATCACTGGTGTCACGGAGAACGGCTTCAGGCAAATGGCGGCACGTTTCATCATTCCTTCCATGCGTTACTGACAGGCCCACCGTCCCCTGGGACTGCAGCTGAGCCCAACTTAACCACCTAAGACCCGGACCATTATGCAGGTAAAGGACCAGGCCCCTTTTTGCGATTCGGCACTGCGTCGCTTTAACTGACAATTGCGCGGTCGTGCGACTTTGCTCCCAAACAAAATTGGCGTCCTTATTTTCCCTTCAAATAGAGCTTTATTTTGGTGGTATTTGATCACCTCTGCGGTTTTTATTTTTTGCGCTATAAACAAAAATAGAGCGACAGTTTTGAAAAAAAAAAATCAATGAGGTAGATTCAGAAAGAAGTTACGCTGGCGTATCTGTTGATACGCCGCGTAACTTCTAGGATGCTCCGGCGTATCTTTTTTCTGTATTCAGAAAACAAGATACGCCGAAAATTGGCTAAGATCCGACTGGCGTAAGTCTCTTACGCCGTCGTATCTTAGTTGCATATTTATGCTGGCCGCTAGGTGGCACTTTCGTAGATTTACGCAAGGAATATGCAAATTAGGTAGATACGCCGATTCAGAAACGTACGTCCACCCGGCGCATTTTTTTACGTCGTTTACGTTAGGCTTTTTCCGGCGTAAAGTTACCCCTGCTATATGAAGCGTATCCTATGTTAAGTATGGACGTCGGGCCAGCGTCAAATTTTCCGTTGATTACGTTGTTTGCGTAAGTCGATCGCAAGTAGGGCTGTACGTAAGTTACGTTCACGTCGAAAGCATTGACTATTTGCGACGTGATTTCGAGCATGCGCACTGGGATACCCCCACAGACAGCGCATGCGCCGTTCAAAAAAAGTCGTCATTTACGTGGGGTCAAGTTGAATTACCATAAAACACGCCCACATCTTAGTCATTTGAATTTCGCTCCCTTAGCCCGACACATTTACACTAAGCCGCCGTAACTTACGGCGCAAATTCTTTGTTGATAAGGAACCTCCGCTCTAAGTTACGGCGGCGTAGTGTATCTGAAATACACTACGCCGGCCTATATATGCGCCGAGGTACGTGGATCTGGCCCAATATTTTTTACTTTTTGCTATAATAAATATCCCCAAAGAAAAAAAAAAAAGAGTTTTTCCCTCAGTTTAGGTATTCTTCTACCCATTTTTGGTAAAAAAAAAAGAAATAAAAAAAAAATATTGCAATAAGTGTTTATCGATTGGTTTGCGCTAAATGTATAGCGTTTACAAAATAGGGGATAGTTTTATTGCAAAAATTGTCCTGGGCAGGAAACGGGGGAAGGGGGGGGGGGGGTGGTTGGGGGAGTGCTCGGTATTGAAGAGGTTAAATAAATAAATAAAAATTCAAGTATATATCCCATAGTTTTCAAGGTGATAGGTCAAATACCACTATAAGAAAGCTCTATTTGTGAGAAACAAAGGACGTCCATTTTGTTTGGGAGCCACGTTGCACGACCACATAATTGTCAGTTAACCGCTTGAGGACCGTCGCACGACGATATACGTCGACAAAATGACACGGCTGGGCACAAGGGCGTACATGTACTTCCCTTTTAAGATCCCAGCCATGATCTGCGAGGGCGCCGCTGGCGGCGCACTCGCGACCCGGTCCTCTTCTCTGTGACCGTCCCCGCGGGAACAGCGGACCCGATCGCTGCCGGTGTCCCGCGATCAGGTCACAGAGAACAGGGATGTAAGTGTAAACAAACCTCTCCCCGTGCTTCCTAGTGAGCCTGTCACTGATTGTCTGTTCCCTGTGTAAGCAAACGACCATCAGTGGCGTCACCCGCACAGCCACGCCCCCCCACAGTAAGAATTGCTCCCTTAGGGCACACTTAACCCCTACAGCACCCCCTCCCCCCCGGTTAACCCCTTCACTGCCATTTTGTACAGTAAGCAGTGCATTTTTAAAGCAGTGATCGCTGTAAAAATGACAATGCTTGCTCCCAAAGTGTCTAAAGTGTCCGATGTGTCCGCTATAATGTCGCAGTCACGATAAAATTTGCAGATCGCCGCCATTACTAGTAAAAAAAAAAAAATATTAATAAAAATGCAATAAAACTATCCCCTATTTTGTAAACGCTATAAATTTGGCGCAAAATCAATCGATAAACGCTTATTGCGATTTTTTTTAACCAAAAATATGTAGAAGAATACGTATCGGCCTAAACTGAGGAAAAACATATGTTTTTTTATATCTTTTTTGTGGGATATTTATTATAGCAAAAAGTAAAAAATATTGTTTTTTTCACAATTGTCGCTCTATTTTTGTTTACAGCGTAAAAAATTAAAAACCGCAGAGGTGATCAAATACCACCAAAAGAAAGCTCTATTTGTGGGGAAAAAAGGACGCCAATTTTGTTTGGGAGCCACGTCGCAAGACAGCGCAATTGTCAGTTAAAGCGACGCAGTGGCGAATCGCAAAAAGGGGCCTGGTCCTTTAGCTGCATAAAGGCTTAAGTGGTTAAAGAACCGCAGTGCTGTGTCACAAATAATGGCCTGCTCGGGGGGGGGGGGGGCTTGTGTATGATCACAGCCGCAGGACGTCTGCCATTATGTTTTATGGCTGGTCACATGCTGCCTTCCTATCCTATACACCAGGGATATGCAATTAGCGGACCTCCAGCTGTTGCAAAACTACAAGCCCCTTCATGCCTCTGCCTCTGGGTGTCATGCTTGTGGCTGTCAGAGTCTTGCTATGCCTCATGGGACTTGTAGTTCTGCAACAGCTGGAGGTCTGCTAATTGCATATCCCTGCTATACACATACAATACATCATCTGTAGGAGGTAATGAGGGGGCGGGGTAATGAGGGGGCGGATCACTCCTGTCTGTGCAGCACAACAGCTCATCGATCAAAGGTGACAGATTGCAGATCGCACAAGTTACTGTTTGACACGCTGGACGACCGACAACTAAGAAAGACGAGAATTCGGCCCATTGTATTGTTTTTTCCTTTTCAATGTAAAATAGTGTTGCACCAAAATTTTGGCTGCCGAAACATATCGGTTGAAAATTGTGTTTTCGGCAGGCGACCGAAAAAACCCCGCAGATAATGGAACCGGAAAAGGGGCGGGGCCATCCCGCTGGGTTCCGTACATGTATCATCCCGGCGCACCCCTTAGAGTCTCTCCTCTAAGGATGAGCTCCGGCATGTTCGCATAGAACACGTGCAGAGCCCGCCAGGAAGTCGGCACCCGCACTGCGCTAATCACAGCCAGGCAGACATTTCCTGATCTCTGCAGCCGAGCATCGGGAAATGTCTCCCTGGCTGTGATTAGCGCAGCGCAAGTGCCGACCTCCTGGCGGGCTCTGCACGTGTACTATGCGAACATGCTGGAGCTCATTCTTACTCTCCTCCCTCCTGTCATGATACACAGCCTCCCCAGTGCCTGGTAGCACAATCTCACACTATGTGTCAGATATCTGAATCACCGTGCAGCTGATGTAACGACATCCCGCCTCCTATGATAGACGGCACACTGATCCAACGCTAGGAATCATTGTGACATGTGTCATAGGAGGTGGGACATCATTACAGCGGCTGCACGGCGATTCAGATCCAACTCCGACACACAGCGTGACATCGTATTACCAGGCAATGGCAGGCTGTACCTCATGGGCACTGGCAGGCTGCATGTCATGGACACTGGCAGGCTGCACATGATGGGCACTGGCAGGCTGTACATGATGGGCACTGGCAGGCTGTACATGATGGGCACTGGCAGGCTGCATGTCATGGACACTGGAAGGCTGTACATGATGGGCACTGGCAGGCTGTACATGATGGGCACTGGCAGGCTGTAGGTGATGGGCACTGGCAGGCTGCATGTCATGGGCACCGGCAGGCTGCATGTCATGGACACTGGCAGGTTGTACATGATGGGCACTGGCGGGCTGCATGTCATGGGCACCGGCAGGCTGCATGTCATGGACACTGGCAGGTTGTACATGATGGGCACTGGCGGGCTGCATGTCATGGGCACTGGCAGGCTGCATGTCATGGGCACTGGCAGGCTGCATGTCATGGGCACTGGCAGGCTGCATGTCATGGGCACTGGCAGGCTGCATGTCATGGGCACTGGCAGGCTGCATGTCATGGGCACTGGCAGGCTGTACATGATGGACACTGGCAGGCTGCATGTCATGGGCACTGGCAGGCTGCATGTCATGGGCACTGGCAGGCTGCATGTCATGGGCACTGGCAGGCTGCATGTCATGGGCACTGGCAGGCTGTACATGATGGACACTGGCAGGCTGCATGTCATGGGCACTGGCGGGCTGCATGTCATGGGCACTGGCGGGCTGCATGTCATGGGCACTGGCGGGCTGCATGTCATGGGCACTGGCGGGCTGTTGCATCTGATGGGCACGGGCAGGCTGCCGCATCTGATGGGCATAGGTGAGGCTGCATGACCAGCACAGGCAGGCTGCTATATTTGATGGACACTGGTGAGGCTGCATTGATCTCTTGTATCATGTCGGCAGTCTCTTCCGTGGCGTGCAGTATCCGAGGGGAGGTAGGCGGCGGCCTTTGCCCTATCCGTGTAGAAGAAGCCAGTCAGACTGTCAGAACGTTTGCAGGCTCAGTGGACTCCGCACACTGGGCCTGCAGTGCAAAACCTTCAGAGACCTGGCTTCTTCTACCCGGGCCGATAACATAGTGGGTCCAAAAAAGATGGCCGCCGCGGCAGGGGGAGATCAATATCGGTAACATTGGGAAATTTGTAACCGATGCCGATTCTTTAAGAAAAAATAAGTAAACATTGGCCGCACCGATAATCGGCCGACCCCTAATATATACAGTATACGGCCGGCAAGTGGGTAAGCAATGCTCAAAACTTGAAGGTTGAACTCCAGGATAAGTAAATATTGGCCCAGATTCAGTAAGCAATTGCGCCTGCATAACCATAGTTACGCAGCGCAATTGCTGACTTGCGCCGGCGTAATGAGTTCTCCTGATTCAGGAACATCGTAACGCCGACTGCAGCCTAAAATCTGCGTGGCATAAGGCTCTTATGCCACGCAGATTTTAGGCTGCATTCTTGCGATGACCGCTAGGGGGCGCTCCCATTGTGGTCAGCGTATAGTATGCAAATTGCATACTTACGCCGATTCACAATGTTGCGTGCCCCCTGCGTACGCAAGTTACGTCGGTTCCGTACGTCGTCTTTAGCGTAAGGCTGCCCCTTCTAAAAGCAGGGGCAGCCAATGCTAAAGGATACCCGTCGTTCCCGCGTCGCGTCGGTCGAATTTGACGTCGTTTGCGTAAGTGATTTGTGAATGGCGCTGGACGCCATTCACGTTCACTTTGAAGCAAATGACGTCCTTGCGATGTCATTTGCCGCAATGCACGTCGGGAAAGTTTCCAGACGGAGCATGCGCTGTACGCTCGGCGCGGGAGCGAGCCTAATTTAAATGATTCCCGCCCCGCGGGATCATTTACATTGCGCGCGCTTACGCCGGGCAATTTTGCCGGCGCGCCCTCGCAATTTACGGAGCTACTGCTCCGTGAATCGAGG
This sequence comes from Rana temporaria, assembly GCF_905171775.1. Classification (NCBI taxonomy): domain Eukaryota; kingdom Metazoa; phylum Chordata; class Amphibia; order Anura; family Ranidae; genus Rana; species Rana temporaria. The sequence goes on from NC_053497.1 coordinate 170,958,035, forward strand.
GCAGCGCAAATTATTTGCGGGGGCGTAGGGCAAAATCGATGGGGGCGTAGGGCAAAATAATGCGCAAGTCGTACCTGAATCTGGGACAATATCTAAATTCATTCCTCGTGTGTATTCTTGCTGAATCTCGGTGTGCTTTGTGTATTTCCTCCAGATCTGTGCAGTCATCCAGTGTGAGACTTCCTGTAATAAAGACCGCTCACTGCTGCTCTCCCTCCTTGTGCAGGGTGACTGGTCTGGTCTCCGCCCCCTCCTGTAGTTTTTATGTAGTGGGTGGAGCCTGTTGGGCCCCTCCCACAGCTCTCCTCGTTCTAACTTTATGAGATGCACCTGTATGTTAACAGAAAGTTTTTGCGAGTTCAGCTGGAAGAATTGTTTGCTTTTAATTTGCCGTTCTGGTGACCCTGACATGAATCTCGTACAATGATTAACGTAGAGGACAATAAAGAGTTCCGTGCTTCACCCCGCCCCTTATAACCCGGCCAGCTACATCCTTAACAAGCCGGCATAGAAGAGAAGTATTTATAAGGAGTGAGTGTTTTCCTGCAAAACAAATGATGTAAAAGCCGATGAATCAAGCTCTTATTAATGAATTCCGTAATAAAAAGCATTGGAAGCTCCATCGTTTTTAACCCTTTCGCTACCAGGGCTTTTTTGGCGCTTTTTTTGCACGCATTTAAAAAATAATTTTAGGCCTGAAAATGACACAAAACCCGCAAACATTATGGCCCGGATTCACAAAGCACTTGCGCTGACGTATCTCGAGATACGCCGCGTAAGTGCAAATATGCGCCGTCGTATCTATGCGCCGGACTCGGAAACTAAGATACGCCTGAAAATAGGCCTTATCTGACTGACGTAACTTTCCTACGCCGGAGTAGAGTGGGCGCATATTTACTGTATTTATCGCGGTATACCGCGCTCCCGCGTATACCGCGCACCCCTAAAGTTTCCCCCCCGAAATTCCTGTAAAAAAAAAAATTTATATGATTTTATTACTTACAGTTTTGGTGTCTTCCCAGCGTCCATCGTCCGGTCCGGCGTCCGTCTCCGGCCTCGATGGTGTCCTCCCGGCTTCTCCAGCGCGCGCCTCAAATGGAGTCCCCGCTACCCGCGCTCAGTTCGAATGCCTCCGCTGACATATACCGAGTGCAGTACACTCGGGTACATTCGGCAAGGCTCGGCGTCGCTCGCGCTCACGCTCTGTGACGTTTATGCGTGAGCACGAGAGAAGCCGAGACTAGCCGAATGTACTCGAGTGTACTGCACTCGGTATATGCCGGCGCAGGATTTCAAACTGAGCGCGGGAAGCGGCTATCGGCGTATATCGCGCACCCACGATTTTCCCCCTATTTTAAGGGGAAAATAGTGTGCGATATACGCCGATAAATACGGTACGTTGGACGTATTTGGCGCACCCATTGATTTTCTATTCACATATGCAAATGAGGGAGATACGCCGATTCACGAACGTCCGTCCGTCGCAGTGCGCGTAAAGTCATACATCCGGCGTAAAGTTATGCCCCATAAAGGAGGTGTAACTCAGCAGCATCCATGCAAAAAGCTGCACCAGGGAACACAAGCCGGCATATTTTACGTCGTTTACGTAGGACGTGAATATGACTAGGCGTAGGCAGTGATCCGTCGTATCTTAGGGAGTAGTTCCGACGTGATTCTGAGCATGCGCACTGGGATGCGTCCACGGGACGGCGCATGCGCCGTTCATTATACGTATCTGTCTGAGACTCAGCCCATCATTTGCAAGGGGTCACGCCTCATTTGCATGACTCACTCCCACATACGCCGGCTTACACCTAGGAAACCCAGCGCAGATTTGGCAGCACTGGCTTTGTGAATCCAGTGCTTGCCTCTCTGCGCTGCGTCGGCGTAGCGTAAAGGAGATACGCTACGGCGGCATAAATATGCACCGATGTATGTGAATCCGGGCCTATATATTTTCTGAAAGCAGACACCCTAGAGCAGGCATGTCCAAAGTCCGGCCCGCGTTCCGGTTTCGGACGGCCCGTCTAGTCATTTTGACATGCATGTCTTTTGTGGCCCCCAACGAATCCCAGAGCGATGGGGACCACAAAAGAAATACATGCTGGCTGCCTTGGAGGAGGTGGAATGAGCGCCGTGCATACAGGAGCATTTCCTGTTTACACAGCGACAGGAAGTCCTGTCTCCTGCGCTGCCATTGGACGACTTTTCTGTCCATCACAGGAGGCAGGACTTTTGATTAAAGAGGCAGCCGATAAAACATGAAATTCTCCTGTATGTTTGTCGGCGCTCGTCCCGCCCCCTCCCCGTCTCCTCCAAGGCTGTAGATGTCCATGAATCAGGCTGTAATAGTGAGTCTGCATTCATGGCAAGGGGGGTGCTGCATTCAGGGCAAGGGGGGTGCTGCATTCAGGGCAACGGGGGGTGCTGCATTCAGGGCAAGGGGGGTGCTGCATTCATGGCAAGGGGGGTGCTGCATTCAGGGCAAGGGGGGTGCTGCATTCAGGGCAACGGGGGGTGCTGCATTCAGGGCAACGGGGGGTGCTGCATTCAGGGCAACGCGACCCTCACGCATGTTCACTTCATCAAATCTGGCCCTCTTTGAAAAAAGTTTGCACACCCCTGCCCTAGAGAATAAAATAGTGGTAGTTCCAATTTTTTTTATGTCAAACGTTATTACCGCAAAGGTCTAGGAAATGCAAAGTTTCTGTAAAAAAAAAAAAATGTAGGGTACATCGTACAGACCTGACAGTTGGGGGTTTTCACACACAATTCGATGGCTGCAGTTGTCGGGATTGTGTGTAAAACTGACAGGCAGACTGTTGCCGGTCAGGTGAAAGCATTTGGGCGACTGCGCTGCCTCCGGATTATCCACACTCACCCCCGGTACCGGCGCGCTGCCATGCTTTCTGGGCTCTGCTTGCCGCCGATGGACGCGATGGAAGACGGGCAAGACACCGACGAGGGGCATCCAATCTGTAAGTATTTTTCCAGGAATTTTCCTTCAAGTTCGGGGGTGCGCACTATACGCTGGGGCGCGTTATAGCAAGATAAAAACGGTAAGTCATTTTTCTCCTTCACAGATGTGCGTTGATTAGGCGGCACTGATAGTCTGAACTGGTGGGCACTGATGAGGAGGTACTAATATGCCACACTTTTGGGCACTGTTAGGTGGCAGTGGCACTGATGGGCATCGATAGGCAGCACTGGTGGGTATGGATAGGCAGTACAGATGGGTGGCTCTGATGGACAGCAGTGATGGGCATTGATGATAGGACTGATAGCCAGCACTGACTGACATCACTAATGGGTGCCGATTGCTGGCACTTGTGGGCACCGATTGCTGGCATTGTTGGCGCTATATTGGAATGAGGGCACTGATGATCAGTGACCTGATTGCATGTTTTGTTGCCCCCCTATGAGGAGATGCCGCTGATCGGCTCTCCTTGCCACACACTCTGTCAGTGGAATAGTGTCCCATCATTGAAAATAGTAGGAGGAAAAGTGTCCCATCATTGGTGTCAGTGGAAGGAATAGTGTCCCATCATTGGTGTCAGTGGAAGGAATAGTGTCCCATCATTGGTATCAGGAGGAGGAATAGTGTCCCATTATTGGTATCAGTGGGAGGAATAGTGTCCCATCATTGGTATCAGTAGGAGGAATAGTGTCCCATCCTTGGTATCAGGAGGAGGAATAGTGTCCCATCATTGGTATCAGTAGGAGGAATAGTGTCCCGTCCTTGGTATCAGGAGGAGGAATAGTGTCCAATCATTGGTATCAGGAGGAGGAATAGTGTCCCTTCATTGGTATCAGTAGGAGGAATAGTGTCCCATCATTGGTATCAGGAAGAGGAATAGTGTCCCATCATTGGTATCAGGAGGAGGAATAGTGTCCCATCATTGGTATCAGGAGGAGGAATAGTGTCCCATCATTGGTATCAGTAGAAGGAAAAGTGTCCCATCATTGGTGTCAGTGGGAGGAATAGTGTCCCATCATTGGTATCAGTGGGAAGAACAGTGCCCCATCATTGGTATCAGTAGGAGGAATAGTGTCCCATTATTGATTTCAGGAGGAGGAATAGTGTCCCATCATTGGTATCAGTTGGAGGAACAGTGTCCCATCATTGGTATCAGTAGGAGGAATAGTGCCCCATGATTGGTATCAGTAGGAGGAATAGCGCTCCATCATTGGTGTCAGTGGGAGGAATAGTGTCCCATCATTGGTATCAGTAGGAGGAATAGTGCCCCATCATTGGTATCAGGAGGAGGAATAGTGTCCCATCATTGGTATCAGTGGGAGGAATAGTGTCCCATCATTGGTGTCAGTGGGAGGAATAGTGTCCCATCATTGGTATCAGTAGGAGGACAAGTGTCCCATCATTGGTATCATTAGGAGGACAAGTGTCCCATCATTGGTATCAGTAGAAGGAATAGTGTCCCATCATTAAAATCAGTAGGAGGAAAAGTGTCCCATCATTGGTATCAGTAGGAGGAATAGTGTCCCATCATTGGTGTCAGGAGGAGGAATAGTGTCCCATCATTGGTGTCAGGAGGAGGAATAGTGTCCCATCATTGGTGTCAGGAGGAGGAATAGTGTCCCATCATTGGTGTCAGGAGGAGGAATAGTGTCCCATCATTGGTATCAGTAGGAAGAATAGTGTGCCATCATTGGTATCAGGAGGAGGAATAGTGTCCCATCATTGGTATCAGTAGGAGGAATAGTGTGCCATCATTGGTATCAGTAGAAGGAAAAGTGTCCCATCATTGGTGTCAGTGGGAGGAATAGTGTCCCATCATTGGTATCAGTGAAATGAATAGTGTCCCATCATTGGTATCAGTAGGAGGAATAGTGTCCCATCATTGGTATCATGAGGAGGAATAGTGTCCCATCATTGGTATCAGTAGAAGGAAAAGTGTCCCATCATTGGTGTCAGTGGGAGGAATAGTGTCCCATCATTGGTATCAGTGAAATGAATAGTGTCCCATCATTGGTATCAGGAGGAGGAATAGTGTCCCGTCATTGAAATCAGTAGGAGGAATAGTGTCCCATCATTGGTATCATAGGGAGAAATAGTGTTCCATCATTGGTATCAGTGGGAGGAATAGTGTCCCATCATTGGTATCAGTGGGAGGAATAGTGTCCCATCATTGGTATCAGGAGGAGGAATAGTGTCCCATCATTGAAATCAGTAGGAGGAATAGTGTCCCATCATTGGTATCAGTAGGAGGAATAGTGTCCCATCATTGGTATCAGTAGGAGGAATAGTGTCCCATCATTGGTATCAGTAGGAGGAATAGTGTCCCATCATTGGTATCAGGAGGAGGAATAGTGTCCCGTCATTGAAATCAGTAGGAGGAATAGTGTCCCATCATTGGTATCAGTAGAAGGAAAAGTGTCCAATCATTGGTATCAGTGGGAGGAATAGTATCCCATCATTGCTATCAGTTGGAAGAATAGTGTCCCATCATTGGTATCAGTAGGAGGAATAGTGTCCCATCATTGGTATCAGTAGGAAGAATAGTGTGCCATCATTGGTATCAGTAGGAAGAATAGTGTGCCATCATTGGTATCAGGAGGAGGAATAGTGTCCCATCATTGGTATCAGTAGGAGGAATAGTGTGCCATCATTGGTATCAGTAGAAGGAAAAGTGTCCCATCATTGGTGTCAGTGGGAGGAATAGTGTCCCATCATTGGTATCAGTGAAATGAATAGTGTCCCATCATTGGTATCAGGAGGAGGAATAGTGTCCCGTCATTGAAATCAGTAGGAGGAATAGTGTCCCATCATTGGTATCATAGGGAGAAATAGTGTTCCATCATTGGTATCAGTGGGAGGAATAGTGTCCCATCATTGGTATCAGTGGGAGGAATAGTGTCCCATCATTGGTATCAGGAGGAGGAATAGTGTCCCATCATTGAAATCAGTAGGAGGAATAGTGTCCCATCATTGGTATCAGTAGGAGGAATAGTGTCCCATCATTGGTATCAGTAGGAGGAATAGTGTCCCATCATTGGTATCAGTAGGAGGAATAGTGTCCCATCATTGGTATCAGGAGAAGGAATAGTGTCCCGTCATTGAAATCAGTAGGAGGAATAGTGTCCCATCATTGGTATCAGTAGAAGGAAAAGTGTCCAATCATTGGTATCAGTGGGAGGAATAGTATCCCATCATTGCTATCAGTTGGAAGAATAGTGTCCCATCATTGGTATCAGTAGGAGGAATAGTGTCCCATCATTGGTATCATGAGGAGGACTAGTGTCCCATCATTGGTATCAGTAGAAGGAAAAGTGTCCCATCATTGGTATCAGTAGAAGGAAAAGTGTCCCATCATTGGTATCAGTGAAATTAATAGTGTCCCATCATTGGTATCAGTAGGAGGAATAGTGTCCCATCATTGGTATCAGGAGGAGGAATAGTGTCCCGTCATTGAAATCAGTAGGAGGAATAGTTTCCCATTATTGAAATCAGTAGGAGGAATAGTGTCCCATCATTGGTATCATAGGGAGAAATAGTGTCCCATCATTGGTATCAGTGGGAAGAATAGTGTCCCATCATTGGTGTCAGTGGGAGGAATAGTGTCCCATCATTGGTATCAGGAGGAGGAATAGTGTCCCATCATTGGTATCAGGAGGAGGAATAGTGTCCAGTCATTGAAATCAGTAGGAGGAATAGTGTTCCATCATTGGTATCATAGGGAGAAATAGTGTCCCATCATTGGTGTCAGTGGAAGGAATAGTGCCCCATCATTGGTGTCAGTGGAAGGAATAGTGTCCCATCATTGGTATCAGTAGGAGGAATAGTGTCCCATCATTGAAATCAGTGGGAGGAATAGTGTCCCATCATTGGTATCAGTAGGAGGAATAGTGTCCCATCATTGGTATCAGTAGGAGGAATAGTGCCCCATCATTGGTATCAGGAGGAGGAATAGTGTCCCATCATTAAAATCAGTAGGAGGAAAAGTGTCCCATCATTAAAATCAGTAGGAGGAAAAGTGTCCCATCATTGGTATCAGTAGGAGGAATAGTGTCCCATCATTGGTGTCAGGAGGAGGAATAGTGTCCCATCATTGGTGTCAGGAGGAGGAATAGTGTCCCATCATTGGTGTCAGGAGGAGGAATAGTGTCCCATCATTGGTGTCAGGAGGAGGAATAGTGTCCCATCATTGGTATCAGTAGGAGGAATAGTGTGCCATCATTGGTATCAGTAGGAGGAATAGTGTCCCATCATTGGTATCAGTAGGAGGAATAGTGTCCCATCATTGGTATCAGTAGAAGGAATGGTGTCCCAAAGGCTGGATAAAAGCTAGCAGAGGGCCACATCCGGCCCCAGGCCGCAGTTTAGAGACCCCTGGTCTAGGTAACACAAAATTTCAGCAAAAAAACTCAGTAAAGTAAATTTTAGAGCAAACAAATGCAACTACAAACATTTTTGGTCAAAATATAAAAAAGACGAGGCTGCACTGAGTATATAGATACCCAGCATGTCAAACCCAGAGAATAAAATAGAGGTAGTTCCATGTCACATGATATTACCGCAAAGGAAAATACAAGTCAAAAAAAAAAAACACTAAAGTTCTGAGATCAGAGGAAGGGGGCTTGTCCCCCGAAACATGTAAGCCTTCCAACCGTGCGGTATATGAGCAAATAACATCGCCTACGGCTGGAGATGTTGTTTGATATGCCTGTTTTTATTTGCGAGTATGTAATTGTCTAGGAGATTAAATACATGTCTATGGTGCTATTGTGCTAGGTGTTTGCGCACTTCTGTGTGCGTTTTTCCAGCTTAAAGTGAAAATAAACCCTCCATATCCTTTACAGCAGGGTTTGACAAATTTGCTTGGTATCTAGGAGCCAGCTAAAAAAGTTAGGAGGCAGAAAACGCACCCCGTCCCGACGAGCTTGCGCGCAGAAGCGAACACATACGTGAACAGCGCCCGCATATGTAAACAGTGTTCAAACCACACATGTGAGGTATCGCCGCGATTGGTAGAGCGAGAGCAATAATTCTAGCCCTAGACCTCCTCTGTAACTCAAAACATGCAACCTGTAGAATTTTTTAAACGTCGCCTATGAAGATTTTAAAGGGTAAAAGTTTGTCGGCATTCCACAAGCGGACGCAATTTTGAAGCGTGACATGTTGGGTATCAATTTACTCGGCGTAACATTATCTTTCATAATATTAAAAAAAATGGGGATAACTTTACTGTCGTCTTATTTTTTAACCAGTTCCCGACCCCCGCATGTACATATACGTCCACAATATTTCACGTACAGGCACATGGGCGTACACGTACGTCCTCGCCTATTAGCGGGTGGGGGGTCCGATCGGGACCCCCCCGCTACATGCGGAGGTCGGGTCCGCTCGGGGAGCGATCCGGGACCACGGCGCGGCTATTTGTTTATAGCCGCTCCGTCGCGATCGCTCCCCGGAGCTGAAGAACGAGGAGAGCCGTGTGTAAACACGGCTTCCCCGTCCTTCACTATGGCGGCGCATCGATCGCGTCATTCCCTTTATAGGGAAGACACGATCGATGACGTCATTCCTACAGCCACACCCCCAAACAGTTGTAAACACATACTAGGTGCACCCTAACTCCTACAGCGCCACCTGTGGTTAACTCCCAAACGGCAACTGTCATTTTCACAATAAACAATGCAATTTAAATGCATTTTTTGCTGTGAAAATGACAATGGTCCCAAAAATGTGTCAAAATTGTCCGAAGTGTCCGCCATAATGTCGCAGTCACGAAAAAAATTGCTGATCGCCGCCATTAGTAGTAAAAAAAAAATAAAAAATAAAAATGCAATAAAACTATCCCCTATTTTGTAAACACTATAAATTTTGCGCAAACCAACCGATAAACGCTTATTGCGATTTTTTTTACTAAAAATAGGTAGAAGAATACGTATCGGCCTAAACTGAGGAAAAAAAATGTTTTTATATATGTTTTTGGGGGATATTTATTACAGCAAAAAGTTAAAAATATTGCTTTTTTTTCAAAATTGTCGCTCTATTTTTGTTTATAGCGCAAAAACTAAAAACCGCAGATGTGATCAAATACCACCAAAAGAAAGCTCTATTTGTGGGGAAAAAAGGACGCCAATTTTGTTTGGGAGCCACGTCGCACGACCGCGCAATTGTCTGTTAAAGCGACGCAGTCCCGAACTGTAAAAACACCTTGGGTCTTTAGGCTGCATATTGGTCCGGGGCTTAAGTGGTTAATTAAAAAAAAGTGTAATTTTTTACCAAAAAACTGCGCTTGTAAGACCGCTGCGCAAATACGGCGGCGACAGAAAGTATTGCAACGATCGCCATTTTATTCTCTAGGGTGTTAGGATAAAAAATATATATAATGTTTGGGGGTTCTAATTAGAGGGAAGAAGATGGCAGTGAAAATAGTGAAAAATGACATTAGAATTGCTGTTTAACTTGTAATGCTTAACTTGTAATACCAACGGCCACCACCAGATGGCGCCAGCTCACATCTGTTGGTAATAACTTGTAATACCAACAGCTCACCACCAGATGGCGCCCACCTTTCAAGCCAAGTCGCCAGGACACTATTTCTAGTCGCCATGGCGACCGGGATTTGTCGAGCCCTGATTGTATATATATATATATATATATATATATATATATATATATACATACATATATATATATATATACACACACACACACATATATAGAATAATTCATTACACAATATCACACTTTCCATTCTAATACTCACTTGCTCCAGGCTTCCATCTTGACAGCCGCCTGTGTAATTTATTTCGAACTTCACCTTCATATATCTGTGCAAGAAAGAAGAAAGCTTGACGTCATTGTGCGATGTCCATCCATTATACGGATGCATTAAAATGGGCGATATTAAAGCCGACGTTAAATCCGTGTATATTTTGTCCTTCCCGCTTCCTCCATTGCCCATGTAGCAGCATGCGCATGCTATATACCGTATTTATCGGCGTATAGCGTGCACTTTTTCAGGGCAAAATCGTGGGTGCGCGGTATACGCCGATATCCGCTTTCCCGCGCCAAGTTTTGAATACTGCGCCGACATATACCGAGCGCAGTACACTCGGGTATAGTCGGGCAGTCTCGGCTCCTTCCGCGCTCACGTCCTGGACGTACAGGACGTCAGCGCGGGTAGCCGAGCATTGCCGACAATACACGAGTGTACTGCGCTCTGTATATGTCGGCGCAGTATTCAAACTCGGCGCGGGAAACGAGCGGGGAGGACGCCGCAGAAGAGGACACCGGACCCGCGGAAGAGGACACACGACCCGGCGAAGACGGAGCCCGGACCCGCCGAAGAGGACACCCGAAGCCGCAGAAGGACGCCGGACCCGACGAGGCCGCCGCGCAAGACACCAAAACTGTAAGTACAAAAAAAACAAAAAAACTTTTTTTCCCCACAGGATTGGTGGCCACTTTAGGGGTGCGCGGTATACGCGGGAGCGCGTTATACCGCAATAAATACAGTACATTTATTTTTAAAAATCCGTTTTTATTATAGAACTTAATTCAGATTCAGGTTTCTATGCAATGCAGGCAGATCATGGCTGGTGGGAGGGGCCAACAGAGTGCTGTATATGACTTCATGAAGATGTGACTACACCCAGTCCTCAGTAGTCCTCTCTGGAGCCCTCAGCTTTGATGTCATCAGTGGGCCGGCTTATGGGAGGAGTTATGGAAATACCAAAATGCCATGATGGGCTTGTGTCAGTCTTGGAGGAGCGGACGGTCCTAGGCAGGCTGTATTTTCATGCAGACCACCCGAGGTAACACCTACATGCAGTGCCGATCCTGACCTCCCTGGGGCCCTAAGCAAAATTACATGTCATATTAACCACTTAAGCCCCGGACCATTTTGTTGCTAAATGCCCAGGCCAGGTTTTGCGATTCGGCACTGCGTCGCTTTAACAGACAATTGCGCGGTCGTGCGACGTGGCTCCCAAACAAAATTGGCGTCCTTTTTTCCCCACAAATAGAGCTTTCTTTTGGTGGTATTTGATCACCTCTGCGGTTTTTATTTTTTGCACTATAAACAAAAATAGAGCGACAATTTTGAAAAAAAAAAATGAATATTTTTTACTTTTTGCTATAATAAATATCCCCCAAAAACATATATAACATTTATTTTTTTCCTCAGTTTAGGCCGATACGTATTCTTCTACCTATCGCAATAAGTGTTTATCGATTGGTTTGCGCAAAATTTATAGCGTTAACAAAATAGGGGATAGTTTTTTTTGCATTCTTATTATTTTTTTTTTACTACTAATGGCGGCGATCAGCGATTTTTTTCGTGACTGCGACATTATGGCGGACACTTCGGACAATTTTGACACATTTTTGGGACCATTGTCATTTTCACAGCAAAAACTGCATTTAAATTGCATTGTTTATTGTGAAAATGACAGTTGCAGTTTGGGAGTTAACCACATGGGGCACTGTAGGATTTAATGTTCACCTAGTGTGTGTTTACAACTGTAGGGGGGTGTGGCTGTAGGTCTGATGTCATCGATTGAGTCTCCCCTATAAAAAGGATCACTCGATCGATACGCCGCCACAGTGAAGCACGGGGAAGCCGTGTTTACATACGGCTCTCCCCGTTCTTCAGCTCCGGGGAGCGATCGCGTCGGGGCGGCTAGAAACGAATAGCCGCGCAGTCGTCCCGGATCGCTCCCCGCGGGAATCCGACAGCCGCACGCAGCGGAGGGGGTGCCGATTGGACCCCCGACCGGCTAGAAGGCAGGGACGTATATATACGCCCATCTGCCTGTACGTGCCATTCTGTGGACGTAAATAGGCGTGCAGCGGGCGTTAAGTGGTTAAAGTTGAGAAGTCGGGGGGGGGGGGCGCTTCTGACAGTGACACGTCACATTAAAGATTATAGTTGGGAAGCGGGGGGAGGGGGCGTTCTGCTGTCGGAGTGAGGGGCCGAAAATGAGTTCTCATCAGGCGGGGCCTCTAGTAATTTGGGGGGCCCTCCGCAGCCTTGCAGGGGCCCTAAGCGGCTTGCATAGTGAGCCTATAGGGCGGATCGGCCCTGCCTACATGTGATGATGCTGAACCTCCATGATTAACCGCTTTAGCCCCGGAAGATTGTACCCCCTTCCTGACCAGAGCACTTTTTACAATTCGGCACTGCGTCGCTTTAACTGACAAGCAGAGGCGTATCTAGTGAAAATGGCGCCTATGGCAAGCACTGAAATTACGCCCCTTTCAAAACATTCAAAACCCATCTTTCAGATAACCTTAACAAAAACCAGCTAACAATGGCCCGCGGGCACACACTGATACATATATCACTGATGATGCCAACACACTGGCACACTCATCAAAATACATTGGTGCACACTGTAACTCAGACAAAATCTATGACACACTAACACACAATCAAGGGACAGGGAGGGACACTGGGGACAGAGAGCCATGCAGTGCGACGAGTACAGAGAGGGATGCCAGGGAGGGACACTGGGGACAGACAGAGAGGGAACCAGTGTGATGAGGACAGAGTGGGATGCTGGGGACAGATAGAGGGACACAGTGTGATGAGAACAGAGAGGGACACCGGGGACAGAGAGGGACGCAGTGTGATGAGGACAGAGAGGGACACCGGGGACAGAGAGGGACGCAGTGTGATGAGGACAGAGAGGGACACCGGGGACAGACAGAGGGACGCAATGTGATGAGAACAGAGAGGGACACCGGGGACAGACAGAGGGACGCAATGTGATGAGAACAGAGAGGGACGCCTACGAACAAACAGAGGGACACAGTGTGATGAGAACAGAGAGGGACGCAGCACGACAAGTACAGAGAGGGATGATAGGGAGGGACACTGGGGACAGACAGAGATGGATGCCAGGGAGGGACACAGTGTGATGAGGATAGAGAGGGACGCAGCGCGGGGAGTACAGAGAGGTATCACAGGGAGGGACACTGGGGACAGACAGAGGGACACAGTGTGATGAGGAGGACAGAGAGGGATGCAGTGTGACGAGTACAGAGAGGGATGACAGGGAGGGACACTGGGGACAGACAGAGAGGGATGCCAGGGACAGGGAGGGACACTGGGGACAGACAGAGGGACACAGTGTGATGAGGAGGACAGAGAGGGATGCAGTGCAGACAGAGGAAACAGGGATACCGGGGGGCACCCTATGGGTGTGGGGACACGGGAACACTGTGGGGGGACCAGGAGAGTATCATGGGGCTTTTTTGTCTGCCCCCCCCCCTCATGGCACTTGCCATGGATGCCATACCCTAGATACGCCACTGCTGACAAGTGCGCGGTCGTGCGACGTTGTACCCAAACAAAATTTGAGTCTTGAGTCTTCCCCACAAGTAGAGCTTTCTTTTGGTGGTATTTGATCACCTCTGCGGTTTTTATTTTTGCGCTATAAACAAAAGAACAGCGACAATTTTGAAAAAACAAAAACACAATCTCTTTAACTTTTCTTCTTAACTAAATATCCCCAAATTTAAAAAAATAAAAATAAAAAAAAATAACTTTTTCCTCAGTTTAGCCCGATATGTATTCTTCTACATGTTTTTGGTAAAGAAAAAAAAAAGAAAGAAACGCAATTAACATATATTGATTGGTTTACACGAAAGTTATAGTGTTTACAAAATAGGGGATAGAATTATGCAATTTTTATTATTATTATTTTTTTTTTATTAGTACTGGCGGCGATCTGTGATTTTTATCGGACTGCGAAATTATGGCGGACACATCGGACACTTTTGACACATTTTTGGAACCATTCACATTTATACAGCGATCAGTGCTATAAATATGCTCTGATTACTGTCAAAATTTCAATGTCAGGGAAGGAGTTAACACTAGGGGGCGATCAAGGGGTTAACTGGGTTTCCTCTGCATGTTCTAACTGAAGGGGAGATGGGACTTACTAGGGGAAATGACCGATCGTTGTTCATTCTATGAACAGATGATCATTAATTTCTCTCCTAATGCCCCGTGCACACGAGCGGTTTTCCCATCGAAAAAAAAAAAAACAATGGTTTTCCCAACGGAATTCCTCTCAAGCCTGCTTTGCATACACACAGTCACACAAAAGTTCATCGGAACTTTCGAGCGTTAAGAACGTAGTGACGTACAACACTACGACGAGGTGAGAAAAATAAGTTTGATGCTTCCGAGCATGCGTTGAATTGTTTCCGAGCATGCATGTTTTTTTTTCCTTGTAGGAATTCCATACAAATGGTTTTCCCGCAAGGATTATTTCCTAATAGGAAAAAAGATTCTTCCCTTTTTTTTCCCCCCAGCAGTTTTCCTGTAGGTAAAAGTCAGATGGAGCATCCACGCCGTCGGGATTCCCGACCAAATGCTCTCATCGCAGTTTTTCCGACGGGAAAACCGGTCGTGTGTACGGGGCATTAGAGAACTCGGATTTGTGCGTTTACACACACACAGATCCCGGTTCTCGCTGTGTCACAAGCGATCGCGGGTGCCCGGTGTTCATCGCGCCGGACACTCGCATCGGCTCCAGGGGCGAGCAGCGGGCGTGTGCCTCCGGCGGCGCCCCTAGTAGCCACAGGGCGAAGCGACGCAACATGACGTTGTCTCGACCAGCTCTAAAACTGCAGCGGGTGGTCGGCCAGTGATAAATAGAACTGAAATCCAATGAATGAAAGCAGTGGGCCATGGACAGTAATGCCGCGTACACACGATCGGACATTCCGACAACAAAACTGCGGATTTTTATCCGACGGATCGTTCGCTCAAACTTGCCTTGCATACACACGGTCACACAAATTTTGTCGGAAATTCCGAACGTCAAGAATGCGGTGACGTACAACGCTACGACGACCCGAGAAAAATGAAGTTCAATGATTCCTAGCATGCGTAGGATTTTTGTGCGTCGCAATTGCATACAGACGATCGGAATTTCCCACAAGAATTTTTGTTGTCGGAAAAATTGAGAACCAGCCCTCAAACATTTGTTGTCGGAAATTCCGACAACAAATGTCCAATGGAGTGTACACACTGTCGGAATATCCGACCAAAAGCTCATATCGAACATTTGTTGTCGGAAATTCCGGCTGTGTGTACGCGGCATTAGACTAGGTGTCCTCCAGCCAGATGAGGGGGCTCTAGCCGACTTGCTGCAGCTTCTAACGCACGCCGTGGGAAGATATGAAAACCCCAGTTTATGCTGCAGGGCAGCCATTCCAAACCGCAACCCCAAGAGGCTCTGGACTAGATTCACGTAGGGGAACGCAAGTTTGTGCAGGCGTAGCGTATCCTATTTACGCTACGCCTCCACAACTTAGAGGGGCAAGTGCAGTATTCACAAAGCACTTGCTCCGTAAGTTGCGGCGTAGCGTAAATCTGCCGGCGTAAGCGCGCCAAATTCAAATTGTCAAGAGGTGGGCGTGTTTTATGTAAATAAAACATGACCCCCACATAAATGACGTTTCTCACAAACGGCGCATGCGCCGGCCGTGAACGTATCCCAGTGCGCATGCTCCTAATCACGTTGCAAATAGTCAATGCTTTGGACGTGAACGTAATTTACGCAAAGCCCTATTCGCGAACGACTTACGCAAACGACGTAAAAATGTCAAAATTCGACGCGGGAACGACGTCCATACTTAACATTGGCTATGCCTCATATAGCAGGAGTAACATTACGCCGGAAAAAGCCTTACGCAAACGACGTAAAAAAATCCACCGAGCGCACGTACGTTTCTGAACCGGCGTATTCAGGTCATTTGCATCTTCTACGCTGAAATCGACGGCAGTGCCACCTAGCGGCCAGCGTAAATATGCACCCTAAGATACGACGGCATAAGAGACTTACGCCAGTCGGATCTTAGCCTAATTTCGAATTTTTGAATTTACGCCGGCGTATCTATAGATACGCCGGCGTAAATTCTTGCTGAATCTAGCCCTCTGTGTCCAGGAAAAAAGAGGGAGTAACCCGGCGTAATCTTCAGGAAGTACACTCCCAGGGACCCTGTGAGATGATGTGTGAATTAAGCAAACCTTAGATTAGGGTAGCCTGGGTGACCTTCCAGAATTTTTGCACAGTTGCAGTGTTTGTAGGACGACAATAGTATGTGAAGGTTCTCATTGATCCGGGACATTGTCACTAACTACTACTAGATATACAATGAACTGGACTTGTTCTGCAATGTTCACAATGAATGTGACCAATGACTACTAGATATCAGAGGTTGCTTGCCTGGAAGTCCTCGATTCCCAGTGCCGATTTGCAGTTCCCTGGGTGACGCTCCTCAGTTCGATCAGCAAACACCGGCTGGCATCAGCAACTGTCTGCTTTCCAATGAGTTTCTGACACCTCGCCAGACAAACCGAGCAGCTGTGAGAGCAATGGAGGCCTGCGACCCGCTCAGCAGCGTTATTAACCACTTCCTTGCCGGGCTTATTCTGGCACTCCTCTCCTACAAAAATACAATTACTAGACAATTACTCAAAACTAAAGCTGGGGAAGAAGAAAATCGAATTTGAATCTTGAATCGAGTTGCGAGGGCAAATCGAGACAGATTTTGACCAAATCTATATTTTTTTCCCATAGGACCGGCGCTCCGCGGTCTAGGCTGAAGCCGTGGCCTCGCCTAAAAACGTAGGACCAGCACTCCGAGGACTAGGCCGAAGCCGCGGCCTCGCCTAAGACATCCTTCCCCCAGCTCGCTAGGATCCTAGGAAAAGGCCGCGAGGCCGGACGCCACTCGCGGCCTTTTCCCAGGATCGTGGCGAGCTGCGTGCAGGATGTTTTAGGCGAGGCCGCGGCTTCGGCCTAGTCCTCGGAGTGCTGGTCCTAAGTTTTTAGGCGAGGCCACGGCTTCAGCCTAGTCCGCGGCCCTTTTTCACGATCGCGGCGGACTAGGCCGAAGTCGCGACCTCACCTAAAAACTTAGGACCGGCGTGGTGTCTATCAGAAAAAAAAAAAACTTGATTCGAAACGTGAATCAAGTTTTTTTTTTTTAATCGCCCAGCTCTACTTAGAACCCCCAAACACTATATATGCTTTTTTAGCAGACACCCTAGGGCAGTGATGGAGAACCTCGGCACACCAGATGTTTTGGAACTACATTCCCATGATGCTCACCTACACTGCAGAGTGCATGAGCATCATGGGAAATGTAGTTCCAAAACATGTGGGGTGCCAAGCTTCGCCATCACTGCCCTAGGGAATAAAATGGCGGTCATTGCAACTTTTTATCTCGCACGGTATTTGCGCAATAATTTTTCAAACGCCTTTTTTTTTGGGGGGAAAAAAAACGGTTTCATGAATTAAAAAAATAACAAAACATTAAAGTTAGCCCAATTTTTTGGCATAATGTGAAAGATGATGTTATGCCGAGTAAATAGATACCTAACATGTCATGCTTCAAAATTGCGCCAAACTTCAGAAATTAAAAATCCTCAATTTATTTACAGGTTACGAGGCAGATCTACAAAAGGATTATGCCGGCGTATCTATTGATACGCCGGCGTAATTTTAAAATTCCCGCGTCGTATCTTTGTTTTGTATCTACAAAACAAGATACGACGGCATCTCGGAGGGATCCGACAGGCGTACGTCTTAGTACACCGTCGGACCTTAAGGTGCAATATTTCGACGGCCGCTAGGTGGCGTTACCGTCGAAATCCGCGTTGAGTATACAAATCACCTCTTGAGATCAGGGGCCCATTATATTGGGGGACACCGGCTACATACAATGACGGGGACACCTCCTGAGATCAGGGGCCCAATATATTGGGGGACACCTCCTGAGATCAGGGGACCATTATATTTGCGGGGACCGGCTACATACGACGGAGACACCTCCAGAGATCAGGGGCCCATTATATTGGGGGACACCGGCAACATACAATGACGAGGACACCTCCTGAGATCAGGGACCCATTATATTGGGGGACACCGGCTGCATACAATGACAGGGACACCACCTGAGATCAGGGGCCCATTATATTGGGGGACACCGGCTACATACAATGACGGGGACACCTCCTGAGATCAGGGGCCCATTATATTGGGGGACACCGGCTACATACAATGACGAGGACACCTCCTGAGATCAGGGGCCCATTATATTGGGGGACACCAGCTACATACAATGACGGGGACACCTCTTGAGATCAGGGGCCCATTATATTGGGGGACACGGCTACATACAATGACGGGTACACCTCTTGAGATCAGGGGCCCAATATATTGGGGGACACCGGCTACATACAATGACGGGGACACCTCCTGAAATCAGGGGCCCATTATATTGGGGGACACCGGCTACATACAATGACGGGGACACCTCTTGAGATCAGGGGCCCATTATATTGGGGGACACGGCTACATACAATGACGGGGACACCTCCTGAGACCAGGGGCCCATTATATTGGGGGACACGGCTACATACAATGACGGTGACACCTCCTGAGATCAGGGGCTCATTATATTGGGGGACACCGGCTACATACGACGGGGACACCTCTTGAGATCAGGGGCCCATTATATTGGGGGACACGGCTACATACAATGACGGGGACAACTCCTGAAATCAGGGACCCATTATATTCGGGGGGACCGGGTGCATACAATGACGGGGACACCGCCTGAGATCAGGGACCCATTATATTGGGGGACACCAGCTGCATACAATGGCAGGGACACCGCCTGAGATCAGGGGCCCATTATATTGGGGGACAAGGCTGCATACAATGACAGGGACACCTCTTGAGATCAGGGACCCATTATATTGGGGGACACGGCTACATACAATGACGGGGACACCTCCTGAGATCAGGGACCCATTATATTGGGGGACACGGCTACATACAATGACGGGGACACCTCCTGAGATCAGGGGCCCATTATATTGGGGGACACGGCTACATACAATGACGGGGACACCTCCTGAGATCAGGGGCCCATTATATTGGGGGACACGGCTACATACAATGACGGGGACACATCCTGAGATCAGGGACCCATTATATTGGGGGACACGGCTACATACAATGACGGGGACACCTCCTGAGATCAGGGGCCCATTATATTGGGGGACACCAGCTACATACAATGACGGGGACACCTCTTGAGATCAGGGGCCCATTATATTGGGGGACACGGCTACATACAATGACGGGTACACCCCTTGAGATCAGGGGCCCAATATATTGGGGGACACCGGCTACATACAATGACGGGGACACCTCCTGAAATCAGGGGCCCATTATATTGGGGGACACCGGCTACATACAATGACGGGGACACCTCCTGAGATCAGGGGCCCATTATATTGTGGGACACACCGGCTACATACAATGACGGGGGCACCTCTTGAGATCAGGGGCCCATTATATTGGGTGACACCGGCTGCATACAATGACGGGGACACCTCCTGAGATCAGGGGCCCATTATATTGGGGGACACCGGCTGCATACAATGACGGGGACACCTCCTGAGATCAGGGACCCATTATATTGGGGGACACGGCTACATACAAAGACGGGGACACCTCCTGAGATCAGGGGCCCATTATATTGGGGGACACGGGTACATACAATGACGGGGACACCTCCTGAGATCAGGGGCCCATTATATTGGGGGACACGGCTACATACAATGACGGGGACACCTCCTGAGATCAGGGGCCCATTATATTGGGGGACACGGCTACATACAATGACGGGGACACCTCCTGAGATCAGGGGCCCATTATATTGGGGGACACGGCTACATAAAATGACGGGGACACCGCCTGGGATCAGGGGCCCATTATATTGGGGGACACCGGCTACATACAATGACGGGGACACCTCCTGAGATCAGGGGCCCATTATATTGGGGGACACGGCTACATACAATGACGGGGACACCTCTTGAGATCAGGGGGCCATTATATTGGGGGACACGGCTACATACAATGACGGGGACACATCCTGAGATCAGGGGCCCATTATATTGGGGGACACGGCTACATACAATGACGGGGACACATCCTGAGATCAGGGGCCCATTATATTGGGGGACACTGGCTACATACAATGACGGGGACACCTCCTGAGATCGGGGGCCCATTATATTGGGGGACACCAGCTGCATACAATGATGACACCTCCTGAGATCAGGGGCCCATTATATTGGGGGACACGGCTACATACAATGACGGGGACACCTCTTGAGATCAGGGGGCCATTATATTGGGGGACACGGCTACATACAATGACGGGGACACATCCTGAGATCAGGGGCCCATTATATTGGGGGACACGGCTACATACAATGACGGGGACACCTCTTGAGATCAGGGGGCCATTATATTGGGGGACACGGCTACATACAATGACGGGGACACATCCTGAGATCAGGGGCCCATTATATTGGGGGACACGGCTACATACAATGACGGGGACACCTCTTGAGATCAGGGGGCCATTATAGTGGGGGACACGGCTACATACAATGACGGGGACACATCCTGAGATCAGGGGCCCATTATATTGGGGGACACGGCTACATACAATGACGGGGACACATCCTGAGATCAGGGGCCCATTATATTGGGGGACACTGGCTACATACAATGACGGGGACACCTCCTGAGATCGGGGGCCCATTATATTGGGGGACACCAGCTGCATACAATGATGACACCTCCTGAGATCAGGGGCCCATTATATTGGGGGACACGGCTACATACAATGACGGGGACACCTCTTGAGATCAGGGGGCCATTATATTGGGGGACACGGCTACATACAATGACGGGGACACCTCCTGAGATCAGGGGCCCATTATATTGGGGGACACCAGCTGCATACAATGATGACACCTCCTGAGATCAGGGGCCCATTATATTGGGGGACACGGCTACATACAATGACGGGGACACCTCTTGAGATCAGGGGGCCATTATATTGGGGGACACGGCTACATACAATGACGGGGACACATCCTGAGATCAGGGGCCCATTATATTGGGGGACACGGCTACATACAATGACGGGGACACCTCTTGAGATCAGGGTGCCATTATATTGGGGGACACGGCTACATACAATGACGGGGACACATCCTGAGATCAGGGGCCCATTATATTGGGGGACACGGCTACATACAATGACGGGGACACATCCTGAGATCAGGGGCCCATTATATTGGGGGACACTGGCTACATACAATGACGGGGACACCTCCTGAGATCGGGGGCCCATTATATTGGGGGACACCAGCTGCATACAATGATGACACCTCCTGAGATCAGGGGCCCATTATATTGGGGGACACGGCTACATACAATGACGGGGACACCTCTTGAGATCAGGGGGCCATTATATTGGGGGACACGGCTACATACAATGACGGGGACACCTCCTGAGATCAGGGGCCCATTATATTGGGGGACACGGCTACATACAATGACGGGGACACCTCTTGAGATCAGGGGCCCATTATATTGGGGGACACCGGCTACATACAATGACACCTCCTGAGATCAGGGGCCCATTATATTGGGGACACGGCTACATACAATGACGGGGACACCTCCTGAGATCAGGGGCCCATTATATTGGGGGACACGGCTACATACAATGACGGGGACACCTCTTGAGATCAGGGGGCCATTATATTGGGGGGACACCGGCTACATACAATGACACCTCCTGAGATCAGGGGCCCATTATATTGGGGGACACGGCTACATACAATGACGGGGACGCCTCCTGAGATCAGGGGCCCATTATATTGGGGACACTTTGATGGGGACACAGCGGTCTCACACACAAGGATGCTCTGACAGGTGATGATGGACTCCAGACAAACAGACAGAGGGGTGATGACGTCACATAACACAGAATGGCCTCACAAGGAGTGTCATGGACCGGGTGATGACGTAACACGTCGGTCAATGACATCAACAGCACCTACCCTGCCGTCACGTGACTGTCAGTCTCTTCCTTCCCTGTCTCAGGTCTCTGCAGCCTCTGCCTCCCCCTCTCTTTCTACTCGCCCCCCCTTCTTCCTCCCCGCTTCCACTTCCGCCGGAAGCCACTATTGGGACGCCGTCGCCATAGCAACTGACACCCGCACTCTCTGACAGAGAGTCCGGCAGGCTCCCCGCACCGGCCGCCGACACCTCCGCCACCTTCCAGGCAACTCGGCGCGAATTCATCAACACAGGAGACACATGTTGCTGGGAAAGAGCCGAAGGGACGCTGATTGGTGGAAGGGGGTGTCACGTGAGAAGCCGGGGACCCGTCATTGGCCTGTCCCTTTGTCGCTGACTGTTCGCTAGAGCGCGAGTTCCGATCCTCTGGGTGTCTTCTGTAGGCGGACATTTTCCCTGAGTCTGACTGGTCATTTTACTGCTTGTTTGTCTCTAATAACATGGCTGACACTCCTCGCTTACTAAAGAGTAATTGACGACATATATATTTCTTCTCTAATGCCTGACTACCAATGCTACATTGTATTATCGTTGTATAAAATGTAATCTTACAACAGTGTTGGTAACGTGTACCATTAATAAATAAGAACAATATTTTTACATTTGTCAATCGGTTGATATAGTTATATAGTAGCGTCCATTTTTCTTCATGGCGGAAGTAAATAGAATTTCCAGTCTCTTTTCTCGTTTTAACAGTTGAACCGTTCTTTAATTATTTATTTATATTATGTCAGAATGACACAATAAAAATACATATATATATTTTTAAATTCAACAATAACCGGAAGACTCCTTCATCTATATCACAGAGGCGGGCGGAAGTGGTGGGATAGAGCGCCGGAAGCGGTTGATTGGACGCTCTGTCCTCACACACAGGAGAGCGGACGGATCCTGGGTGTCGTGCTGTGCCCCGGGGGGAGCGTAACGTCACGTGACATGGCCGAATCTTCCGCGACGGCGGTAGTGGTGGGAGGAGCCGCGTCCAGTACGGTGACCACCGAGAGCGAGGTCCAGCCGGTGAGTGACGTCACCTGACACCCCACTGACATAATCACCCATCCCAGTGCACCCCACTGACATATACATCCCAGTACACCCCACTGACATATACATCCCAGTACACCCACTGACCTATACACCCATCCCAGTACACCCCTCCCTCATCCCAGTACACCCCACTGACATATACATCCCAGTACACCCCACTGACATATACATCCCAGTACACCCACTGACCTATACACCCATCCCAGTACACCCCTCCCTCATCCCAGTACACCCCACTGACATATACATCCCAGTACACCCCACTGACATATACACCCCTCCCCCATCCCAGTACACCCCTCCCCCATCCCAGTACACCCACTGACCTATACACCCCTCCCCCATCCCAGTACACCCCACTGACATATACACTCCTCCCCCCATTCCAGAACACCCCACTGACATATGCACTCCTCCACCCCCCCATCCCAGTACACCCCACTGACATATACACCCCTCCCCCAATCCCAGTACACCCCACTGACATATACACTCCTCCCCCCCCCCATCCCAGTACACCCCACTGACATATACACCCCTCCCCCAATCCCAGTACACCCCACTGACATATACACTCCTCCCCCCCATCCCAGTACACCCCACTGACATATACACTCCTCCCCCCATCCCAGTACACCCCACTGACATATACACTCCTCCCCCCCATCCCAGTACACCCCACTGACATAATCACCCATCCCAGTACACCCCACTGACATAATCACCCATCCCAGTGCACCCCACTGACATATACATCCCAGTACACCCCACTGACATATACATCCCAGTACACCCACTGACCTATACACCCATCCCAGTACACCCCTCCCTCATCCCAGTACACCCCACTGACATATACATCCCAGTACACCCCACTGACATATACATCCCAGTACACCCACTGACCTATACACCCATCCCAGTACACCCCTCCCTCATCCCAGTACACCCCACTGACATATACATCCCAGTACACCCCACTGACATATACATCCCAGTACACCCACTGACCTATACACCCATCCCAGTACACCCCTCCCTCATCCCAGTACACCCCACTGACATATACATCCCAGTACACCCCACTGACATATACATCCCAGTACACCCACTGACCTATACACCCATCCCAGTACACCCCTCCCTCATCCCAGTACACCCCACTGACATATACATCCCAGTACACCCCACTGACATATACATCCCAGTACACCCCACTGACATATACATCCCAGTACACCCACTGACCTATACACCCATCCCAGTACACCCCTCCCTCATCCCAGTACACCCCACTGACATATACATCCCAGTACACCCCACTGACATATACATCCCAGTACACCCACTGACCTATACACCCATCCCAGTACACCCCTCCCTCATCCCAGTACACCCCACTGACATATACATCCCAGTACACCCCACTGACATATACATCCCAGTACACCCACTGACCTATACACCCATCCCAGTACACCCCTCCCTCATCCCAGTACACCCCACTGACATATACATCCCAGTACACCCCACTGACATATACATCCCAGTACACCCACTGACCTATACACCCATCCCAGTACACCCCTCCCTCATCCCAGTACACCCCACTGACATATACATCCCAGTACACCCCACTGACATATACACCCCTCCCCCATCCCAGTACACCCCTCCCCCATCCCAGTACACCCACTGACCTATACACCCCTCCCCCATCCCAGTACACCCCACTGACATATACACTCCTCCCCCCATTCCAGAACACCCCACTGACATATGCACTCCTCCACCCCCCCATCCCAGTACACCCCACTGACATATACACCCCTCCCCCAATCCCAGTACACCCCACTGACATATACACTCCTCCCCCCCCATCCCAGTACACCCCACTGACATATACACCCCTCCCCCAATCCCAGTACACCCCACTGACATATACACTCCTCCCCCCCATCCCAGTACACCCCACTGACATATACACTCCTCCCCCCATCCCAGTACACCCCACTGACATATACACTCCTCCCCCCCATCCCAGTACACCCCACTGACATATACACTCCTCCCCCCCATCCCAGTACACCCCACTGACATATACACTCCTCCCCCCCGTCCCAGTACACCCCACTGACATATACACTCCTCCCCCCCGTCCCAGTACACCCCACTGACATATACACTCCTCCCCCCCATCCCAGTACACCCCACTGACATATACACTCCTCCCCCCCATCCCAGTACACCCCACTGACATATACACTCCTCCCCCCCATCCCAGTACACCCCACTGACATATACACTCCTCCCCCCCCCCCCCCCCATCCCAGTACACCCCACTGACATATACACTCCCCCCCCCCCCCCCATCCCAGTACACCCCACTGACATATACACTCCTCCCCCCGTCCCAGTACACCCCACTGACATATACACTCCTCCCCCCCATCCCAGTACACCCCACTGACATATACATCCCACTGACATATACACTCCTCCCCCCCCATCCCAGTACATCCCACTGACATATACACTCCTCCCCCCCCCCCCCATCCCAGTACATCCCAGTACATCCCACTGACATATACACTCCTCCCCCCCCATCCCAGTACATCCCACTGACATATACACTCCTCCCCCCCATCCCAGTACATCCCACTGACATATACACTCCTCCCCCCCCCCATCCCAGTACATCCCACTGACATATACACTCCTCCCCCCCCATCCCAGTACATCCCAGTACATCCCACTGACATATACACTCCTCCCCCCCCATCCCAGTACATCCCACTGACATATACACTCCTCCCCCAATCCCAGTACATCCCACTGACATATATATCCAAGTACACCCCCCTGACCTATACGCTCCTCCCCCAATCCTGGTACAACCCCCCCCCCCCACCCCAATCCACCCATCCCAGCAGTACACCCCACTGGCATATACACCCCAATCCCAGTACAAGCCTCCCCCATCCCAGTCCACCCCACTAACATACACATCCCAGTACACCCCACTGACCTATACATTCATCCCCCAATCCCAGTACACCCCACTGGCATATACACCCCAATCCCAGTCCACCCATCCCAGTACACCCCACTGACCTGTACACCCCTCCCCCATCCCAGTACACCCCACTAACATACACATCCCAGTACACCCCTCCCCCATCCCAGTACACCCCACTGACCTGTACATCTCAATTCCAGTACACCCCTCCCATCCCAGTACACCCCACTGTGTGTGTGTGTGTGTGTGTGTGTGTGTGTGTGTGTATATATCTATCTATATCTCTCCGGATGGGGGGGGGGATGCTCCGATGTTTCATCCGATACCTGGGTAGTCAGGGGTGATCGGTGCGGCAGGGGAGATACAAGCACTGATCTGGCCCCTTTTCCGCTATTTTAGTTAAAGTTATACATCAGTGATCGGTGCTTGTAACTCCCCCCAAAGCCGCACCGATCACCGCTGGCTGTCCCCCTCCGTGCTCCTCTCCCCCCTCAATCTGTCAGGATGGAGAGTGGAGGTAGTAAACCCGGCTCCTACCTTTTCAGAATATACAGAGTCCGTGATCACTGACTCTGTCCATTCACATAGCTGAGCATCGTAACCTGTGTTTAGGATGCTTCAGTTTATGAATGGAGAGGAGCTTCTGTCTTCCCTCCATTCATTTCAGCTGAGGCTGCAGAGAAAGGGACTGGGGAATCTGTTTGCTTAGTTTCTTTCTCTGTCTTAAAGGGGAGATGTCAGAGGTCTGTTAAGACCCCTGATATCTCAACAAAGACCCCCAACAGGGCTGATAAAAAGGGGAAAAAAATGCAATAAATAAAAAAAAATGTTTAAAAAAATAATAAAAATGTAAATAAAACAAACACACTGACAATCCCCCCCCCCCCCCCCCAAAAAAAAGAAGAAAGCACTGTAAAAAAAATAAATAAAAAAAAAAAAATACTGTCACATGACATTAAAAAAAAAAATCGGTATCGGCGGGGACTTGAAAAAAAAGTATCAGTACTTGTACTCTCTCAATCAAGTGGTATTGGGACAACCCTACTGTTATTTATATCGGGGCTCGACGTCGCCATGGTGACTAGAAATAGGGTCCTGGCGACTTGGCTTTGTGAGCTGGCGCCATCTGGTGGTGGCCGTTGGTATTACAAGTTAAGCATTACAAGTTAAAGCGGATGTGCCATGGGAACAAAATATTAAAAGCCAGCAGCTACAAATACTGCAGCTGCTGACTTTTAATATTAGGACACTTACCTGTCCTGGAGTCCAGCGCCGATCGCAGCAGAGCACAAGCGATCGCTCGTCACTCTGCTGCTCCCCCCTCCATCCACGCTGAGGGAACCAGGAAGTGAAGCGCTGCGGCTTCACTGCCCGGTTCCCTACGGCGCATGCGCGAGTCGCGCTGCGCCCGCCGATTGGCTCACACGCTGTGTGCTGGGAGCCGAGTGTTCCCAGCACACAACGGGCGACAGACGGGATGTGACGGAATGCCCGTCTTTCGCCCGTAGCGTGTGGCCGGAAGTGGGTGCAAATACCTGTCTTTAGACAGGTGTCTGCACCCCCCTCCCCCCTGAAAGGTGTCAAATGTGACATCGGAGGGGGGGAGGGTTCCGATCAGCGGGACTCCACTTTAGGGTGGAGGACCGCTTTAAACAGCAATTCTAATGTAATTTTTCACTATTTTCACTGCCATCTTCTTCCCTCTAATTAGAACCCCCAAACATTAGATATATTTTTTATCCTAACACCCTAGAAAATAAAATGGCGATTGTTGCAATACTTTGTCACGCCGTATTTGCGCAGCCGTCTTACAAGCGCACTTTCTTGGGAAAAAAATACACTTTTTTTAATAAAAAAATAAGACAACAGTAAAGTTATCCCCATTTTTTTTAATATTATGAAAGATAATGTTACGCCGAGTAAATTGATACCCAACATGTAACGCTTCAAAATTGCGTCCGCTCGTGGAATGCCGACAAACTTTTACCCTTTAAAATCTTCATAGGCGACGTTTAAAAAAAATTCTACAGGTTGCATGTTTTGAGTTACAGAGGAGGTCTAGGGCTAGAATTATTGCTCTCGCTCTAACGATCGCGGCGATACCTCACATGTGTGGTTTGAACACCGTTTATATATGCGGGCGCTGCTCACGTATGTGTTCGCTTCTGCGGGCGAGCTTGGCGGGACGGGGTGCGTTTTCTGGCTCCGAACTTTTTTAGCTGGCTCCTATATTCCAAGCAAATTTGTCAAACCCTGATATATATATATAAATAAAACTGTGGTGGGGCAGATAATTGGTGGTTCTGTGGGTGGTTTAGGGGCGGTTCTGTGGTTGGTGGGCGGTTTGGGGTCGGTTCTGTGGTTGGTGGGCAGTTTGGGGGCGGTTCTGTGGTTGGTGGGCGGGTGGTTCTGTCCGGTCAGTCTCAGCCGTGTGTTCTCCTCTCATCCTCGGTCGCAGAGGACATAAGAAAATGGCGTCTCATTCAATGTCTGATTGCAGCTTGTTGTTGTTGTTGCAGGAGCCGCGCTCGCTGACACTGAAGCTCAGGAAGAGGAAGCCGGATAAGAAGGTGGAGTGGACGTGTGACACCGTGGACAATGAGAACCTGGGGAGGCGCTCTTCCAAATGTGAGGACCCTGGCTTTATTTATCTTATTTTTTTAAAGATCCTCATTGATTCCTTTAAGAGGTTTCAGATGCCGGGAGACGGGGGAGGTTTATAATTGTGTGACTGTCGTGATTCCATTAGCCAGGGGCAGGTAACTGTGCTGGGAGCGCGCTCTCTCGGCAGTGCTGTATTCAATCCAATTCACGCAGCCTGCGCCAATGGGTTAAAGTGGATGTAAACGCTGATACGCTGAGATGAAACAAATCCTCCAACATAAGTTGTATCTGTTTATCTGCTGTTTTCTTTACAGCAGAATTTTTATAAAGCTTACCTGAGCTATTGGGGGGGGGAGGGGGCAGAGAGGAGATAGAGAGAGAGAGAGAGAGAGAGATATATATATATATATATATATATATATACACACACACACACACACCCCTCCCTGTGAATATGCTGCTGATCTCATCATGCATCCTCCATCCAATGATAAACACTAGGGGGGGGGGGGATGGATGAATGGCCACTTTCTCCAGATGGACGTCAAAACATTGTTGTTCCATATCACAAAAAAACAGCACAAGGAGATAAAAATTAACATATAGAATAACTTTTTATCGCCTTGTGCTGTTTTTATTATTGTTTTTTTTTTTTTTATGCAACAATAACGTTTTTGCTGTCTCCCGGAGTGTGCGACCACTAATCCATTTATTTTTTTCCTGCTGATCTCGGCTGCGAGCCGGATGGCTATCTCTGTTTTGGATGTTACATTTTCCCAATGAATGCAAGGCCTGGTTGGATGAAAGGGGAGAGGCGGGCCAGTGACCTCATGGTCGCCACCTCGTCCAATCAGAGAAAAGTGCATCAGTTGAGAAAATGAAAAGCCTTCTCTGAATGGCCCCTGTGTTCAGAACGAAGCAGGGCAGCTGCTTGGCACCGGACCCAGAAGCGAGTGGCGATCACTTATCCATATTGTATATAGATGGATAGGGGCCATCTCATTTTTTTTATTTTTAACTGGTTAAGCCCCGGACCTTTAGGCAGCTAAATGCCCAGGCCAGGTTTTGAGATTTGGCACTGCGTCGCTTTAACGGACAATTGCGCGGTCGTGCGACGTGACTCCCAAACAAAATTGGCGTCCTTTTTTCCCCACAAATAGAGCTTTCTTTTGGTGGTATTTGATCACCTCTGCGGTTTTTATTTTTTACGCTATAAACAAAAATAGAGCGACAATTTTGAAAAAAATGCAATATTTTTTACTTTTTGCTATAATAAATATCCCCCAAAAACATATATAAAAAAAAAAAAAATTTCCTCCGTTTAGGCCGATACGTATTCTTCTACATATTTTTGGTAAACAAAATGGCAATTAGCGTTTGGCGATTGGTTTGCGCAAAATTTATAGCGTTTACAAAATAGGGGATATTTTTTTTGCATTTTTATTAATTTTTTTTTTTTTTACTACTAATGGCGGCGATCAGCTATTTTTTTTTTTTTTTTCCGTGACTGCGACATTATGGCGGACACTTCGGACAATTTTGACACATTTTTGGGACCATTGTCATTTTCACAGCAAAAAATGCATTTAAATTGCATTGTTTATTGTGAAAATGACAGTTGCAGTTTGGGAGTTAACCACAGGGGGCGCTGTAGGAGTTAGGGTACACCTAGTGTGTGGTTACAACTGTAGGGGGGTGTGGCTGTAGGAGTGACGTCATCGATCGAGTCTCCCTATAAAGGGGATCACTCGATCGATGCAGCCGCCACAGTGAAGCACGGGGAAGCCGTGTTTACATACGGCTCTCCCCGTTCTTCAGCCCCGGGGAGCGATCGCAATGGGGCGGCTAGAAACGAATAGCTGCGCCCTCGTCCCGGATTGCTCCCCGCCGGTTTCCGACCGCTGCATGTACTGGGGGGGTCCCGATCGGACCCCCGACCCGCGGAAAGGCGGGGACGTACATGTACGCCCATATGCCTGTACATGCCATTCTGTGGACGTACATATACATGCGGCGGTCGGCAAGTGGTTAAGGAGAACACAGCAAAGACTGACACTTTTTTTTTTTTTTTTTTTCTTTTTTTTAAGCACGTGGTCTGTTGCTATGGTAACTTGCCTTTCTTCTCCTGCCAAATATGTCAGAGGGGCCATTTAAATGGCAATAACATCCTGAATTCTCCTCTCCTAGTCGCTCATCCCCTATGACTCACTCCTCTGGGCTATATTGGGCACGTGGATATTTGGGAGCGCAGAGCGACATCTGATAGTGGGTGGTAGTGACAGATCTCCATAACGTTACCATGGTAACCGGACTTGGATCTTCCGTGTGTTAGGTTGTCAGCGCTCATTAGAAGTATTGAGGCCATCATGGTGATTATCATTTCATGGCCAGGACTTGATATCGCAGTGCAGAGAATCAAATCTCCACTTCTCATAGGATGTGAGGAAGATATTCGTCTTTGTTGGTTTGATGCGAGAACCCGCACAGGAATCGCGCTGGTTCCCAAATCGCACAAGGGTGAACCGAGCCTTAAAGTGACACTAAAGTTTCAAGTTTTATTTTTTAAAATAACAAACATGTCATGCTTGCCTCCAATGTGCAGTTTTTTTTGCACAGAGTGGCCCCGATCCTCCTGTTCTGGGGTCCCACGGCTCCTCCCCGTATTAGATAACCCCAAAAATGAAAGGGGATGTCTGGACAGCTGCACTCCAAAAAATATATTGCTTTATTGTAAAAGTAAAATCACAGGATACAGGCTGATGCGTTTCACACTAGAACTTGGTGCTTGATCATGATTAAGCACGAAGTTCTAGTGTGAAACTCGTCAGCCTGTTTGCTGTGGCATGTATCCTGTGTTTTTACTTTTACAATAAAGCAATATATTTTTTGGAGTGCGGCTGTCCAGACATCCCCTTTCATTATTGCATGCATTGCCAGCACCCGTGGCTTCAGATCCGGTGAGGAGGTTCTTCATTTCTGCCTTGTGCGGTGACTCCCCTTTCTCTACTAGATAACCCCCTCTGGGAAGCTCTCTCCCAAGAGGGCTACTTTACAGGCACGCTCCTGTGTCATACACTCGGGATCCATAGCCACAGATTGCCGTTCTTTGACAGAAGAAGACAGATCCTGTGTTTCTGCTGAGCAGGAAGACCGATCTCTGTTTTCTTACAGTACGTGCACCCCCATACAGGAAGCACCCCCTAGGGCATGGGTGCTCAGCCTGTGGCCCTCCAGCTGTTGCGAAACTACAATTCCCATGAGGCATTGGAAGCCACTGACAGTTACAAGCATGACTCTCGAAGGCAGAGGCATGATGGGACTTGTAGGTCCGCAACAGCTGGAGGGCCACAGGTTGAGCACCCATGCCCTGGGGACACATTTAACCCTTCAATTGCCCCTGATGTTAACCCCTTCCCTGTAAGTGTCATTAGTACAGTGACTGTGCATATTTTTTATCACCGATTACTGTATTCGTGTCACTGGTCCCCAAAAATAGTGTCCGTGTCAGGTTTGTCTGCCGCTATAAGTCGCTGATCGCCGCCACTCCTAGTAAAAAAGAAAAATCCTACAAATATCCCAGTTTGTAGATACAATAACTTTTGCACAAATCGGTCATTGGGTTGTTTTTTTGGATGTTTTATAGCAATCATTTTAAAATTGTCGCTCTTTTTTTTGTTTATAGCGCAAAAAATAAAAACCGCAGAGGTGATCGAATACCACCAAAAGCTCTATTTGTGGGGGGGAAAAAAGAACTTCAATTTTATTTTTGGGTACAGCGCTGCAACATCGCGCAATTGTCAGTTAAAATAACGCAGTGCCGTATTGCAAAACAATGGCCTGGTCATGAAGGGGGGTACATTTTCTGGGGCTGAAGTGGTTAAAGGACCAGCTTCCACCAGAAGAAATGGTGTTAAAAATTAGGGTTGTCCCGATACCACTTTTTTAGGACTGAGTACGAGTACCGATACTTTTTTTTATGTACTCGCCGATACCGAATACCGATACTTTTTTTTAAATGTCCCCCCACATATGCAGCCATGTCCCCCCCATATGCAGCCATGTCCCCCCCATATGCAGCCATGTCCCCCCCATATCCCGCCATGTCCCCCCCATATCCCGCCATGTCCCCCCCATATCCAGCCATGTCCCCCCCATATCCAGCCATGTCCCCCCCATATCCAGCCATGTCCCCCCCATATCCAGCCATGTCCCCCCCATATCCAGCCATGTCCCCCACATATCCAGCCATGTCCCCCGTACCTACTGTAAATGATGCCGCCGCCGCGTTAATCACCGCGCGGGGAACATTACAGTCAGCTTTCGTTTGAATAGCTGTTTTCCCCGCCGCGCTGTGTATAGAGACACTCCACCTTGCTCGCGATTGGACAGATCCGTCCAAGGGGGAGTGTCTATACGCGGCGGGGAAAACAGCTATTCAAACGAAAGCTGACTGTACCGTGCCGCGGTGATAAACGCGGCGGCTTTGCAACACACGACGGCGGCGGTTGCGGCGTGGGGTAGGGGGGGAAGTATTCTATTTTGGCATCGGGGGTATTAGCGGGAGTACGAGTACTCCCGCTAATACAGGGTATCGGTCCTGATACCGATACTGGTATCGGTATCGGGACAACCCTATTAAAAATGTCAAAGTATTGTAAGTGGATCACTTCATCTTTACAACTTTAAAGCAGCAGGTGGCGCTCTAGGCTTTCTTTATACAGATTTACAAGGCTAACCTTAAAGTGATTGTAAAGGCAGAAGGTATTTTATGCATTAAAAAATTTAAAATCGTGCTTGCCCCCTCCCTTGGACTACAGGAGAGTCAGGACACCCACTAACACA
Source organism: Rana temporaria (assembly GCF_905171775.1). Taxonomy (NCBI): domain Eukaryota; kingdom Metazoa; phylum Chordata; class Amphibia; order Anura; family Ranidae; genus Rana; species Rana temporaria. The sequence continues at coordinate 170,991,501 of NC_053497.1, forward strand.
CAGCTCCTTTCTCTATCTGCAACGTAGAGAGCGTCCTGACTCTCCTGTAGTCCAAGGGAGGGGGCGAGCACGACACTCCACACCAGGAAGAAAGCCTTGCATTACTGTGTGGAGTTACAGACAGAAGAACAGGAAGTGAGGATTTCTCAGAAGAAATAAGGACATTTAAAAGCAAAATGGAAGGATGAGGTAAGTGAAGGAGGACGGCACTAAGGTAAAGGAAGCCATTTAGGGGGGGGGGGGAGAAATGGTAATATATATATATATATAATTTAGCAGAGAATCTAGAGAATAAAATGGCGATTGTTGCAATATTTTATGTCACATTGTATTTGTGCAGCAGTGTTTTTAAACGTAACTTTTTGGGGAAAAAAATGAAAAAGTAAAGTTAGCCCAATTTTTTTGTATAATGTGAAAGATGTTACGCTGAGTAGATGCCAAACATGTCACACTTTATAATTTCACGCACTTATGGAATGGCGACAAACTACTGTACCTAAAAAATCTCCATAGGCGACGCTTTAAATTTTTTTTTTTTTTTTACGGTTACCAGGTTAGAGTTACAGAGGAGGTCTAGTGGTAGAATTATTGCTCTCGCTCTGACCATACCTCACATGTGTGATTTGTACACCGTTTACATATGCGGGCCCGACTTCCGTTTGCGGTTTCTTTGCTGCGCGAGCTCACGGGGGCGCTTTAAACATTTGATATTTTTTCTTATTTTTTTTTTATAATATAAAATTGTGTTTTTTAAAAAAAAAAAATATATATCATTTTTGATCACTTTTACTGCTGTCACAATTAGGGTTGTCCCGATACTACTTTTTTAGGGACTGAGTACAAGTACCGATACTTTTTTCCATTAAGGGCTCTTTCACACGTCCGTTCAGTTTTTCAGATCAGTTTTTTTTTCATCAGTTGATCCGTTTTTCCATCAGTTTTTGCATCAGTTTTTGCATCAGTTTTTGCATCAGTTTTTGCATCCGTTTTTTTTTTTTTTTTTTGGGGGGCTTTTTACATAGAAAAACGGATGTTAGCGGAACGGATGATAAACGGATCATCCGTTAACATCCGTTTTTTGTCCGTTCCGTTTTTTAGACGGAAGAAAAATAGGGTTTTCTTCCGTCCAAAAAAACGGAACTGAACGCAGACGGATGCTAACGGACGTTAGCGGATGCTCATCTGCTAACGGACGCTAGCCCATAGGGAAGCATTGCGGTCCGTTAACGGACGTCCAAAAAACGGACGAACGGAACGGACGTGTGAAAGAGCCCTTACTCGCCGATACCGATACTTTTTTTTTTTAAATGTCCCCCCCCATATATTGCAGCCGTGTCCCCCCCCCATATATTGCAGCCGTGTCCCCCCCCATATATTGCAGCCGTGTCCCCCCCCATATATTGCAGCCGTGTCCCCCCCCATATATTGCAGCCATGTCCCCCATACCTAGTAGATGATGCCGCTGCCGCATTAATCAGCGTGCGGGGAACATTACAGGCAACTTTCGTTTGAATAGCTGTCCATTCCTTGCCGCACTGTGTATAGACACTCCCCCTTGCTCGGGATTGGACGGATCTGTCCAATCCCGAGCAAGGGGGAGTGTCTATACACGGCGGGGAATACAGCTATTCAAACGAAAGCTGCCTGTAATGTTCCCCGCACACTGATTAACGCGGCAGCGGCGGCTTTGCGGTATGCGGCGGCGGGGCAAGTATTCTATTCAGGCATCGGGGGCATTTGCGGGAGTACAAGTACTCCCGCAAATACTCTGTATCGGCCCCGATACTGGTATCGGGACAACCCTAGTCACAATGAATGTAAACATCCCTTGTGACAGTAATAGGTGGTGACAGGTACTCTTTATGGAGAGATTGGCAGTCTAAAAGACCCCCAATCCCTCCTTTGCACTTTAAAGTATTCAGAATCGCCAAAACCGGCGAGTTTTGAATAATGTGTATTTTTTTTTTTTTTTTAAACAGCGCCATTGGCAGCCAAGTAACCTGGAAGTGACGTCGCTTCCGTGTTTACACTGAAGAGACTGGTTTAAAGCCGTTCATGGCTTTATTTCAGTTTCTAGCTGGGCACTGGAGGCGACGGATCATGGATCGGGTTTTCCGGTGGGATGGGAGGACCGGTCAGAGAGGTGGAAGGGGGGATGCCCCCTCCCGCTCCTCTGGGATAACAACCGAGCGGCTTTTAGCTGCGTTGGTTGTTATCCCTGGAAAGTCCATCGCCGGCTCTAAAAAATTATACCGGGATGATCAGGGCTGTGGAGTCGGAGTCGAGGAGTCGGAGTCGGGGGGAAATTTTGGGTACCTGGAGTCGGAGTCGGCAAACAATGCACCGACTCCGACTCCTACTAAATTTAGATTGGAATAAAAAAAAAAAAAAGCAAGTTTAAATGTCCCAATTCACAAAAAGTTATAATTAATGACTTCTCTACTGTAAGAATAAAGACCAATGCATGCAGTGCCTCACGTAACCGCAAAACGAACACGTTAGGTGACCGTGAAGAAGCATGCTTTTCATGTGCTTCACTATATGGCACGCAACGCACATTTAGGAGCTGCAATACTTATACTTTCCATAGTGTTGTGTTCTGCTTTTACAGGGAACGCAGCGTCCATGTGTAACCTAGCCTCTCACTGATAAGGGATTAAAGCGGATGTGCCACTAAAAAACTATATTAAAAGCAAGCAGCTACAAATACTGCAGCTGCTGACTTTTAATATAAGGACACTTACCTGTCCTGGAGTCCAGCGGTGATCGCAGCAGATGACGAGCCGATCGCTCGTCACCCTGCTGCTCCCCCCTCCATCCACGGTGAGGGAACCAGGAAGTGAAGCGCTCCGGCTTCACTGCCCGGTTCCCTACGGCGCATGCGCGAGTCGCACTGCGCCCGCCGATTGGCTCCCGCTGTGTGCTGGGAGCCGAGTGTTCCCAGCATACAACGGGGGGGGGGCGACGGGAAGCGGAGGAAAAACCCGTCCTTTGCCCGTATCGTAGGGCCAGAAGTGGGTGCAGATACCTGTCTGTAGACAGGTATCTGCACCCCCCTCCCCCCTGAAAGGTGTCAAATGTGACACCGGAGGGGGGGAGGGTTCCGATCAGCGGGACTCCACTTTAGAGTGGAGATCCGCTTTAAATAAATATGTTTTTTGCAGGACTAGAGAGTGAGACACTTGTATAAGTGAAGGGAATGGAGGGCCAATAGTTCAAGACTGAAGCTGTAAACCATTGGAAAAACTGCTGTCATTTAGCTAAGGCTATAAAAACTTGTAAACTCCGATTGGTAGCTTAAACTTTAAACATGACTATGGGATTCTCCTAGGAAAATCATGTTTTAGAATAAAAAAACTTTGTTTTCATTGTGTTTGTCTTTTGCTTAAACTGTGCAATACAGTAGACCAGGGGTCTCAAAGTACCGGCCCGTGGGCCATTTGCGGCCCGCGGAGCGGTTTTAAATGGCCCGCATGCAGGGCGTGTACCGCGGAAGTGTAGATCGAGGTGCATGAAGAGTAGCGCAGGAAGCGTCTGTCATAAGTTCACTTGTCTCTCATGTCACACTGCTACTCCCCGGCGGCCCCTTCTCTCTTCTCGTCCATCCCCATTTGCTTGTGACATCATCTGAGATGGACAAGAAGAGAGGGGGGCTGCCGGGGAGTAGCACATCAGGGCACATGGCACATCAGGGTACAGGGCACATGAAACGGCACATCAGGGTACAAAGCCCAGCACATCAGGGTACATGGGGTACCCTGATGTGCTGGGCTTTGTACCCTGATGTGCTGTTTCATGTGCCCTGTACCCTGATGTGCCATGTGCCCTGTCCTGATGTGCTGTGCCCTGATGTGCCATGTCCTGTACCCTGATGTGCCATGTGCCCTGTCCTGATGTGCTGTGCCCTGATGTGCTCTCATGTGCCCCATGTTCCCTGGTGTGCCCCATGTTCCCTGATTGTGCCCTGATATGCTCTCATGTGCCCTGGTGTGCCCGTATGTGCCCCATGTGCCCTGATATGCCCCATGTGGCCCATGTACCCTGATGTGCCATGTGCCCCATGTACCCGGGTGTGCCCCATGTACCCTGATGTGCTGGGCTTTGTACCCTGATGTGCTGTTTCATGTGCCCTGTACCCTGATGTGCCATGTGCCCTGTCCTGATGTGCTGTGCCCTGTCCTGATGTGCTGTGCCCTGTCCTGATGTGCTGTGCCCTGATGTGCCATGTCCTGCACTGTGCCATGTGCCCTGTCCTGATATGCCCTGCCCTGATGTGGCCTGTTGTGCTGTACCCCTATGTGCTGTGCTCTGATGTGCCCTGTACCCTGATGTGCTGGGCTTTGTACCCTGATGTGCTGGGCTTTGTACCCTGATGTGCGCTGTGCACTCATGTGTGCTGTGCCCTGTGCCCTGATGTGCTGTACCCTGATGGTGAGTAGTCAGTGTGTAGTGTAGTGGTCAGTGTGCAGTGTAGTGGTCAGTGTTAATAATGCGTTCGCTGACACCAGTACTGTTTTTGAAGTTTGAAAGTTTGCATGCGGCCCCCCATGGGATATGGAAACTTGTCTTGTGGCCCTCAGGTAATTTGAGTTTGAGACCCCTGCAGTAGACTGTTGGCTTCCCAGCCAGTAGTCCTGTGGTAGGTTGCGTTTCTTTCCCTCAAGGAATGTATAAAATACATTCGCATATTAATACAGAGGAGTCGGAGTCGGAAGTACATAAAACTGAGGAGTCGGAGTCGGAACATTTATCTACCGACTCCACAGCCCTGGGGATGATGCCTGCAGCTGCGGGCATTATCCCGGTATAACCCTCAAAAGCAGAGGACGCATATCTGTGTACGCTCGGCGGCAAAGCGTTACATTTTTCTGTCTTTGTGCCTCTCTATGCAATGCAAGCAGATTATGGCTAGCAGGAGGGGCCAGCAGGGTGTTGTATGTAGCTGGTTCGCGGGTTATGCAAAATATCAGAAATTCCTTGATGAGTGGATATCGCTCTGGTAGAGTGGGCGCTCCTAGGCATTGGCATGTAGTTTGCCCTAGGTAAAGCCTGCATGCAGGGCCGCCATGAGGAATTTAATTATGGGGCCCCTTACACAGCTTCAGGCATGGGCCCCCTGGAGAAGAGAACCGGGGGGGGCGGGTGCTGCCGCCTGAAATTGAGAAGCGGGGGCCCTTTACAAATAAAATAAGAAATAAAGAAAAATATATATAAAAATGGGGGGGGGGGTAGATATATAAAAAAAAGATTAAGGGGGTTGCCATCCGGGCCCCTGGGGACCTCCGGGCCCCTTACAGGTGTACTGCCTGTACCCCCTGTTGGCAGCCCTGCCCGCACGTGATGCTGAGCCTCCATAAGTAACAACTTCCTTACCGCGCCATAGCCGAAAGATGGCTACAGCATGGTTCTGCTGTTCATGGACGTCCCCTTGGGGCATGCATACAGCGCACTCTTTGAACGTTGTGTGCTTCGGACACACCAGATCACAGGTCGGGGTAAATGGCGGGTCACAGCCGACCTTTACCATGTGATCAGCTGTATCCAATCGCAGTGTAAACAGAATTGACGGTTATTGGCAGTCACAGCATGACGAGAGCCGAGCCGGTAACTGACAATCCTGACAGGGGACGTGTACACAGATAATTGGCACAAGTCTGATCATTAGAAGAGAGCAGGCTGAGTTCCCAGATCAGCTATAGAACGGACCACACTGCACTCTTGTATCTAGCGTGGTCAGTTTTTAATAGAAAAGCAGAGGGACTGGCTGGAACGCCGGGGATTTCACACAAAGGAAGCAAAACAAAGAAAACAGACTTTTTCACACATATACATGGTACAGCAGGCACATATCAGGCATATAGAGTGTTGGGGGTAATACGTTCCCTGAAGAGAATGCTGGTGTTCTTCTTCAGAGTGACTCCCCCTTCTGTCCTTGGTTGAGTTCTTGGACGTTGACACCCCTGGCTAAATATCTCCTTTTATTCCACAGGCTGTTGCGTCTACGAGAAGCCGAGGGCTTTTGGGGAAAGCTCCACAGAGAGCGAAGATGACGATGACGGCTGCAACAGCTCCCACTGCATCCGAGGCCACAAGAAGAAGACACCCGGGTCCGAAGAGGGGGCGCCAAGCCACAAAACCGCCGGCGCCATGCAGCACTGAGAAGGCCGAGAAGGAGTGACGGCGTGCCTCTTAAACACTCAGAAACATCATTGTAATATCTCAGCTGCCCACTCCCATCTCTTCCAGGGTGGGAGAGTCAAAGCAGCGAGTTTCCGGTTAAGTGTTTTGTATCGGGGTCACCATTGAGGAATACCGGGGCTATGACACCAGGGGGGAAGATGGTGCGTTCATCCTAGCGCCTCATGAGATGGCGCTCATATTCACTCTGTTCTCTGCTTAGCGGGCCGACCGCTGTTGAGCTCAGGCTTACCGCTACTCCATGTTTAATGCACAGTCCTCTCTTCTTCTGTACTGGCCTAACATGTCCTCCTCCACCAGGAGCCGTATCTCCATGAATGTACATGCATAGAAGCCCCTCTTCCTCCAATGCTGCTATCTTTCTCTTGTCTAGTCACTGGCCGCCCTCCCAGTCTCATGATAAACCTCATCCAGCCACCTCTCGTGTCTTCCCCTCGATATTACCATTCCTCTTCCCCGTAAGATATAATCTAATGAATGTATTTTGTCAAAGAGATTCCCCAGGGGGAGGGAAATGCCCTGTTGATTTAGCGTATGCACCAGAATCAGTATAATTTATTAAAGCGTGAAAGGCTTGCTCGTGTTGCATACTGTATTATCGCCAGTATGGAAGTGCAGTATCCTGTAGATAAATAAAATGTAATATATTCTATGAAAAATAGTGCAGAATAAGACCTGGTTGGCAACAGTCCCGAATTTCCCGGGACATTCCCGGTATTTAGACACTTGTCCCAGGAAATTGTCGGTTTCCCTTTTTTGTTTTTCTTTCTTCCCCACTAGTGAATTTTCTCCGCCGCCATTTTCTAGAAGACCAGCTCCAATGAGGAAGAAAGAAGAGGCGGAGCCCGGGTGGCTACTCCATTTCTATTGGCGGCCGACTCGGGCGCCGCCTCTTTTTTTCAACCTCCACGAGAGCTGGTTTTCTGTAAATGGTGCGGAGAATGAATCACTGATTCACATGCCGCATCCCCCCCCCCCCCCCCAGCTACACCATGCCTACAAATGAATGCCACGCCCCCTAATTATAATAAGACTGCGCCTACAGACAAATGTGTCCCTATAATTTTTTAGGAGAATGTTGGCAACTATAAATAAGTTGAAGTGTAGAACTCGAATGGATGCTGCCAATTCTGTAGGTCCGATTGGAAACGGCAAACATGGATGCGAAGGGCAAGGCCACCAATGCCATCTTTTTGTGCCTGTTTGTCACGTGTTGAGGTCAAATGTTTTTTCACCCACAGGTTGAGTTTTAGTATTGGGTTTGGATCTGGAGTAGCCTCCTAGTAAGCCCTGGTTCACACTAGAATGCAGTGCTGGAAACCCACGATCCGTGCGTTTCCCACGCTGCGTTCAAAATCGCCCTGTCCGTGTGATCTATTAAAGAGAAGTATGGGAATGATTTTTTTTATTCTTTGGCATCATACTTCCCCAGGTGGATGCAGCATCTGTCCTCCACCAGCTCTACGACTGAGAGCCGAGCAATCAAACACCGCCGATCGCTCAGAGAGCTAGTGACTGTCAGTCACCAGCTGTCTGCTCTGCTCCCCCGTGCTCAATGGAGCGCTAGGGTGTGACGGGGGCAGCAGCGGTTGGCTCGGGCTCTTAGCGGCTTGCTGAGAGGCTGAGGCGAGTGTCGGTCCAGGCTTGTGGGCGGATCCCCACTGTGGTTGCTATCTTTCCCAAGCTTGGACTGGCTCTGTGCTGTCAGCAGACTTCAGCCTCCTGTCTGCTCTGCTTCCCCATGCTCAATGGAGCACTAGGCTGTGAAAGGGGCAGCAGCAGTTGGCTCGGGCTCTTAGCAGCTTGCTGAAAAGCTGAGCCGGGTGCCGGTGACTTGTCCTTAAGGTTCCCCTAAGGTGAAAGATCCTTCAAGGACTGCGCAGGCGCAAACTTGCCGACGGAAATCTCCGAACCTCGCCCGGCATCCAGGCTCATTCTTTAACATCCCCGTGGATTGGAGGATGTTAAAAAAAGAGCCAGGAGGCCGAGCGAACGGAGCGACCGACTGGCCACTTTCCTCAAAATCCACGTCGCCCTGGATGCCGGCCAAGGTTCAGAGATTTCCATCAGCAAGTTTGCGCCTGCGCAGTCCTTAAAGGAATGTTCTCGTTAGCCGGAACCATATCGGCAGATCAGATTGCGCCTGCGCAGGAACTTTCCCGTTAGCCGGAACCATATCGTCAGATCACCGGTCCAGGCATGTGGGCGGATCCTATGGTTGCCATTTTTCCCGAGCCTGGACCGGCTCTGTGCTGTCAGCCGGGAGCAGCAGACTTACGCCCGCTGTCGGCTGAAAACGGGTCACATAAGTGCAGAACACACTGTGATCCATAGGAGAATTACAGCCAAAGGAGCTTTGGCTGTACTTCTCATTTTAACTGCATGCACTACTTTTGATGCAATGCGATTTGAATTTCGCCATACTGAATCGCATGTGAATTCCACAGTAATGTGGTGCACTGTGTCCTGTGCGATTCTAATGTGATTCAAAGTGTAAACCAGGTGAAAGCATAGTCCCTCTGAGGAGCCTTACATTAGCTGTGAAGAATACATATGTACTTTCTGATGTTGGGGGGGGGGGGGGGGGAGGGATAGGACGACGACCTTCCCCACAGAATGGGATAAGGTGCTTACACCTGCTACATGGTTCCATTGGTTGATCACCATACGAAATCTGTTGTTGACAGTACAGCACAAGGAGATAGGTTCCAGCTCAGCCAATCAGACTTCATAATTGAGAAAGCTGGCCAGAGCTTTATTAAAAAATGTAAATAAAGGGAAAAAATGAATGCCCAGTGTGTGCAGAGGAAGGAAGGGAGGATGGGAGTCAACATGTCATGGAGGGTAAAGATCCTCTTTAAAGTTTATCTCCCAGAGTTTTTTTTTTCTATTCTCCATTATTAGATCCCCCACCCCCCTCTCCTCCTGTATTTAAAAAAAAAAAATGCCAAGCTTCACTTACCTTCTTTACGCTCCACCGATGACCCAGACTTCCTGCTTAGCCCAATGCCCGAGGTCTTCTTTGGAGCAGAACACCTTTGTCATTCTGTTCATTGAGCCCAACCTATGCTAAACACAACTACCCCCCCCTAGGGGGCGCACCATCACGCTGCTTAGGCTCACAATACTCCAGGACAGAGGTGTTGCTCAGTCCTGGAAGAATGCTTACCCTGTTACCGGATGAAAAGCAGAATAAGCTAGGGGTTGATGTAACGGGGCTGGCAAAAAGTCTTTAAGATATATAGAAGTATGTATAAGGGTCTAAAAAAAATTGGCGGGGGGAATCCTGGAGTTTTGCTTTAAAGAGGGCTTTCCATCAAAAAGCAAAGTCTGCTTAATCAGCCCCCCCTATGTAAAAATGTGGTATTACATCTATAGAACATCTATCATCTTTCAAGATTTGGGATCCCCTGCTTTCTCCCAATCCATCTGGAGGGCCCATGATGCCACTCTTGCCTAGGCACAGAGGGTAGGAGCAAGGTATATTTGTGTATACAGTGGAACCTCGGATTTCGGTTAACGAGCGTTTCGCAATACGAGCACTGTATTTAAAAAAAATTGTGACTGTTTGCGAGTGTTGTCTCCCAAAACAATCACGATTCAGGCCAAAGTGGTGTGCAGTACCGCTTTTGGCCTGAGGTGGGGTGCCAGAGCCGAATGTAGCCAATCGCAGCTGTTTGAAAAGGCCCAAAGACAGCACGCCTGACCTCTGCAAATCTCGGGTAGAAAGTCTTTCCGAGATCAGCCGAAGTGTCCTCGGCCGTTTCCGAAGGCTCTCCAGCGCCCCCCGCCTCTGGCCGCATGCACTATTGCATGCCATAGAAGTCAATGCGGAACACATTATTTTCATTTCCATTGACTTCTATGGGGAAACTCGCTTTGATATGCAAGTACTTTTGGATTACGAGCATTCTCCTGGAACGGTTTATGCTCCTAATCCGAGGTTCCACTGAATGCTGATTTATTTTTCAACGTGGTGCCAGGCTGTAAGGAGTAAATGAACCTTGGATTTTGATGGCAGTTCTGCTTTAGACCCCCCCCCCCACCTCCCACCCATTTACACTGCTGTGATTTTGTCATACGACTTGACTGTTCCAAATCGCATAACAAGCCGAACCGTTCAAATGACCGCAACTCAGAAACGGGTTCATGCACTACGTTTTGCCGATATCATTGTGACATGCATAAAGTTCTGTTCTGTGGAGGTCGCGACCCGCAATGAAATTGGCAGCGCAGATCGCACCGGTGGACAGCTTTGAAATCGGGAAGGGAGTAACCGTTCCAGGTGGGTGTGTTGGAAAAATCAGCAACGGTTGAGGAAATCAAGGGTGCTGGCAATGCACAAAGCAATTGATAGAAGGAAAGACGGGATGAACAGTCGCACTTCGAAAAAACAATAAGGTTGTCTTTATTGTAAAAAAAATGGATAAAAAAATGCACTACAAAACAAGCAGAACACAGGGAAAACAGCTTACGCGTTTCACACTCCGATTAGTGCTTAGTCATGACTAATCGGAGTGTGAAACGCGTAGGATGTTTTCTGCTTGTTTTGTAGTACATTTTTTTTATCCATTTTTTTATTTTATTTTTTCATTATGTCAATAGCATGATTTCAAAGCCGCACCGGTTAATGAGAAAAGCTCCTAACCCTAAGCTAACTGGGACTTACTTTTTGGGGTACATTATCATTTTATAGGAACCCTTTCCATGCCTTTTATACTAAAACTAAACCTGGGTGAAGGACCTGTGGGGTAGATCTCTTGTATGAAAAGTGAGTTGTCTGTGGCAGCCAATCAGATTCAGCCAATGCATCCTGGGTGTTGGATGCAATGCAGATACTATTTGTTTTGAACACTGGGCCTTTAATATATTTTAGCAAGCCATAGTGTGTGCTCTGTATCATAACCACATAAAATGCATACAAATAACCATTTCATTGGCTTTGTTTTATGATTATCCTTTTGATTTGGACACTTTTCCTCCTCCCCGCGCTCTGTACAAGTGTCATTGGGCAGATATTGTGAGATGCACGGCAGATAACGTAAAGTTGGGCTTTAATGACCCTATTCGCATGGGTCCTATATGATTGTTCAGTTTGCTCTTTATAGAATCTGTATATTGTGTGTTTTTTCTTTTGAGAATTAAACTATTTTTGTTTGGTATCTGTGTCTATAAATTTGTTTTTTATACTACACAGGATTTGTATTTTTTAGGTGGCAGTTGATGAGAGATCATGTGACTGTTAACTTACTTCTGTGCTGCAATTAAAGTGATACTAAAGTCTCCTTTGTTATTTTTAACAAAAAAAAATTAAATGTTATACTTGCCTGCTCTGTGTAGTTGGTTTTGCACAGAGCAGCTCCGATCCTCCTCTTCTCGGGTCCCTCGCCAGTGCCCCTAGAGAAAGCAGCTTGCTATGGGGGCACCCGAGCCGTAGCTTTGCATGTCTATTTAGACATGGAGCCCTGATTATATTTATATATATATATATATATATATTTATTTATTTATCTATCTCATTCTTTTTCTCTCTTTCTCTTATTTTTTTTTCTCCTTTCTCAAGCCCCCTTTCCCCCCCTTCTCTCCCCCCCCCCTTCTCTCTTTTTCCAAAATTGTCGCTCTATTTTTGTTTATAACGCAAAAAATAAAAACCGCAGAGGTGATCAAAAACCACCAAAAGAAAGCTCTATTTGTGGGAAAAAAAGGACGCCAATTTTGTTTGGGCGCAGGGAGGGTGTCCCTGAATGGTAGTTTTGAAATGTGGTCACCCTAGTTGAACCCCCTTTTGCCTTCAGAACTTCCTTCATTCTTCGTGGCAGAAATACAACCAGGGGCGGCACGGGCATCGCCCCCCCCCCCCCCCCAGCCATGCACCCTGCTCCTTCCAGGCCCTCGGAGGGTATGGATTGCAATTGGGGGGGGGGGGTGTTTTTTGAAGCACCAATTAGAGCCAGATGCTCTAATAGGCTTCGAAGTAGGGTGGGCTCGGGGCGCAGAGAATGCATTCAGAGCCCACCCAGGTGTGTGAGAATAGCAAATTAATATTCACTATTCTTACACTGAATCTCCCCGCCAACCAGGGAGTGGGTCTGAGACCCGTTTCCAGATTGGCCGAAAGGAGAAGCATTCTGATTGGCCGCCGAGGAGGAGGGAGGAGACGGAAGCCACCAAGCAAGGGAAGGAGAAGCTGCTCATGATGATGGACGCGGAGGAGAGCAGGGGAAGCCACCGGTGATTGCCCAGCATGGATGGGCTGCAGGTGCACTGTTTGCCCCCCCCAAAAAAAAAACATTACCGCCAGCCGCTACTGGATTCAACAAGGTGTTGGAAACATTCCTCAGAGATTTCCCTCCACAGTGACACGATAACATCACACAGTTGCTGCAGATTTGTCGGCTGCATATCCATGATGCGAATCTCACGTTCCACCACATCCCAAACGTGTTCTATTGGATGAGATGTGACTGATTAGCTGACAGGAGTGGCACCCCGCTGTGGTCTTCTGCTGCTGTAGCCAATCTGCTTCAAGGTTGGATGTGTTGTGCATTCAGAGATGGTATTCTACGTATCTTGGATGTAACAAGTGGTTATTCGAGTTACTGTTGCCTTTCTATCATCTGGAACTAGTCTGCCCATTCTCATCTGATGTCAGCAAGGCATTTTCCTCCACACTGGATATTTTCTCTTTTTCGGATCATTCTCTGTAAACCCAGAGAGACGGTTGTGCGTGAAAATCCCAGTAAATCAGCAGTTTTTGGAACACTCAGACCAGCCTGTCTGGCACCAACAACCACGCCACCAGTGTTGCCAACCTACCAGATTGACATTTACTGACACCCAAAATTTACTGGCACAGCCACGTTTTTACTGAAATTTCCAAAAATGACAAAAATAAAGTTTTAAGTGCAAATTTCAGTATTTAGTCTACAAATAAGTATGATATACAATCAGCAATGTGATTTAAAGTAGATATTAGGGCACAAAAACATATTTCTAAAGCCCTGTACACACGATCGGATATCGTGTGTAGCGAGCAGGAGTGTCAGGACGCCCACTAACACACAGCTCCTTTCTCTATCTGCAAAGTAGAGAGTGTCCTGACACTCCTGCTTGCCCCCTCCCCCCTCAAGAGACTTTCTCCACACCAGGGAGAAAGTGTTGCATTACTGTGTGGAGTTACAGACAGAAGAACAGGAAGTGAAGATTTCTCAGAAGAAATAAGGACATTTAAAAGCAAAATGGAAGGATGAGGTAAGTGAAGGAGGACTGCACTAAGGTAAAGGAAGCTATTTAGGGGGAAAAAAATCCTTTACAACCCCTTTAAGATAAAAAGACCAGCATCAAGTCAATTGTGGTTACCTGTAAAGTTGTGACAGCGTGTGTAGTCCCAGGGGCTCAGCAGCGTCTAAGCACCTGAGCCAGTGGCTTTTTATACCCCCCATCCGGTCCGTAGACTGGAAGTGGACGCAAGCTGTACCACGCATGCGCGAAAGACGCCGCTGACGTCACTCCGTGTCTCTCCGCTGTGTGGTGAACACAGCAGCAGAAAATTACACAAGAGTGCCCTCTAGCGATGAAAAAGGAAAAAACACCCAATATAAAAAGGGTGACCTCTCAGGAGGGATGGAGAGCGGCGAGCAGGTTCATTAAACGGCCAGGAAATCGGGCGTCCAGCCACACGGCTGGAACGCCCTTGAGCGTCCATATGATCACCAGGGCATACCGAGATCAGGCTGAATCACCACCCTCAGAGATATGGCCCGCAGGGAAGCATTTGACCTGAACACCACGGTCAAAGTCACTTAAATTTCTTCCTCATCTGATACTCGGTTTGAACTTCAGCAAGTCACCTTCACCACGTCTAAATGCCAAAATGCACTGCCCGAGGGCCCCATGCCACTAGGGGGCCCCATCAGGGTTGCCAGCCTCAGTTAAACCAGGGACAGTATGTAAAAATCTGTAATGAGAGGGGGAACCAATGCGCAAATCAACCTAATAAAGAATAATTCTGAACTAAAAGGAAACTAAAATAAAATTAAAATAAAATAGCAGCCACGACGAAAAGTGTTCTCACACTCAAAACAGATATGAATATTGGTGGGTGTAATGGCGCTAAAAACACTATAAAAACTTAAAAACAATAAGTGATCATCATCACTCGACCCATAAAATAATGGAGAAAGTTTCTTGGTAAATGCTCCAATGAATATGAATAAATGTGTCCCACTCTTGGCGAATCCTGGAATACCATCCAAACATCAACAAAAAATGTGGAGGGTATTAATAGTGGCAAATAATAACAATTGATAAGTGAACAAAATGTGCCAAGCCAATGCACAATGTTGCATCAATACAATCAAAAGTGAAATATTTGGGTAACCAAATAAACATCAATATTAGTGAAAAAAAGGGGGGGATCCAATATACAAAAACACCAAAAAACAATGGTCCAATAAAGTGCAACGTGCAATAATTATAGTGTAACAAATTCCAAAGTGATCCGAAGTATTTTAAAACAACATGCAAAAATTAAGCATGAAAATAAATCTAATTGTGAAAAAATGTCCAGTGAAATGAATAATGTTACATTAGTAACAATGTCTCTAAAATTCACCAATAAAAGTTAAAAATAAAAACACAGTGATATTAATAAGGTGTCACAGTGCATATATGAATGAAGAAAAAACAATCATAAAGAGATGTTCAGTGAAAAGGATAGTGCTCCAAATCGCAAAATCTTTAAAGTTCACGGCGTTCAGTGATCAATCCTGGATGTGCATGCAAGCTTAAAACTTCCACCATCAGGATTCCCAGAAGTGTCCAGCAAACTAAGTGTTCCAGCCTCTTACCTCAGAGCGGCTTGTAATTGAGCCTATATAGATGTCTCACAAGCAGTCAGCTGTTCATCCAGCTCCACAGTCCCACGACCCAGTCACGGATGGTTGCAGTCTCTCAGAGGGAACATAAAGCAAGGGGAGCCTCCATGGTGTAGTAACATCAATGCATTTTAATGAAAAAACAAATAGACACTCACATTTCTAGTAGTACAAAATCAGCGTGTGTAAATCTTTGTGTCTCCCGCTCTGCGGCCGCGAGCGGGTGACGTCACCAGCAGCTCCTCCACGTCCTCACGCGTATCGCAACTGATTCACGTTGCTTACTCATAGGATGGAGAGCGGCTGGCATACAGGTGACTTTTATAGCGCCGGGCGGCGCCCTAATACATACAAGTTACAGTAGTTTAATGCTCAAATTCCTGATGTGAAGTGCAAGGACTTCTAACAATAATGATAAACTACAAATACATATTAAATAAAATGAATACTAATGAAACCACGCTCAGAGTGCTCCCCCTGGTGGTCAATAAATAGTATTACAAGATATATTCAACACAAGCAGAAGATAAAGACAACCTCTGATTGAGCTTTAAAATAAACAATTCGCATCTGTAGCCAAGGAAGAAAAAACAAGGAGTTTGACCAATCTGTCCAGATAATATATTAAACGGTGGTTTCATTAGTATTCATTTTATTTAATATGTATTTGTAGTTTATCATTATTGTTAGAAGTCCTTGCACTTCACATCAGGAATTTGAGCATTAAACTACTGTAACTTGTATGTATTAGGGCGCCGCCCGGCGCTATAAAAGTCACCTGTATGCCAGCCGCTCTCCATCCTATGAGTAAGCAACGTGAATCAGTTGCGATACGCGTGAGGACGTGGAGGAGCTGCTGGTGACGTCACCCGCTCGCGGCCGCAGAGCGGGAGACACAAAGATTTACACACGCTGATTTTGTACTACTAGAAATGTGAGTGTCTATTTGTTTTTTCATTAAAATGCATTGATGTTACTACACCATGGAGGCTCCCCTTGCTTTATGTTCCCTCTGAGAGACTGCAACCATCCGTGACTGGGTCGTGGGACTGTGGAGCTGGATGAACAGCTGACTGCTTGTGAGACATCTATATAGGCTCAATTACAAGCCGCTCTGAGGTAAGAGGCTGGAACACTTAGTTTGCTGGACACTTCTGGGAATCCTGATGGTGGAAGTTTTAAGCTTGCATGCACATCCAGGATTGATCACTGAACGCCGTGAACTTTAAAGATTTTGCGATTTGGAGCACTATCCTTTTCACTGAACATCTCTTTATGATTGTTTTTTCTTCATTCATATATGCACTGTGACACCTTATTAATATCACTGTGTTTTTATTTTTAACTTTTATTGGTGAATTTTAGAGACATTGTTACTAATGTAACATTATTCATTTCACTGGACATTTTTTCACAATTAGATTTATTTTCATGCTTAATTTTTGCATGTTGTTTTAAAATACTTCGGATCACTTTGGAATTTGTTACACTATAATTATTGCACGTTGCACTTTATTGGACCATTGTTTTTTGGTGTTTTTGTATATTGGATCCCCCCCTTTTTTTCACTAATATTGATGTTTATTTGGTTACCCAAATATTTCACTTTTGATTGTATTGATGCAACATTGTGCATTGGCTTGGCACATTTTGTTCACTTATCAATTGTTATTATTTGCCACTATTAATACCCTCCACATTTTTTGTTGATGTTTGGATGGTATTCCAGGATTCGCCAAGAGTGGGACACATTTATTCATATTCATTGGAGCATTTACCAAGAAACTTTCTCCATTATTTTATGGGTCGAGTGATGATGATCACTTATTGTTTTTAAGTTTTTATAGTGTTTTTAGCGCCATTACACCCACCAATATTCATATCTGTTTTGAGTGTGAGAACACTTTTCGTCGTGGCTGCTATTTTATTTTAATTTTATTTTAGTTTCCTTTTAGTTCAGAATTATTCTTTATTAGGTTGATTTGCGCATTGGTTCCCCCTCTCATTATATTTGCTTTTAGATCTACATTACCTGTGCAGCAAATCATGGAGGTTTTTAGTTTTCTTGAGGATAGAGAAATCAACCTAGAAAATATTTTTGAGAAACCTGAAGAGAATCCATTAGGAAATATTGAACATTCTTTTAGAAAAATGGGACATCTAATGGAGAAAAAGATCAATGCCTGGTGGGATATTGCTACCCACGAAAAGTATATTAAGGATAGATTGATCCCTAGGAGACTCAGGTGGGATGTACCCATCAATGATGGCCTAATAGATAAAGAAGCCACTGATGAATGGTTCAAGTTTTTTAATGATAAAGGGCTGGAGCTACTAGGACTATTGATAAAAAGAAAACAGCGTAAAATCAGAGCAATAGATCGCACGCTACTTGAGATAAAAAATAATCTAAAGGGTAGCGAGGAAAAACCAGAGTTTATAGCCCTGTCAAAACAATTGCAGCGCGATATGGAACAAAAAGACAAGGAGACAGTAGCTAGGAAAAAAAGAAAATACCAAAGGGACATGAAAGACTATGAGGATGACCTAGTATTTAAATGGCAAAATAAATTGGATGAATCTGGGACTGTTTCAAATAGAAGCACACCCGAGCAGGATACAGGAGAGAATCCAAATAGTAGAAAAGAAATTAATCAGAAATCGAAAGCCGTGGAGTTAAATCAAGAGACCAACACCCCAAATCAAAAACCCCAAAAAAATGGGAATAATGGTTGGAAACCCTTTTGGAAGAAGAATGGGCAAAACCAAAACGCCCATAATGCCCCAAGACCTTTCCAACATTTACCAAATAGGGGAAGATCACGGACACCTCCATGGAGAAACCAAATACATCAAGATGGTAATTATTATGGAAATCAGAGACGGGAAGGAAATTATTACCAATATGATGACAGAAGAGGGTATGATTATTCATATAATGTACCTGTGCATAACCATTATGACCAGCTCAGAAGGGAAGATGGGGGAGGAGGAAGAACTCCAAGACATTACGAAAATAGGAGATCACCTAATCGGCATTTCTCCTATGGGAGAGAAATTAGAAATGCATCCCCCCGGCGTTTTTTAGAGCAGAGACGCCAAGAATCCCCGAGGCGTCATCGAGAGAATGGGGTACAGAGATCCAGGAATTGGAGTCCAGAACCAAGACCGTGGGAAATGAGGAAAGGAGATCCCAGGAATCAGGATACTCAGAAGAATCGGGACAGAGAGGAGAAAACGAGGAGAACACCACAAAGAACCCAGGAAAATCAATCTGGAAGGCACGGAAACCAAGGAGAGGATGCAGAGCGGGAAAGAAGAAGCAGAAGAAGATGAAACCAATAGGAGAAGGAATTATTAACATCAGCGGAGTAGAACTTACCAAAGAGGAAATTAAAGTACTGGATAAAGGCTTAAAATATGCTCCAAAGAAAAACTTTAATAAGTTCGATGCATATGTGGACATCAACAAATTTGCTAGGAACCTACATATCAAGAAGTACATGATGAACAAACCAGGAGATGGGATATCAAGAATAACTACTGAAGAAAATGACATTGTGTATAGTAATCTAAGAAATAAATCGGTGTTCAATCCACCTATTAGTAATGATGGACACATTGAAGCATTCAGGCGAATGGTACTGAAAGATTTACATGATCTTAAGATAAAGAAAATATCTGATCCAGGAGATTTTAAGAATGGGATACGCAAATTAGAAGAAAGGAAAGATGTGGTGGTCAGGCAAGCTGACAAGGGAGGGGCCATTGTCATTCAATCTAAGGTGGCCTACAAGAAGGAAATTGAGCGCCAACTTAATGACACCACTACTTACCTAAAACTTCCAGGAAACCCTATTGTACGTTATAAGGACGATTTAGCAAACCTGGTTAAAAGGGGTACGAAAAAAGGACTTTTAAACAAAAAGGAAGCTAAATATCTACAACCAGTAGGATGTAAGATTCCAGTTCTATATACACTTCCCAAAATTCACAAATCTAGAGATGACCCACCTGGTAGGCCGATTGTGAATGGCATTAACTCCGTGGGTGCAAGAATCGGTGAATATATAGACTGGTTTTTGCAACCCCTAGTGAAGAAAACTGAATCGTACCTTAGGGATACAAAACATTTGATCCAGCTGCTTGACACTATCTCTGTTGACGGAAGTTCTATTTATATGGCTACAGCTGATGTTTCATCTCTGTATACCATCATCAACCATGAAGAAGCAATCCAAGCCACAAACTGGGCGCTAACTGGTCTTAGTGACCTAAAAAATACACAAAAGAATTTTATACTTAAGTGCTTGGAATATAGTCTTGATCACAATTATTTCTGGTACTGTGATGATTATTTTAAGCAAATCTGCGGGATAGCGATGGGAGCCAAGTATGCTCCCAGTGTGGCAAACCTCTATATGGCGGAGTGGGAAGCAGAAGTTTTATATAACAGAAAACCAGAACAACTACTTTTATATCGGCGTTTTATTGATGATATTTTAATTATTTGGTCAGGAGATAGGGAGAGCCTTTTAGATTTCGGCTTTTATTTGAACTCCAATGACAAAAATATCAAGTTAACTTGGGAGATTAGTGACGAGAAAATTAGCTTTCTGGACCTGGAAATAGCCAGAGAAGGGAATAAGCTAGTAACGAAAACGCATTTTAAAACTGTGGACCGAAATAGCTATTTACCCTTGGATAGCTGTCACCACACCCCCTGGTTGGAGAACATCCCCAAGGGGCAGTTTTTAAGATTAAGGAGAAATTGCACAAAGACTGAGGTATTTCTGGAACAAGCTAACTTTATTGGCAAAAGATTTGTTGAAAAGGGCTATAAAGAGGACTATATTGAGAAAAAAATTAAAGATGTCGCCGCCCTAGACAGAGTTACCCTTATCCAGGACTCTGTAAAGAATAATGCCTTTGCCGGAAAAGTACCACTGATAATGGACTATAGTGTCCAGCATAAGCAGCTTGAAGCAATTTGTAAAAAATATTGGCATATCGTGAAAGCCGATCGACATTTGTCATCAATTTTACCAGAAAAACCAATATTTACATACAGAAGGGCCCCCACTCTAAGAGACATGATAGCTAAGAATGTATTGGATCCACCGGAGAAAAAGAGCTTCTCATTTTTTAATGAGAAGGGATACTACCCCTGCAAGAGATGTTATACATGCAAACATACGAAAGAGAGCAAAAAGAAAAAGGAAGGTTTTAAATCCAGTGTCACAGGTAGAGAATACAAAATTAAAGATTTTATTTCCTGTGACACGGAAGGGGTAGTGTACCTCCTTGAATGTCCATGTAAAATACAATATGTTGGCAGAACTAAAAGAAATTTATGGAAAAGATTACGTGAACATACACAAAACATAAAAAATGGGTACCCCAAACACAGTTTGTCCCGCCACTATGAACGTTACCATAATAAAGATCCCTCCTCTTTAATGGTATGGGGCATTGAGAAATATAAACCACACTGGAGAGGGGACAATAAAGTGCAAAAAATCAGCCAGGCAGAATCCCGCTGGATACACGAATTATGCACTTTAACACCTCATGGACATAATGTGGAATTTGACTTAAATTGTTTTATATCCAATTATTAGAAATTTATCTCCATTTCCATTTTTTAGATCATTTTATCATTTTTAACGATTTTAATGAAGTAGTTGACATATATTTTAGCATCACTGATTCCGATCCCCATTCTCCATATTTTTATTATCTGATTTTAATTGGATTTTTGTATACATCAGTATATTATTTATCCTTTTATTATATTAGATCATTGGTCCACAAGCATTAGTTTTCAGTAACTTCTATGCGTGGTTATTGTTCCTACCAACCAGGATTTGTTTAGACATGGTGTCCAAACTAGCTCAGACATGATGTTTAATATATTATCTGGACAGATTGGTCAAACTCCTTGTTTTTTCTTCCTTGGCTACAGATGCGAATTGTTTATTTTAAAGCTCAATCAGAGGTTGTCTTTATCTTCTGCTTGTGTTGAATATATCTTGTAATACTATTTATTGACCACCAGGGGGAGCACTCTGAGCGTGGTTTCATTAGTATTCATTTTATTTAATATGTATTTGTAGTTTATCATTATTGTTAGAAGTCCTTGCACTTCACATCAGGAATTTGAGCATTAAACTACTGTAACTTGTATGTATTAGGGCGCCGCCCGGCGCTATAAAAGTCACCTGTATGCCAGCCGCTCTCCATCCTATGAGTAAGCAACGTGAATCAGTTGCGATACGCGTGAGGACGTGGAGGAGCTGCTGGTGACGTCACCCGCTCGCGGCCGCAGAGCGGGAGACACAAAGATTTACACACGCTGATTTTGTACTACTAGAAATGTGAGTGTCTATTTGTTTTTTCATTAAAATGCATTGATGTTACTACACCATGGAGGCTCCCCTTGCTTTATGTTCCCTCTGAGAGACTGCAACCATCCGTGACTGGGTCGTGGGACTGTGGAGCTGGATGAACAGCTGACTGCTTGTGAGACATCTATATAGGCTCAATTACAAGCCGCTCTGAGGTAAGAGGCTGGAACACTTAGTTTGCTGGACACTTCTGGGAATCCTGATGGTGGAAGTTTTAAGCTTGCATGCACATCCAGGATTGATCACTGAACGCCGTGAACTTTAAAGATTTTGCGATTTGGAGCACTATCCTTTTCACTGAACATCTCTTTATGATTGTTTTTTCTTCATTCATATATGCACTGTGACACCTTATTAATATCACTGTGTTTTTATTTTTAACTTTTATTGGTGAATTTTAGAGACATTGTTACTAATGTAACATTATTCATTTCACTGGACATTTTTTCACAATTAGATTTATTTTCATGCTTAATTTTTGCATGTTGTTTTAAAATACTTCGGATCACTTTGGAATTTGTTACACTATAATTATTGCACGTTGCACTTTATTGGACCATTGTTTTTTGGTGTTTTTGTATATTGGATCCCCCCCTTTTTTTCACTAATATTGATGTTTATTTGGTTACCCAAATATTTCACTTTTGATTGTATTGATGCAACATTGTGCATTGGCTTGGCACATTTTGTTCACTTATCAATTGTTATTATTTGCCACTATTAATACCCTCCACATTTTTTGTTGATGTTTGGATGGTATTCCAGGATTCGCCAAGAGTGGGACACATTTATTCATATTCATTGGAGCATTTACCAAGAAACTTTCTCCATTATTTTATGGGTCGAGTGATGATGATCACTTATTGTTTTTAAGTTTTTATAGTGTTTTTAGCGCCATTACACCCACCAATATTCATGTAAAAATCTGTGTTTTTTTACATCTGTCCCTGAAATGTCCCTTACTGATAGGGGTGCAACGGATCAAAAAACTCACGGATCGGATCGATCCTCGGATCAGGAGTCACGGATCGGATCATTTTCGGATCAGCAAAAAAAAAAAAAAGGGTCCGTTTTTTCATTGGTCCAAAAAAAAAAATATATATATATATATATATTATATATATATATATATATATATATATATATATATATATATATATATATATATATATAATAAAATATATTTTATTTTTTTGGACCAATTAAAAAAAGGAACCTTTTTTTTTTTTTGCTGATCCGAAAAAATAGCACAATAGCAATTCACAGGGGTGGATTAAAGAGGAAGCAGGTGAGGCTGTTTGGGACTTAAAGTACAATCTTGATGTTTTTACAGCAAAATATATATATATATATATATATATATATATATATATATATATATTTTTTTTTTTTTTTGCTGTAAAAACATCAAGATTGTACTTTAAGTCCCAAACAGCCTCACCTGCTTCCTCTTTAATCCACCCCTGTGAATTGCTATTGTGCTCTTTTTTCCCCCTTTCCCCCCCCTCCTCTCACACCAGTGCTTCACTGCTAACATTCCCATTCAGCTTGCTAGAGCCCAGTGCACAGCGTGACACGCCTCCCCGGGGAGGCGTGTCACGCTGGGCTCTGGCAAGCAGACTGGCCGCCGCTCTGGAGCTAGGCCGAAGCCGGGGACTTTCCTAGGCCTAGGCTCCGAAGCGCTCCGCGGATCGCGGGGTGTGCCGATCCGAACGGGGTGGCCCGTTCGGATCACGGATCGGTGACGATCCGTTACACCCCTACTTACTGACATCCTTTTGGTCTAAAAATCCCAAGATTATAGCTGCTCCGCCTATCCAGTACCTTCTCAGTGTGTGTATGTGTACTGTGTATGTATACTGTGTGTATGTATAATGTGTGTATGTATACTGTGTGTGTGTGTGTGTGTGTGTACTGTGTGTGTGTATACTGTGTATGTATACTGTGTGTATGTGTATTCTGTGTGTATGTATACTGTGTGTGTATACTGTGTGTGTGTATTTGTGTTTATTTATACTGTGTGTGTGTGTGTGTGTGTGTATTCTGTGTGTATTTATACTGTGTGTATGTGTATACTGTGTGTGTGTGTATTCTGTGTGTATTTATACTGTGTGTGTGTGTGTGTGTGTGTGTACTGTGTGTGTTTGTATTCTGTGTGTATTTATTCTGTGTGTGTATTCTGTGTGTGTTTATACTGTGT
Organism: Rana temporaria; assembly: GCF_905171775.1. Lineage (NCBI taxonomy): Eukaryota > Metazoa > Chordata > Amphibia > Anura > Ranidae > Rana > Rana temporaria. The sequence goes on from NC_053497.1 coordinate 171,015,182, forward strand.
GTGTATACTGTGTGTTCTGTGTGTATGTATACTGTGTGTGTTTATACTGTGTGTGTATACTGTGTGTGTGTATTCTGTGTGTATTTATACTGTGTGCGTGTATACTGTGTGTATGTGTATTCTGTGTGTATGTATACTGTGTGTGTATGTATACTGTGTGTGTTTATACTGTGTGTGTATACTGTGTGTGTTTATACTGTGTGTGTGTATACTGTATGTGTGTATACTGTGTGTGTGTATACTGTATGTGTGTGTGTATTCTGTGTGTATTTATACTGTGTGTGTGTGTGTGTATTCTGTGTGTATTTATACTGTGTGTGTGTATACTGTGTGTGTGTTAGGGTGACCACATTTCCAAACTACCATTCAGGGACACCCTCCCTTCTCAAAAATCAGCTTGTGGTGTAACGAATCACAGCACAGTGATTGGACACAAGAGACGGGATTTATGATTTCTCCAATCACAAGCAGGATTGTGCTCCTCCAGGCATTCCCGGCCAGGACGAGTACTGTCAGTGACTAAAGCGGTGATGTGGCGGCCTTTTTTGGGGGCATTAGTTTGGCCCGAGAGGTAGCTGTGTCAGTTTCATTCTGGGACACTGTATTGTCCTGGAATGAAGGTGCCCGGGACAGACCTGCAAAATGAGGGACTGTCCCGGGCAATCCGGGACACGTGGTCACCCTAGTGTGTGTATACTGTGTGTGTATACTGTGTGTGTCTGTATGTGTATACTGTGCATACCTCCCAACTTTCTGAGATGGGAATGAGGGACACCTATCAGCAAAAGTATGCAGGCATAAGACACACCCCTTGCCACGCCCCCTTAAAGGAGAATTGTACAAAAAAATAAGATTGGTTAAACCCACAAGTGCTTTTTTTACCACTACTATTCCTTTATATTGGCTTTTGGAATTTACAAATGCAGCAATTTAGAAATCAGATGAAAGGTTTAGCGTTGGGAAACACTTTTTGATAGATAAAAAATGCATTTTATATACAACTGTATAGATCAGACCAAAATGAGGGACAAATGAGGAGAATGAGGGACATTGCTCCAAATCAGGGACAGTCCCTCGAAATCAGGGACAGTTGGGAGGTATGTACTGTGTATGTATATTGTGTGTGTACTGTGTATGTATAGTATGTGTCTGTATGTGTATTCTGTGTGAATATATACTGTGTGTGTATATTGGTTGTCTGTGTATGTATACAGTGTATGAATACTGTATGTGTGTGTGTATATAGTGCTGTGTGGCCCCAAAATCTATTGCCCGGGGGCCCCATAATCTCCTATTGCCCGGGGGCCCCATAATCCCCTATTGGCCGAGGGCCCCATAATCTCCTATTGCCCGGGGGCCCCATAATCTCCTATTGCCCGGGGGCCCCATAATCTCCTATTGCCCGGGAGCCCCATAATCTCCTATTGCCCGGGGGCCCCATAATCTCCTATTGCCCGGGGGCCCCATAATCTCCTATTGGCCGAGGGCTCATAATCTCCTATTGCCCGGGGGTCCCATAATCTCCTATTGCCCGGGGGCCCCCATAATCTCCTATTGCCGGGGGCCCCATAATCTCCTATTGGCCGAGGGCTCATAATCTCCTATTGCCCGGGGGTCCCATAATCTCCTATTGCCCGGGGGCCCCATAATCTCCTATTGCCGGGGGCCCCATAATCTCCTATTGCCCGGGAGCCCCATAATCTCATATTGCCTGGGGGCCCCCATAATCTCCTATTGCTCGGGGGCCCCATAATCTCCTATTGCCCGGGAGCCCCATAATCTCATATTGCCTGGGGGCCCCCATAATCTCCTATTGCCCGGGGGCCCCATAATCTCCTATTGCCCGGGAGCCCCATAATCTCATATTGCCCGGGGGCCCCATAATCTCCTATTGCTCGGGGGCCCCATAATCTTCTATTGCCCGGGGGCCCCATAATCTCCTATTGCCCGGGGGCCCCATAATCTCCTATTGCCCGGGGGCCCCATGAGTTGTCAGTCCGCCCCTGGATACTACCATGTTGGGAGTGTAGAGTTTTACCTAATCATATCTACTAAACCGCAGAAGAATGGTTATTTTATACCAATATTTAGAATGTGTGTCATTTTGTTATATTATTACATATTATAATGATGTTTGATGTTGCAATGTAACTCGTGCATGTATATTTCGTAATACCTTCTATTGTATATCATCTCTTATGTACTTTACTCTTACCTCTTTACTCTTTTGCACCGTTGGGGAAAAAAAACTCTATCTGTAAATACCTAATAAACACTGATTATACATACAAAGCCATTGTATTGTATTGACTCAATGACGATACCATGCCCTTATCAAAGGATCCCTCCCTAAAATTACACCTGTAATATGCGATAGGGTGGGGTTTATGGAGTCTTAATTATAAAGACTGATACATTTCCTCGTACTGGAAATCTGAGGATTATTTTTCCACCCGTGCGATTTTCCCAGCCAAGGAGAATCTCATGACAGCGCAATGGGGTTCTGGGGAACTGCCGCCTGCGGAGGAGGTCTGTTGCTTCTCGGAGTGTTTTATTTATACGATTCCTCCAGTAAGTAAAAATGTCATTTATGATGTATTATGGATTTTTCTTATGGCGTCTGTTTGAGGGTCTTCACCAGAAGGATTTGGGCACGATGGGCTCCCAACCAATGGAGAGGAAGTTTGGGCCAGATTCACAAATGAGATACGACGGCGTATCTCCTGATACGCCGTCGTATCTCTGCGATCCGCCCGTCCTAACTATGCGCCTGATTCATAGAATCAGTTCCGCATAGATAGCCCTAAGATCCGACAGGTGTAATTGACTTACACCGTCGGATCTTAGGATGCAATTCTAGGCCGGCCGCTAGGTGGCGATTCCATTGCGGTCGGCGTAGAATATGCAAATGACTAGTTACGGCGATCCACGAACGTCTGCGTTACCCGTCGCTCTAACTTTACGTTGTTTCCGTCGAGATACGCGTCGTAAAATTAGGGCTGAGCCCTAGGTGTTCTAAGCAATGTTAAGTATGGCCGTTGTTCCCGCGTCGAAATTTAAAAAAAATCACGTCGTTTGCGTAAGTCGTCCGTGAATGGCGCTGGACGCCATTTATGTTAACGTCTAAACAAATGACGTCCGTGCGACGTCATTTAGCGTAATGCACGTCGGGTAATTTTCCCGACGGAGCATGCGCAGTACGTTCGGCGCGGGAACGCGCCTAATTTAAATGGTGCCCGCCCCATTTGAATTAGGCGGGCTTGCGCCGAGCGGATTTATGTTACACTGCCGCAAGTTTACAGGTAAGAGCTTTGTGAATCACGCACTTACGCTGTAAACCTGCGGCGGTGTAACGTAAATGGGATACGTTACGCTGCCGTGGAGCAACGTAAATGTATCCGAATCTGGCCCTTTGTTCTGAAAGTCCAAGTTAGGGAAAGTTCTGCTTGCAGGGAACCTTTCTGTACATTGCATAAAAACGTATGCAGTATGCTGGACTGTGTGTAATAATTAGACCTGATATGGAATTTGGGGGGACACCCACACAATTTTTTTTTTTTTTAATTTTGGTTCGGGGTTTTCATTAACCACTTAAGCCCCCGACCATTATGCAGCTAAAGGACCTGGCCCCTTTTTGCGATTCGGCACTGCGTCGCTTTAACCACTTAACCCCCGAACCATATTGCTGCCCAAACACCAGAGCACTTTTTGCGATTCGGTACTGCGTCGCTTTAACTGACAATTGTGCGGTCGTGCGACGTGGCTCCCAAACAAAATTGGCGTCCTTTTTTCCCCACAAATAGAGCTTTCTTTTGGTGGTATTTGATCACCTCTGCGGTTTTTATTTTTTGCGCTTTTAAACAAAAATAGAGCGACAATTTTGAAAAAAATGAATATTTTTTACCTTTTGCTGTAATAAATATCCCCCAAAAATACATAAAAAAAGTTTTTTTCCCTCAGTTTAGGCCGATACGTATTCTTCTACCTATTTCCCCCCCCCCCCCCACAAATAGAGCTTTCTTTTGGTGGTATTTGATCCCCTCTGCGGTTTTTATTTTATAGAATAGAGCGACAATTTTGGGGGGAAAAAAAGAAATATTTTTTACTTTTTGCTATAATAAATATCCCCAAAAAATATATAAAAAAACATTTTTTTTCCTCAGTTTAGGCCGATACGTATTCTTCTACACGCAATAAGCGTATATTGATTGGTTTGCGCAAAATTTATAGCATCTACCAAATAGTGGATAGTTTTTATGGCATTTTTATTAATATTTTTTTTTCTAGTAATGGCGGCAATCAGTGATTTTTATCGTGATTGCGACATTATGGCGGACACATCGGACAATTTTGACACATTTTTGGGACCATTGTCATTTTCACAGCAAAAAATGCATTTAAAATGCATTGTTTATTGTGAAAATGACAGTTGCAGTTTGGGAGTTAACCACAGGGGGCGCTGTAGGAGTTATGTTTCACCTAATGTGTGTTTACAACTGTAGGGGGGTGTGGCTGTAGGAGTGACGTCATCGATTGTGTCTCCCCTATAAAGGGGATGACACGATCGATGCGCCGCCATAGTGAAGCACGGGGAAGCTGTGTTTACATACGGCTCTCCACGTTCTTCAGCTCCGGGGACCGATCGCAGGACCCCAGCAGCGATCGGGTCCGTGGTCCCGGAGCTTCGGACCCACGGCTGGGTACATGTACAGGACGTACCTGTACGTACATGTGCCCATCCGTGCCATTCTGCTGACATATATGTGCAGGAGGCGGTCCTTAAGTGGTTAAATGTAACCATATTGCTACACTTAGAGGCGCCTCTCTTCTTTTTTATACTCAGTTGTGACATGACGCTACTCTTATATCAAGACATCGCTTGTATATTAAGGCAAATGTATTAAAACATTTTGCTTGTCTTTCAAAACGCTCTCAAACCAAGGTTTTACTGTATAACATACTGGGATGCACCATACATGGTAGAGTAGACTGGTGGCTTTCAAGGTTCTATAGTCTACGGAGCACTCTAATCCAATACACCAATGCTGAGGACTCCCTGTGCCATCATCCACCTTGAAGCCGCATTCACACTGCTGACAGATGCGGCTCACAGCAGGGGGTCCGGTGCGTCCCTGTTCTCCGTTTCAGGGGCGAATCAGGCCCAAATTTTTGCCTGAATTTTTTTTTTTTTACTACTAATGGCGGCGATCAGCGATTTTTTTCGTGACTGCGACATTATGGTGGACACATCGGACAATTTTGACACATTTTTGGGACCATTGTCATTTTCACAGCGAAAAATGCTATAAAAATGCATTGTTTATTGTGAAAATGACAATTGCAGTTTGGGAGTTAACCACTAGTGGCTGCTGAAGGGGTTAAGTGTGACCTCATAAGTGTTTCTAACTGTAGGGGGTGGGGCTGGATGTGTGACGTCATTGATCGTGTTTCCCTATATCAGGGAACAGATGATCAATGACAGCGCCACTGTGAAGAACGGGGAATGTGTGTTTACACTCACCTCTCCCCGTTCTTCAGCTCCGAGGACCGATCGCGGGACTCCGGCGGTGATCGGGTCCCGCGGTCACGGGACTTGTGCCCAGCCGTGCCGTGATTGTGCCCAGCCGTGCCATTCTGCCGACGTATATCGGCGTTAGGCGGTCCTTAAGTGGTTAAAAGCAAAATGGAAGGATGAGGTAAGTGAAAGAGGACTGCACTAAGGTAAAGGAAGTTATTTAGGAAAAAAAATTGTACCTTTACAACCCCTTTAATACTGCTAACTAGGGTTGTCCGATACCACTTTTTTGAGACCGAGTACAAGTACCGATACTTTTTTTCAAGTACTCGCCGATACCGATTACCGATACTTTTTTTTAATGTCATGTGACAGTGGCCGTATATATTTTTTTTACAGTGATTTTTTTTTGGGGGGGGGGTGGAGTGGAGTGTGTTTTTCTTATTTACATTTTTATTATTTAAAATATATATATATATATTTATTGCAATTTTTTTTTTTTTTTAATCAGCCCTGGGGGTCTTTGGAGAGATATCAGGGGTCTTGACATACCTCTGACATCTCCCCTTTAAGACAGAGAAAGGGACTAAGGACACAGATTCCCCAGTCCCTTTCTCTGCAGCCTCAGTTGAAATGAATGGAGGGAAGCTCCTCTCCATTCAAAGCATCGTAAACACAGGAGGTTACGATGCTCAGTTATGTGAATGGACAGAGTCAGTGGTCACGGACTCTGTTCATTCTGAAAAGGTAGGAGCCGTCCTGACAAATTGAGGGGGGAGAGCAGCACGGAGAAGGGAAAGGGGCACAGAGGGGGGAAGACAGCGCGGAGCACGGAGGGGGGAAGACAGCGCGGAGGGGGGGAAGACAGCGCGGAGCACGGAGGGGGGAAGACAGCGCAGAGCACGGAGAGGGGAAGACAGCACGGAGCACGGAGGGGGGAAGACAGCGCGGAGGGGGGGAAGACAGCGCAGAGCACGGAGGGGGGAAGACAGCGCAGAGCACGGAGAGGGGAAGACAGCGCGGAGCACAGAGGGGGGAAGACAGCGCAGAGGGGGGGAAGACAGCGCGGAGCACGGAGGGGGGAAGACAGCGCAGAGCACGGAGAGGGGAAGACAGCACGGAGCACGAAGGGGGGAAGACAGCGCAGAGAAAGGAGGGGTGAAGACAGCACTAAGGGGGGAAGACAGCACGGAGCAAGAAGGGGGGAAGACAGCGCAGAGAACGGAGGGGGGAAGACAGCGCAGAGAACGGAGGGGGGAAGACAGCACGGAGCACGAAGGGGGGAAGACAGCACGGAGCAAGAAGGGGGGAAGACAGCGCAGAGAACGGAGGGGGGAAGACAGCACGGAGCAAGAAGGGGGGAAGACAGCGCAGAGAACGGAGGGGGGAAGACAGCACGGAGCACGAAGGGGGGAAGACAGCATGGAGCACGAAGGGGGGAAGACAGTGCAGAGAACGGAGGGGGGAAGACAGCACACGGAGGGGGGAAGACAGCACAGAGCATGGAGGGGAGAAGACAGCACGGAGGGGGACAGTCAGCTGTGATCGGTCCGGCTTTGGGGGGAGTTACAAGCACCGATCACTGATGTATTAACCAAAACAGCTAAAAAGGGGGCAGATCAGTGCTTGTAACTCCCCCTGCCGCACCGATCACCCTGACTGCCCAGGTATTGGGTGAAGCATCGGAGCATTTTCCCAAGTACAAGTACTCGGGAAAATGCTCGGTATCAGTACCGATACCGATACTAGTATCGGTATCGGGACATCCCTACTGCTAACCGTAACTCTATCTGTAACCCTAACTTTAACCCTTACTCTAACCCTAAACCTAACATTTAACCCTAACTCTGACATTTAACAGCCCATTTAACATGGTTTCCTATGGATCTAGTTCATATCTGTGCGTTTTGTGCTGGTGCATTTTTTGGAAAGGGTTGGGACTTTTTTCCCCTGCAGCAGATTGCATTTTGCGTGTAATAGACTTCAATGAACCTGCACCAATAACACAAGTGTTGTGTTTTTGATGCGTTTTTTTTTTTTATTTATTTTTTGCTTATAGGGAAGTATGACAGTTTTGTTCATGGAGTGCGACTTTGATGTGACTTTACACTCTCTGGCACTCAAGTAGCATCAAAGTCACATCAAAGTAGTGAAAGAACCTTTATGTGTCCAAAGTTGCATGTTAGGGTTGGAGTTAAGGGCTAGGGTTAAATGTTAGGGTCAGGCCCTGTACACACGATCAGTCAAAACTGATGTAAAACGGACTGAAGGTCCGTTTCATCGGTTCACCGATGAAGCTGACTGATGGTCTGATGTGCTTACACACCATCAGTTATAAAAACGATCATGTCAGAACGCGGTGACGTAAAACACAACGACGTGCTGAAAAAATCGAAGTTCAATACTTCCAAGCATGCGTCGACTTGATTGTGAGCATGCGCGGGTTTTTAACCAATGCTTTTGCGTACTAACCATCGGTTTTGACCTATCGGTTATCAGTCCATCAGTTCAATTTTAAAGCAAGTTCTCTTTTTTTTGACCGAAGGATAACTGACTGATGGCGCCCACACACCATCAGTTTGGACCGATGAAACGGACCTTCAGTCCGTTTTCATCAGTTTGGACCAACCGTGTGTACGCGGCCTTAGAGTTATGCCGCGTACACACGATTGGACATTCCGAGAACAAAACCGTGGATTTTTTTCCAACGGAATGTTGGCTCAAACTTGTCCTGCATACACACGGTCACACAAATGTCGGAAATTTCGAACGTCAACACGTACGACGAGCCAAGAAAAATGAAGTTCAATAGGCAGTGCGGCTCTTCTGCTTGATTCCGAGAATGCGTGGATTTTTGTGCGTCAGAATTGTATACATACACAATCGGAATTTCCACTAACCTTATCCCTAAGGCCGCGTACACACTGTCGGTCTAAACCGATGAAAACGGCCTGAAGTCCAGTTTCATCGGTCCAAACCGACCGTGTGTACGCCCCATCGGCCTGTTGTCCGTCGGACAAAAATTTTAGAACTTGCTATAAAATCGAACCGATGGACCGCTGACCGATAGGTCCAAACCGATGGTTAGTACACAAAAGCATCGGTTTAAAACCCGCGCATGCTTGGAAGAATTGAACTTCGTTTTTTTCAGCACGTCGTGTGTTTTACATCACCGCGTTCTGACACGATTGGATTTTGAACTGATGGTGTGTACGCACATCAGACCGTCAGGCCACTTCAGCGGTGAACCGATGAAAGCGGTCCGTCGGACCATTCTCATCGGTTTGGACCGACCGTGTGTATCTCTAACTCTAACTCTATCTCTAAGCCCAACTCCAGCATTTAACCCTAACTCTAGCCTTTAACCCTAACATTTAATCCTAATCCTAACATTTAACAGTCCACTTAACATGGTTTCTTATGGATCTAGTTCACATCTGTGAGTTTTGAGCCTGCACGATTTTTGGAAAGGGTCAGGGACTTTTTTCACCGCAGCAGACTGCATTTTATGTGTATTAGACTTCAATGGACCCGCACCAAAAACGCAAGTATTGCGTTTTTGATGCATACTTTGTTTTTTGTGTTTTTTTTTGCTTATAGGAAAGTATGACAGTTCTGTTATTGGAGTGTGGCTTTGATGTGACTTTACACTCTCTGGCACTCAACTAGAATCAAAGTCACATCAAAGTCACACTCCTTGAACATAACTGTCACACTAGCCCCCCCCCCCCAAAAAAAGTGAAGAGCAAAAAACGCATCCAAAAATGCAGAATGCACCGGGAAAAAAACGCATCAACTGTTACAGCACAGCTGTTCAAAAAACAATAATTTTACTTTCAGCCCAGCCTATTGCACACGGTGCCTATCTGATATTACAATTGCACAATTGTTTATATACTCTGCCCAGCTGATATAGTTCTCTGCCAGCCTGCCCAGCCTTCTGCACACTCTGCTCTGCTGGTATTAAAACAATTGTCCTTTTCTACAGTCTGTAAAGGAATATGTTGTTTTCTGCTCCTTTTTTTCGCTGGGGGCCTAGACTACATATCTCACAATAGCCTTCATCACCGTTGGTGGTCAGTAGTATTCCCCTCTTTCAAATTGGAATGCCTATTGAATGCCGGGTCCAAAATCAGTACCCGAGCCTACAATTTTTTTTTTTTTTGGAATGGGCACACATTCCAACACACAGCCTTCAAAATATAGTGGAAGGCTGAAGAGTGAAGGCTGCAAAGGCAGATGAGGGTAGGGGGGATTCGTATTTATGCTCATGGCATAACAGCATTGTGCTTCTGGAGTTGGGTTCTCCTGAATTAGCTCAGTTGACCATAACAACTTTGCCTATAGGCAAATTAATCTCTGGTAAAGAAATCTGACCTTCAAAAGCCAGAATCAGCTGACCAGTGGCACCTTTTACTACGCTAAGGGGCAGTGGCGGTGCGTTCCTTTAGGGGATGCACGGGCGCCGCCCCTTCTCTCTTGCCACACCTCTATCACCAATAGATAGATTCATGCATTGAATGCTCTAGTGCTAGAATTGTTGCTCACTCTCTAACGCATGCGGCTAAACCTCACATGTGGGGTTTGAACGGCGTTTACATAAGTGGGCGGGACTTACATGCGTGTACGCTTCTGAGCGCGAGCTACCGGGGACAGGGGTGTTTTAACCACTTGAGATCCGCGCTATAGACGAAATACGTCCGCAGCGCGGCTCTCAAGTGCCAAGTGGCCGTTTAAAAACGGCCTTTTATGTGCATTACCCGCGCGCGCCACTGGGTGGCGCGCGGCGGGTAAAAACTGTCCCGACGCATCGCCGAAGACCCGATGCGTGTACCTGGCGGCCGCGATGTCCGCCGGGTACACGCGATCGTCGGTGACACGGCAGGTGACAGCAGGGACGTGGAGCTCTGTGTGTAAACACAGAGCTCCACGTGCTGTCAGAGGAGAGGAGACCGATCTGTGTCTCTTGTACATAGGGACACAGCATCGGTCCCCTCCCCCAGTCACCCCCCTCCCCCCACACAGTTATAACACACCCAGGCTACACAGTTAACCCCTTCCTCACCCCCTAGTGTTAACCCCTTCACTGCCAGTCACATTTATACAGTAATTCGTGCATTTTTATAGCACTGATCGCTGTATAAATGTGAATGGCGCCAAATTTGTGTCAAAAGTGTCCGATACGTCCGCCGCAATAATCCATTCCCAATAAAAATCGCAGATCGCCGCGATTACTAGTAAAAAAAAAAAATAAAAAAAATCATAATTCTGTTCCCCATTTTGTAGGCGCTATAACTTTTGCGCAAACCAGTCGCTTATTGCGATTTTTTTTTTTTTTTTTACAAAAATACGTCGAAAAATACGTATCGGCCTTAACTGAGAAAAAAAATAGTTTTTTAAAAAAAAATTGGGATATTTATTATAGCAACAAGTAAAAAAAATATATATTTTTTTTAAATTGTTGCTCTTTTTTTGTTTATAGCGCCAAAAATAAAAACCGCAGAGGTGATCAAATACCACCAAAAGAAAGCTCTATTTGTGGGGAAAAAAGGACGCCAATTTTGTTTGGGAGCCACGTCGCACGACCGCGCAATTGTCAGTTAAAGCGACGCAGTGCCGGACGCTGAGATTTCGCCTGGGAACGAAGGGGGTTTATGTGCCCAGTAAGCAAGTGGTTAAAAAAAAACATTTTTTACACTTTAAAAAAAATATATATTTTTGATCACTTTTATTCCTATTACAAGGGATGTAAACATCCCTTGTAATAGGAATCACAGGTCCTCTTTATGGAGAGAGGCGGGGTCAATAAGACTCCACATCTCTCCTCCAGCTTTGTTTACTTCCGGGTACCCGGGCATGACGTCACAACGTCGCGCCCGGGCCTCCGACGGTCATAGAGATGACTGGTGACCATCTGGTCACCAGTCATCTCTATGCTTCCCAGCCAGCACCGGCCGATTCGTTCTCCGGGCCCCTGATGGCACGGGAGAGCCCGGAGAAGCACCGGATGGCAGCGGGAGGAGGGGACGTCCCTTCCCGCTGCCTATAAGAACGATCAAGCGGCGGAACTGCCGCTATGATCGTTCTTATTGTGCAGAGAATCGCCGGCAGAAGACGGTGATATCTGAATGATGCCTGTAGCTGCACCCATCATTCAGATATCACCGCACAAAGTCGAGGACGTCATATGACGTCCTCGGTAGGCAAGTGGTTAATCAGCACAGTTGACGTCCGAAAATACAATAGAAATACCCTACAACACGTGACATCACTTTCGATTTTTTTATTCTGTCGTATGAGAATTTTCGTAACTTTATTAGCCTCTCTACTTTTGATATGCGACTAGCATGCAAAAAAAAGGGATGATTTGTCGTCCAATTTTCGGGTCGTGTGTACGGGCCATAAGTGAATTTATCTTTTTATCTTGACTGTATTTCTTTAACCAGTAGCCGACCAGCTCACGCAGATATACTGCGGCATGTCCATGCAAGAAGGATAACTGGAGCGCACGTGTTGAATCACATGCCAAATGTGAACAAGGGCTTATGATTAGTATCTTTGCCTTGTGTCCTGTTGCCAGGGCCTGGACAAGGGGTGGGCAGGAGGGACGGCCGTCCTGGGTGCAATGGTTTATTGCAGGGATGGGGGTGCCCTGACCCTAACAGGAGGGCACAGTCTGGCATCCTGCACGTCGCCATGCCATTTTGCAGGCTTATAAACTAGGAATCCAAAAAAATCTTGCAGGTTTGCTCGAGCTTTATCTCTGTTGAGCGCTAATCATGCTTTTGTTTCTGAAATTCTGATTGCTTTGCTCCACCCAGTGCGATGTCTGTCGCTACACTCGCTGCATTCCGGCTTGGTTAATCAGTCTGTACTAGTAACCCCTAGTGTATCCTGCTTGTACACGTCAATCTAATTTCAGTGCTTTTTATTACCCCCTGTATGTATCTCATTGCCATGGCCACCATCAGGGGGGTACAGGCAGTACACCTGAAAGGGGCCCGGGGGTCCCCAGGGGCCCAGATGGCAACCCCCTATTTTTATTTATTTTTTCGAATTTTTTTTTTCCGTCAGCACCCAAAGCTCCCCCCCCCCCGACCTGTAAGGGGCCCGGTGGTCCCCAGGGGCCTGGATGGCAACCCCCCTTTTTTTCTCAGCTCCCAAAGCCCCCCCCCCCCGACCTGTAAGGGGCCTTGGATGGCAACCCCCCCTTTTTTTGTAATCTTTTTTTTTTTCTGTACGTCAGCACTCAAAGCCCTTAATTCATGGGCCCCCCACTTCTCAATTCGCGTTGGCACCCCCCCCCCTCCCCGGTTCTCTGCTCCACCATGCCTGAGACTTTGTAAGGGGCCCCAAAATTCCTGATGGCAGCCCTACTCATTGCCCGTAGCTGCCAACTGTCCCTGGTTTCGATGAACTGTCCCTAATTTGGAATAAGGTCCCCTTTTTCTTACTCATTTGTCCCTCATTTTGGTCTGATCTTTATTGTTGTATATAAAATTAGCCTTTTATCTTTAAAATAGTGTTTACTAGCGCTAAACCTTTCATCCAATTTCAAAATTTCTGCATTTGTAAATTTCAAAAGCAAAGGAATAATATGGGTAAAAAAACAAAGTACGTAGTTTTATTTTTTGTATAACTTTTCTTTAACTGCTTAATGTACATTTACTGCTGCAGGGAGGCCTGTACATTATTTCGTGCACGCGGTTTGGACACAGCGGGAGCCAATCAGCGAGACCCGCCGAGATCTTGTGATTCAGCTAAGCTGAAACATGGATCTCTCTTTTCCTTCAGTGTGACACTGCCCCACATAGTTAGTAAACACCTCCCTGATCACTGTATTGGTGTCACTGGTTCCAAAAAGTGGCACTCAGTGTCAGATTTGTCCGCCGCAGTCCCGCTAAAAATCGCAGATCGCCGACATTACTATTAAAAAAATAAAAATAAAATAAGAGTCCCTAAATCTATCACATAGTTTGTAGACTCTATAACTTTTGCGCAAACCAATCTATATACGCTTTTTTTTTTTTATATATACCAAAAATATGTAGAAAGAATACATATTGGCCTAAATTGGTAAAGAAATTAATTTTTTTATATTTCTTTTTTGCATATGTATTATAGCAGGAAAAAAATATATATATATATATATATTTTAATTAAAATTGTCGCTCTTTTTATTTATAGTGCAAAAAATAAAAATAAGCAGAGGTGATTAAATACCACAAAAGAAAGCTCTATTTGTGGGGAAAAAAACACAACAGTTTTATTTGGGACCGCGCGATTGTCAGTTAACCGGTTAACGACCGGCTCACGCCGATATACGTCGGCAGAATGGCACGGCTGGGCAAAGTGACGTATATTTACGTCACTTTAAAATTCCCTCCACGCGGGCTGCCGCGAGCTCCGTGACCGTGCCCACGGGACCTGCGGACTCAATGTCCGCCGGTGTCCCGCGATCGGGTCACAGTACCCTAAGACTACACATTCCAGGGATCCTTGCTGTAACATGAAAATTGCTGGGAGTGACAATAAAGGGAGCCGGAAGCGCACACGGAGGTCTCTTCCTCCTGGGCCTGACGCAAGACGGACCTCTCAATGTAACAGGGAGAGAGGTTGCGGCCTACCACGATGAGCCTCACTTCCAACCTGAGGCCCAAAGGCCCTAGCTCTGTTATCCCACTGTTGGACATCCTATCATCAACTCTACTTGGATCACCTGCCTGTCGGTGTGTGTGCTTGTGACAAGCTTCACTTTGGAAGACCGAGACAGCGGACCCACTTCACAAGTGTCGCTACACGAGTTCCAGTCCCGAAGACATCGGAGTGATCTAGTCGTTGGTGAGAGGGCAAATAGTTTAACCTTTATCTTTCCATTGCCATTATAACAGACACTGGGCCAGATTCACAAAAGAGATACGACGGCGTATCTCCTGATACAACGTCGTATCTCTGTGATCCGCCCGTCCTAACTATGCGGCTGATTCATAGAATCAGTTCCGCATAGATAGCCCTAAGATCCGACAGGTGTAATTGACTTACACTGTCGGATCTTAGGATGCAATGCTATGCCGGCCGCTAGGTGGCGAGGCCATTGCGGTCGGCGTAGAATATGCAAATGACTAGTTACGGCGATTCCCGAACGTCCCCATTGCCCGTCGATCTAACTTTACGTTGTTTCCGTTGAGATACGCCGCGTAAAATTAGGGCTACCTCCTAGGTGTCCTAAGCAATTTAAAAAATCACGTTGTTTGCGTAAGTCATCCGTGAATGGCGCTGGACGCCATTTACGTTAACGTCTAAACAAATGACGTCTGTGCGACGTCATTTAGCGCAATGCACGTCGGGTAATTTTCCCGACGGAGCATGCGCAGTACATTCGGAGCGGGAACACGCCTAATTTAAATGGTGCCCGCCCCATTTGAATTGGGCGGGCTTGCGCCGAGCGCATTTACGTTACACCGCCGCAAGTTTACAGGTAAGTGCTTTGTGAATCAGGCACTTACGCTACAAACTTGCGGCGGTGTAACGTAAATGGATTACGTTACGCCGCCGCTGCGTAGCGGAAATGTATGTGAATCTGGCCCACTGTGCACAGACATCTTTACCCCAAGAAAACTTTATTGCATTGCTTTAGACCTTCTTTACTAGGAACATACTTCTTCATCAAAACCCAAACGGATTAAGTTAATAAGCTCCAACGAGCTATCGAAGAACATCAGATCTGCAACGTGGAACTTTCTTTGTCATTACTTAGAGGACCCCCTATACTTCTCTGCGATAGACCCTCTTTATCCCTTAGTATAGACTGGACAGATTACATCTTTCTCTGTGTGGCAGCAGAAGTTAACTGAAACATCCAACAGGGGGTATATATATATATATATATATATATATATATAATAGTGTTGTTGCTGAGCATTGTTTTGTGTCTTTGGAAGGGTCTGGTTTGCTGAGTTGGCGCTGTTGTCTTGGCTCAGCAGATTATTACCTCCTTTTCTTAACTGCTTGCAGTTATACGGCGGCAGGTTGGCTCTGCTGGGCGAGAGCACGTAGCTATACGTCACCTCGCTCAGCAGCCAATAGGAGCGTGCGCCCCCGTTCTCCCCGACTCGCGGGCGCGATCGCCGCCGGGCACCCGCGATCGCTCATTACAGCTCCCGGTCCTGTCAGAGGGAGAAATGCCTGACCGTCTGTTCATACAATGTATGAACAGCGATCAGTCATTTCCCCTAGTGAGGCCACCCACCCTACAATTAGAACACACCCAGGGAACATACTTAACCCCTTCACTGCCAGTGGCATTTTTATAGTAATCCAATGCATTTTTATAGCACTGATCGCTATAAAAATGCCAATGGTCCCAAAAATGTGTCAAAAGTGTCCGCCAAAATGTCACAGTACCGAAAAAAAATCGATGATCGCCGCCATTACTAGTAAAAAAAAATATAAAAAAAAAATGCCATAAAACTACCCCCTATTTTGTAAACACTATAAATTTTGCGCAAACCAATCAATAAACGATTATTGCGATTTTTTTTTTTTTTTACGAAAAATATGTAGAAGAATACGTATCGGCCTAAACTGAGGGAAAAAAAATCGTTTTTTTTAATATATTTTTGGGGGATATTTATTATAGCAAAAAGTAAAAAATATTCATTTTTTTTCAAAATTGTCGCTCTATTTTTGTTTATAGCGCAAAAACTAAAAACCGCAGAGGTGATCAAAAGAAAGCTCTATTTGTGGGAAAAAAAGGACGCCAATTTTGTTTGGGAGCCACGTCGCACGACCGCGCAATTGTCAGTTAAAGCGACGCAGTACCGGATCGCAAAAAGTGCTCTGGTCTTTGACCAGCAATATGTTTCAGGGTTAAGTGGTTAAATAACCTCCTCTCAGGCCCCGTACACACAAGAGGATTTATCCGCGGATACGGTCCACCGGACCGTTTCCGCGGATAAATCCTCTTGAGGATTTGCGAGGATTTTGATCCGATGGAGTGTACTCACCATCGGATCGAAATCCGCACCGAAATCCCATCGCGATGACGTGTCGCGCCGTCGCCGCGATGATGCCGCGGCGACGTGCGCGACGCTGTCATTATAAGAAATTCCACGCATGCGTCGAATCATTACGACGCATTCGGGGGATCCCTTCGGACGGATTGATCCGGTGAGTCTGTACAGACCAGCGGATCAATCCGTTGGGATGGATTCAAGCGGATAGATTTGAAAGCATGTCTTCAAATTTTTATCCGCTGGAAATCCATCCCAGGGGATAAAAATCCGCGGAAACAGATCCGCTGGATTGTACACACCAGGGGATCTATCCGCTGGAGCCGGTCCGCGGATCAATTCCAGCGGATGGATCCTCTCGTGTGTACGGGGCCTCATTGGTTCAAGTAAAGTATTTCAGAACCTAATTATACTTAGTCGTGTGATCATTAGCACACAGTGCTACAAGGATGTCCGAACCCAGAGTGTCAGGTGGGATGGAAGGTTTTACCAGGTCATGGCCATGCAGATATGCAAGTAATTCTCAGCAGTCCCCTAGGGGGCCATGCTACATCAGTGTCTGAGCCCCATCTCTTGTCTGGTCGCTATATGACCTCCTGGTCCTAAAACCTGCTCTGTCCCTAGCCCCGAAATCCTTTAGCTTACACATGTTTTTGCTCTTAGGGTTCCCTTGACCCCATCCCAAGAGTTTCCAGCCTTCCTAATCCTAAGTGTCCCCCTGATCCTGAACCTTGTAAATAAAGTATGTCACCCTAACACCCTAACATTTTTACCTCCAAATCCCGTCCCCCTCTTCACTAAATTGCAGACTGTTTATCTACCTAGATAAGACTTGGCCTGGTTTCCAAAGAATGGGTGGAGTAAATTACATGTCACAGACATTACAAATCACCTAGCCGTCACCTTATTTTTGTTGGGCGTTCAAAGTTGATAAAATAAGCTAAATATATTACTCATAGTAGAGCAATCATACCAAAGGTATAAACAGCTTTTAATTCCTGGTGCAATGGAAGGTTACGAGGAAAGAAATATATAAGCAGCTGTTGGTGACCTCCCTCTGAAAATGCTATGGCCAGATTCAGGTACGGCGTAAGTTTGTGCGGGAGCGTAGCGTATGTTATTTACGTTACGCCGCCGCAAGTTAGAGAGGCAAGTGCAGTATTCACAAAGCACTTGCTCCGTAAGTTGCGGCGGCGTAGCTTAAATTGGCCGGCGTAAGGCCGCCTAATTCAAATGTGGAAGAGGTGGGCGTGTTTTATGTAAATTAATTGTGACCCCGCGTAAATGACGCGCTTTCCGAACGGCGCATGCGCCGTACGTCGACGGATCCCAGTGCGCACGCTCAAAATTACGCCGCAAACACTTCATGCTATCGACGTGAACGTAAATTACTCCCAGCCCCAATTACGAACGACTTACGCAAACAACGTAAAACGTGAAAAATTTGACGCGGTTCCGACGTCCATACTTAACATTGGCTGCGCCATCTTTTTGGTGGTTTATCTTTACGCCTGAAAACGCCTTACGTAAACAGCGTATCTTTACTGCGACGGACGTGCGTACGTTCGTGAATAGGCGTATCTCGCTGATTTACATATTCTAGGCGTAAATCAGCATACACGCCCCTAGCGGCCAGCGTAAATAGGCAGCTAAGATACGACAGCGTACTTATACTGTAAAAAAAAAAAGATACGACGGCGTAGGAGACTTACGCCGGTCGTATCTTAGCAACATTTAAGCGTATCTCAGTTTGAGCATACGCTTAATGTTACGACGGCGCGGATTCGGAGTTACGACGGTGTATCTACTGATGCGCCGTCGGAACTGTACCTGAATCCGGCTACTTGTTTCTAGACATGTGCAGTTCGTTTCCTTCCAAATTGAAATTCGGATGTATTTTTAGTTTTTCGGAAATTTGGATGTTTCCGAATTTTTCGAATCACAATAGTAACGCATGTAAACAGATCCGAAATGACGAGGCAACATTTCGAGCGAAATTGCAATTGGGATTGTTTTCAAATCGAATTTGAATGGTTATGGAATTTTAATTCAAATCGTTTTTCGAATTAGAATAATTTTTTCATCGAATTTGAATTTTCAGAATAAAATATAATACAAAATAAAGGAATAGAATATAATAGAAAAAACAAACAATAGAATATAATAGAGTAAAACAGAACATAATAGAAAGAAAATAAAACAAAATAAAGGGATAGAATAGAAAAGAATATAAAACAGAACAAACTAGAATGGGCACAGGTCAGGCTGAATTGATGGGCACATGTCAGATTGCATTGATGGGCACTGGTCATTCTGCATTGATGGGCACTGTTCACACTGCATTGATGGGCACAGGTGAGGCTGCATTGATGGGGACAGGTGAGGCTGCATTGATGGACACTGGTCATGCTGCATTAATGGGCACAGGTGAGAATGCATTGATGGGCACTGTGAAAAAATGTAAATTCCGCGCCAAATTAAATTAAATTTAAGATATAAAATGTATATACACAACCTATATATATAGGAATATAATTTGACAGCTGCTCCTCTAAGCAGTATACAATACTGTGAATAGTGATAAAATAAAGAAATGGAGGGTGCTCTAATTGCTAAATATAACTATCGTAATTTACTAATTAATGTGCTTATAACAATTATGCCAAACACAACATAGAAATCCTCGTGAAATGACAGTGATAGCCCTAGGCCAACCAGTGACGCTGGTTAGTCCAATAGTGGCTAATTAATAATAATGTCACAATATATATGTGAAGTGCAAAAACAGCAGGTTTTCTTCAAACACTCTGCATGCAATCTTGTTCCAAAGTGATACTGTGTTCCTTCACCATAGAAAATACAACATCTTCACCCGAAGTGCTCAAGATAAGTATTGCGCTTACCAGATAGTCACACAAAGCTTTGACAGGATTGTGCCTGCACACGTAGTAGGATTGACTGGATCTGGGATTATTTCCTCATGTCCAGAATGCAGATAAGGACAGAAAACAAAGAGTGCCCATAGCGTAATATTGTTTTATAAAAGTAAACATAAAAAAGATAGCCAGATGGCCTCTTACATTAAGAAGTGCCTTCCGGCACTGGGGCTGCAGACGTGTCAGATTGAAAGTCTTGGGGTCCCGCTCGCTCTAGCTTCCCAGCCGCGGCATGTACTCCCTCCAACTCTGATACCTCCACAAGCGCCGGGGACAGCGTGGGTATACACGTGACCAGGTATCGCCGCCGACGTACGTTTCGTATGTCTTACGTCATCAGGGGGCATACCTGGTCACAAAGGATCACGGTATTTGTAGTCTGCTTAACGATGTCATTACATCTTAGGCGGGGATAATTAAAAACCAAATCTGTTGCAGTTGCCGATCGGCTTACACATTGATATAAATGGTAATGCAACATCCCCATGCTTAAAATCAATTCTTATTCTTACAAAAAATTCCTATTATTTCGTAACATTAGTTATGGCGTATGTAAGGAACTTGTAATTAACTCTTCAACGGCAAGATATGGTGGTGCTACCTGTCCAATCCAACTGCGACTCTATGCATTTTTTATTAGTGATTAGTGTATTAAATTGTCGTACTCTCTACAGAAAGGAGATATTCCTATATAGTTAATTGAGGGGTTTCATAATAACTCATGTCCCTTCCTCTCAGATGAGATTTATATTGTAAATTAAAAAAATATACAGTATGTAATACCAGAATGACTTCCATTGTGTGATGGCCCTTCCCCCCTCCTGGAGCGGACCAATGATACCCCATATTGTTATATGTACCCTGCATACCAAAAGTGCATTGGCATTTGGTTACATTAGTACAAAATATAAATATATATGAAAACCAAATCTAAACGATTAATACCAGTTAGATTTAAGAATATAATTAACCACCCTTAAAGTGTTAAAGAAAAAAGGGTCAATGTTTTCCCTACAGGAACAGAAAAAGAAAGAAAGAAATCCCCCTTACCTATCAGTAGGTTTGAAAATGGTGAGGGTTTCAAACCTGACCCCATTTTTCCTGATGGTCAAATCCAGATAGTTAACGGACACGGTGCTTGCTTCTGCCAGAAACTTCAGCCCATAATTGTTATTATTCATTTGTGCAAGATACAAATGTAGATTGGCTTCTGTCCCCTGCCAAAACATGATCACATCATCAATGTAGCGTTTGTAAAACATGAGAGATTCATGCCTCTTAAGAAAAATGGTCTCCTGCTCCCACTTATTCAGCACTATATTTGCTACACTGGGTGCATAGCGAGGCCCCATGGCAACACCCCCTATTTGGTTGTAGAATTGGTTGTTAGCCCAGAAATAATTATTACCCATGGCCATTTGAAGGCCTTGGATTAGATAATTAATTTGTACTTTTTTGTACAAAATCTCAAAGCCACAGAAACTACCATCATGGCTACAGTGGACATAGAATCACTCTATACCAACATACGCCATCAAGATGCAGTTGAGGCTCTTCGGTGGGCCCTAACTAAAGATTCTAAACTATCTTTAGTTAGGGCCCACAGAAGAGCCTCAACTGCATCTTGATGGCGTATGTTGGTATAGAGTGATTCTATGTCCACTGTAGCCATGATGGTAGTTTCTGTGGCTTTGAGATTTTGTATTGCTACTATAAGATCTCTACTATCCTTCAAATAGGATGGGCTTTGGGACACTAGAGGTTTAAAAAAAACATCTAAGTACTCCCCTAGTCTGGAAAACAGGGACCCAATCCCGCTAATGATGGGTCGTCCAGGTGGGCTTGCTTTATTTTTGTGTATCTTTGGCACTGTGTAGAGTACCGGGACTTTTGGTGCATGTGGAACTAGGTATTCTGCCTCTTTGGGAGTAAGGATTTTCCTATCCACCCCCTCAGTAACCCAATTAATTAACACATCTTTCAAATGCATGGTAGGATCCCCCTTCATTAGTTGATAGGTGTTTGCATCTTCAAGTTGTTTTTGCATTTTACTATAGTAATATTTTCACGTAAGTATAACTAATCCCCCCCCCCTTTGTCAGCTGGTCTGACTACTATTTGTTTATTATTTTCTATGGATTTGATACCTTGTTTAAATTTGATATTGTCGAAGATTGAGTGATTGGTAACTCCCGAATCTTGCCCTGTACCATATTCCGAAATACCTCAATATGGTGGTTCATGCCTTTTTGAGGGTTAAACACCGACTGATTTCTTAACCCGCTATGCACATACGGGTCTCTTAAACTTGGTGTTGTATCAATGGTACGGCCCCCGCAAAGTATTTTTTAATGTTTAGTTTTCTAATGTGTTTTTCGATGTCAATAAATAAATCAAACTTATCCACATCTTTATTAGGAGCACATTTTAAAACTTGTTGTAATACCTCTAATTCTTGGTTGATAAATTCTACACCTGCTAGGTTGTAAATTCCCTCACTTAACTTTTTATTTTTATTTTTCTTTCCACCTCTTCCTCGTCTGCCTCTCTTTCTGAGGGTTCTTTTGGGTATTGGGGAGATTTGGGGGGATACAGTAGGCCTCCTTCCACCCCCTCCCCCCCCTGGTACTGATTATAGTAGGGCCCAGGTCTCCCCCTGAAATTCCCTCTAAATCCCCCTCGAGGGGGTCTGGGTGGGTATTGATGGCGATAAGGCTCATAGTAGTAGGGATCCGGAGCTCTATTATCCAAAGGGGCATACCTGTTATATAAATCCACTGGCTGAGGGGGAGGGTATGCATATGTCCCAGGTGTAGGATACCCCAAGGACTTGGATTGAGCTACCGGAGGTTTAGAGCTAGGTTTATTTATGTGTTTTTGGGGGGTACTGGATACTTGAGAATTCCCTTTAGTTATCCTAACAATGGGAGGATAAGTAGGCCATCCCTCAATGGTAGATTCTGGAGATGTTACTTGGCTCACAGTGTCTTGCCATTTATAGACTTTGGCCCGGATTCTCAAACGAGTTACGCCGGCGTATCTCCAGAAATATCTAGATTCTAGAACAGGGGCACAGGAGCGCCGCCCCCTCTCTCCTGCACCCGTCACTCAACAATAGATATATTCATGCATTGCATGAATCTATGTATTGTCACAGCTGAGTTCCAGCCATCTGAATAACAGCGGTGGGTGTGTTTTGGAAGTGCCTGATTAGAGCTATTGGCTCTAATAGGCTTCCTGATTAGAGCCTGTGGGCTCTGATCGGCTTCCAAATGGTTAAACAGAGGGCGCACTGCTGTGCGTTCCCTGTTCAAACCTTGCTGTGTTAGGGAATTGCTTCCTTAACACTGACCCCGCCTCTCAGCCAATCAGGTGCACTGGGTCTGGTTACCGGTCACCTGATTGGCTGAAGCGTCATCGAGGATGGGAGAAGACATTGGGGACTCGGAGGCAGCGGAGGGAGCATAGAGGAGGATGGCGCTGACCCAAGAAAGGTAAGTGCCAGCCGAGGGGAAACTGGCTGCATTTTGGGGGAAACTGGCTGCATTTGAGGGGAAACTGGCTGCATTTGGGGGGAAACTGGCTGCATTTGGGGGGAAACTGGCTGCATTTGGGGGGAAACTGGCTGCATTTGTGCGGACACTGGCTGCATTTGAGGGGAAACTGGCTGCATTTGTGGGTAAACTGGCTGCATTTGTGGCTAAACTGGCTGCATTTGTGGGTAAACTGGCTGCATTTGTGGGAAAACTGGCTGCATTTAAGGGGGCAAACTGGCGGTGTTTAATGGGCACAGTGGCTGCGTTTAATGGGCACAGTGGCGGCAATTGACTATTTTTTTGTAGCAACCCTAAATAATCCCAATTTACAATTATATCTTCCTTTCCAGCCAACATAAATGATGGACAGAAAGGGATATGGATGTCAGATGACTTTGTTTGGAGGGAACATAAGAATAAAACGAGATACCAGAAGAGAAGTTTGATGACTGAATCTGAAAAACCTACTCCAGCTGTATCAGAGAATACACACTACACTGAATCTGAGGGACCTACTCCAACTGTACCTGATAATACACATTACACAGAGACTGGGAGGTCTACTCCAATTGTATCTGAGAATACGCACTACACTGAATCTGAGGGATCTACTACAACTGAACCTGAGAATACACACTACACTGAAAATGGGGGAACTATTCAAACTGTATCTAAGGATACACCTCACTCTGAATCTGAGGGACCTACTCTAACTGTGCCGGCGAACAGACACAACACTAAAGTTGGTCGAACTACTTCAAATGTTTCTGATACTACTCACCACACTGAAACTGAGAGGTCTACTCTAAATGTACCCAAGAATACACACTACTCTAAATCTGAGGAACCTACTACAACTCTACCTAAGACTACACACCACACTGAAACTGGTGGAACTACTCCAACTGTACCTGAGATTACACACCACACTGCATCTGAGGGACCTACTACAACTGTATCTGATAATACACACTACACTGAATCTGAGGAACCTACTCCAACTGTATCAGAGAATACACAATACACTGAATCTGAGGGACCTACTCCAACTGTACCTCATAATACACATTACACAGAGACTGGGAGGTCTACTCCAACTGTATCTGAGAATACACACAACACTGAATCCGAGGAACCTACTACAACTGTATCTGAGAATACACACTACATTGAATCTGAGGAATCTACTCAAACTGTATCTGAGAATACACACTACACTGAATCTGAGGGACCTACTCCAACTGTACCTGATAATACACATTACACAGAGACTGGGAGGTCTACTCCAATTGTATCTGAGAATACACACTACACTGAATCTGAGGGATCTACTACAACTGAACCTGAGAATACACACTACACTGAAAATGGGGGAACTATACAAACTGTATCTAAGGATACACCTCACTCTGAATCTGAGGGACCTTCTCTAACTGTGCCGGCGAACAGACACAACACTAAAGTTGGTCGAACTACTTCAAATGTTTCTGATACTACTCACCACACTGAAACTGAGAGGTCTACTCTAAATGTACTCAAGAATACACACTATTCTGAATCTGGGGAACCTACTAAAACTGTACCTGAGTATACACACCACACTGAAACTGGTGCAACTACTCCAACTTCACCTGAGATTACACACCACACTGCATCTGAGGGACCTACTACAATTATATCTGATAATACACACTACACTGAATCTGAGGGACCAACTGCAATTGTATCTGAGAATACACACTACACTGAATCTGAGGGATCTACTCCAACTGTATCTGAGAATACACACTACACTGAATCTGAGGAACCTACTCCAACTGTATCTGAGAATACACACTACACTGAATCTGAGGAACCTACTCCAACTGTATCTGAGAATACACACAACACTGAATCCGAGGAACCTACTACAACTGTATCAGAGAATACACACTACACTGAATCTGAGGAACCTACTACAACTGTATCAGAGAATACACACTACACTGAATCTGAGAGGTCTACTCCAAATGTATCAGAGAATACACACTACACTGAATCTGAGGGACCTACTCCAACTGTACCTGATAATACACATTACACAGAGACTGGGAGGTCTACTCCAATTGTATCTGAGAATACACACTACACTGAATCTGAGGGATCTACTACAATTGAACCTGAGAATACACACTACACTGAAAATGGGGGAACTATTCAAACTGTATCTAAGGATACACCTCACTCTGAATCTGAGGGACCTTCTCTAACTGTGCCGGAGAACACACACAACACTAAAGTTGGGGGAACTACTTCAACTGTATCTGATAATACTCACCACACTGAAACTGAGAGGTCTACTCTAAATGTACTCAAGACTACACACTACTCTGAATCTGGAGAACCTACTAAAACTGTACCTGAGAATACACACCACACTGAAACTGGTGCAACTACTCCAACTGTACCTGAGATTACACACCACACTGCATCTGAGGGACCTACTACAACTGTATCTGATAATACACAATACACTGAATCTGAGGGACCTACTCCAACTGTATCCGATAATACACACTACACTGAATCTGAGGGACCTACTTCAATTGTATCTGAGAATACACACTACACTGAATCCGAGGGACCTGCTCCAACTGTATCTGAGAATACACACTACACGGAATCTGAGGCACCTAATCCAACTGTATCTGAGAATACACACTACACTAAATCTGAGGGATCTACTCCAACAGTATCTGAGAAGACGCACTACCCGGAATCTGAGGAACCTACTACAACTCTACATGAGAATACGCACTATACTGAAACTGGAGGAACTATTCCAACTGTATCTGAGGGACCTACTCTAACTGTGCCGGAGAACACCCACAACACTGAAGTCGGGGGAACTACTTTAACTGTATCTGAGAATACTCACCACATGGAAACTGAGAGGTCTACCATAAATGTACCCAAGAATACACATAACTCTGAATCTGAGGAACCTACTACAACTATACCTGAGGATATACACCAAACTGAAACTGGTGGAACTACTCCAACTGTACCTGAGATTACACACCACACTGCATCTGAGGTACCTACTAAAACGGTATCTGAGAATACTTACCACAGTGAAACTGAGAGGTCTACTCCAATTGTACCTAGAAATACACACCACTCTGAGTCTGAAGTACCTACTCCAACTGTACTTGGGAAAACATTCCACACTGCAACTGGGGGAACTACTCTAACTGTGTCTGAGGATAAACACCACTCTGAATCTAATAAACCCTTTCCTACAGAGAATACACACCACACTGAAACTGGTGGAACTACTTCAACTGAATCAGAGAATACACACCACATTGAAACAGGGGGAACTATTCCAACTGTATCAGAGAATACACACCATTTTGAATCTGAGAGGCCTACTCCAATTGTATCTGAGAATACACACAACACTGAAATTGGTGAAACGACTGCAACTATGCCAGAGAATACACACAACTCTGAATCTAAGGGACCTACTCCAACTGTACCCAAAAATACACACCAAAGTAAAATTGGGGAATCTACTCTAACTGCATCTGACAATACACACCACACTGAAACCAAAGGGTCTACTCCAAATGTACCAGAGACAACATACCAAACTGAAATTGGGAAAACCACTCCAACTGTTTCTGAAAACATACACACCACCAATACTAGGGGAACAACATCTACCATAAATGGGAAAACATTCTACACTACAAATGAGAGTTCTACTCCCACTACAAATAACAAAACATTACCCACGGCAAAGGAGAGATCTACTCTTACTATAAGTGAGAATATATTTAACACTACAACTGAAAGCCCTATGCCTACAATAAATCATAATACCTTTCACGCCCCAACTAAGGAAATCCCAAGTACAATAGGTGAGAATGGATTACACACCACAACTAAAAGATCTACTCCTAACATAAATGAGAGTACATTACACACTGTCATTGAGAAAGTTACTGCAACTATTAGTGAGAAAACATTTCACACTACAAATGAAATATCTACTCCTACCATGAGTGAGAAAACATTCCACACCACAACTGTGATATCCATTCCTACCATAAGTGAGCATACATTCCACAACACAAGTGAGGGATCCATTCATACCATAAGTGAAAACATATTCTACTCTACAACTAAGAAATCTTCTCCAACCACAACTAAAAATGTATCGAACGCTACTACTCAGATTTCTAGTTCTACTATGAGTGAGAATACATTCCATACCTCAACTGAGAGATTTATTCCTACAATAAGTGAGAACACATTCCACACTACAACTGAGAGCTCTACTTCTACCCTATATGAAAATACATTCAACACTGCAACTGAGAGATCTACTCCTACTATAAGTGAAAGTATATCCCATTCTACTATTCAGAGATCTACTCCTACCATAAGTGACAATATATTCCATTCTACAACTGAGAGATCTACTCCTACCACAAGTGAGAATGCATTTCATTCTACAACGGAGAGATCTACTCCTACCACAAGTGAAAATATATTGAACTCTACTATTCAGAGGTCTAGTTCTACCGTAAGTGAGAATACATTCCAGACCACAACTGAGAGATCCATTCCCACCATACGTGAGAATACATTTCACACTACAACTAAGAGATCTACACCTGCCATAAGTGAGAAAACATTCTTCACTACAACTGAGAGATCTACTCCTACCGTAAGTGAGACTATATTCCACACCAAAACTGAGAGATCTACACCTACCATAAGTGAGCATACATTCTACACTACAACTGAGATATATACTCCTACCATAACTAAGAATACATTCCACCCTACAACTGAGATATCTACTCACACAATAAGTGAGCATATATTCCACACCATAACTGAGAGATCTACACCTACAATAAGTGAGAATACATTCCACACCACAACTCAGAGATCTACACCTACCATAAGTGAGAATACATTCCACACCACAACTCAGAGATCTACACCTACAATAAGTGAGAATACATTCCACACTAAATCCGAGAGATCTACACCTTCCATGAGTGAGAATACATTTCACACTACAACTGAGAGATCTACACCTACCATAAGTGAGAATACATTCCACACCACAACTGAGAGATCTACACCTACGCTAAGTGAGAATACATTTCACACTAAATCTGAGAGATCTACACCTACCATAAGTGAAAATACATTCCACACCACAACTGAGATATCCACACCTACCATAAGTGAGAATACATTCCACACTACAACTGAGAGATCTACTCCTACCATTAGTGAGAATACATTCCACACCACAACTGAGATATCCACACCTACGCTAAGTAAGAATACATTCCACACTAAAACTGAGAGATCTATGCCTACCATACGTGAGAATACATTCCACACTACAACTGAGAGATCTACTCCTACCATTAGTGAGAATACATTCCACACCACTACTGAGAGATCTACACCTACCATAAGTGAGAATACATTCCACACTAAAACTGAGAGATCTACACCTACCATAAGTGAGAATACATTCCACACTACAACTGAGAGATCTATGCCTAACATAAGTGAGCATACGTCCCACACCACGACTGAAATATCTACTACTACCATAAGTAAGAATACATTCCACACCACAACTGAGATATCCACACCTACCATAAGTGAGAATACATTCCACATTACAACTGAGAGATCTACACCTACGCTAAGTGAGAATACATTCCACACTAAAACTGAGAGATCTACACCTACCATAAGTGAGAATACATTCCACACTACAACTGAGATATCCACACCTAACATAAATGAGAATACATTCCGCACTACAACTGAGAGATCTACACCTACCATAAGTGAGAATACATTCCACATTACGACTGAGAGATCTACTCCAACCATAAGTGAGAATACATTCCACACCACAACTGAAAGATCTACGCCTACCATTAGTGAGAATACATTCCACACCACAACTGAGAGATCTACACCTACGCTAAGTGAGAATACATTCCACACTAAAACTGAGAGATCTACACCTACCATAAGTGAGAATACATTCCACACCACAACTGAAAGATCTACACCTACCATAAGTGAGAATACATTCCACACCACAACTGAGATATCCACACCTACCATACGTGAGAATACATTCCACATTACAACTGAGAGATCTACACCTACCATAAGTGAGAATACATTCCACATTACAACTGAGAGATCTACTCCTACCATAAGGGAGAATTCATTCCACACCACAACTGAAAGATCTACTCCTATCATAAGTGAGAATACATTCCACACCACAACTCAGATATCCACACCTACGCTAAGTGAGAATACATTCCACACTTCATCTGAGAGATCTATGCCTACCATAAGTGAGAATACATTCCACACCACAACTGAGAGATCTATGCCTACGATAAGTGAAAATACATTCCACACCACAACTGAGAGCTCTATGCCTACCATAAGTGAGAATACATTCCACACTACAACTGAAAGATCTACTCCTACCATAAGTGAGAATACATTCCACACTACAACTGAGAGATCTACACCTACCATAAATGAGAATACATTCCACATTACAACTGAGAGATCTATGCCTACCATAAGTGAGAATACATTCCACACCACAACTGAGAGCTCTATGCCTACCATAAGTGAGCATACGTTCCACACTACAACTGAAAGATCTACACCTACCATAAATGAGAATACATTCCACACCACAACTGAGATATCCACACCTACCATAAGTGAGAATACATTCCACATTACAACGGAGAGATCTACACCTACGCTAAGTGAGAATACATTCCACACAAAAACTGAGAGATCTACACCTACCATAAGTGAGAATACATTCCACACCACAACTGAGATATCCACACCTAACATAAGTGAGAATACATTCCACATTACGACTGAGAGATCTACTCCTACCATAAGTGAGAATACATTCCACACCACAACTGAAATATCTATGCCTACCATTAGTGAGAATACATTCCACACCACAACTGAGAGATCTACACCTACGCTAAGTGAGAATACATTCCACACTAAAAATGAGAGATCTACACCTACCATAAGTGAGAATACATTCCACACCACCAGTGAGAGATCTACGCTTATGATAAGTGAGAATACATTCCACACCACAACTGAGAGATCTATTCCTACCATAAGTGAGAATACATTCCACACTACGACTGAAAGATCTACTCCTACCATAAGTGAGAATACATTCCACACCACAACTGAGATATCCACACCTACCATAAGTGAGAATACATTCCACACCACAACTGAGAGATCTACACCTACGCTAAGTGAGAATACATTCCACACTAAAACTGAGAGATCTACACCTACCATAAGTGAGAATACATTCCACACTACAACTGAGAGATCTATGCCTAACATAAGTGAGCATACGTCCCACACCACGACTGAACGATCTACTACTACCATAAGTAAGAATACATTCCACACCACAACTGAGATATCCACACCTACCATAAGTGAGAATACATTCCACATTACAACGAAGAGATCTACACCTACGCTAAGTGAGAATACATTCCACACCACAACTGAGATATCCACACCTACCATAAGTAAGAATACATTCCACACTACAACTGAGAGATCTATGCCTAACATAAGTGAGCATACGTCCCACACCACGACTGAAAGATCTACTACTAAAATAAGTAAGAATACATTCCACACCACAACTGAGATATCCACACCTACCATTAGTGAGAATACATTCCACACCACAACTGAGAGATCTACACCTACGCTAAGTGAGAATACATTCCACACTAAAAATGAGAGATCTACACCTACCATAAGTGAGAATACATTCCACACCACCAGTGAGAAATCTACGCTTACGATAAGTGAGAATACATTCCACACCACAACTGAGAGATCTATGCCTACCATAAGTGAGAATACATTCCACACCACAACTGAGAGATCTATGCCTACCATAAGTGAGAATACATTCCACACTACGACTGAAAGATCTACTCCTACCATAAGTGAGAATACATTCCACACCACAACTGAGAGATCTATGCCTACCATAAGTGAGAATACATTCCACACTACGACTGAAAGATCTACTCCTACCATAAGTGAGAATACATTCCACACCACAACTGAGATATCCACACCCACCATAAGTGAGAATACATTCCACACCACAACTGAGAGATCTATGCCTACGATAAGTGAAAATACATTCCACACCACAACTGAGAGCTCTATGCCTACCATAAGTGAGCATACATTCCACACTACAACTGAAAGATCTACTCCTACCATAAGTGAGAATACATTCCACACCACAACTGAGAGATCTATTCCTACCATAAGTGAGAATACATTCCACACTACAACTGAAAGATCTACTCCTACCATAAGTGAGAATACATTCCACACCACAACTGAGATATCCACACCTACCATAAGTGAGAATACATTCCACACCACAACTGAAAGATCTACACCTACGCTAAGTGAGAATACATTCCACACTAAAACTGAGAGATCTACACCTACCATAAGTGAGAATACATTCCACACTACAACTGAGAGATCTATGCCTAACATAAGTGAGAATACATTCCACACCACAACTGAAAGATCTACACCTACATTAAGTGAGAATACATTCCACACCACAACTGAGAGATCTACACCCACTATACGTGAGAATACATTCCACACCACAACTGAGAGATCTACGCCTACGATAAGTGAGAAAACATTCCACACCACAACTGAAAGATCTACTCCTACCATTAGTGAGAATACATTCCACGCTACATCTGAGAGATATACACCCAATATAAGTCAGAATACATTCCACACCACAACTGAGAGCTCTATGCCTACCATAAGTGAGCATACGTTCCGTACTACAACAGAAAAATCTACTCCTACCATAAGTGAGAGTACATTCCACACTACAACTGAGAGATCTACGCCTACGATAAGTGAGAATACATTTCACACTACATCTGAAAGATCTACTCCTACTATAAGTGAGAATTCATTGCACTCCACAACTGAGAGAACTACTCCTACCATAAGTAAGAATACATTCCACATTAAGACTGAGAGATCTATGCCTACCATAAGTGAGAATACATTCCACACCACAAGTGAGAGATCTACGTCTACGATAAGTGAAAATACATTCCACACCACCACTGAGAAATCGAATCCTATCATAAGTGAGGATACATTCCACACAACGACAGAGAGGTTTTCACCTACCATAAGTAAAATGACAGCCCACCCTACAACTGAAAAATCCAAGGCTACTACAAGGATGATTACCACTGAGAGCAGTGGTACCACAAATCAAGAAACATTCTATTCTGCAACTGTGGAAAGTGGAACCATACACACACTCCACACCCTACCAGGAATTTCATCTTCAGCTTTAATTCCTGGATCTTCCCATATAACAACTGAAAGCCAGAGTACTAAGATATCGAAGACAACAGAGTCCACAACCCAGACACATACCAGTAATGGACTCCAGACAACAGAAAGTAAGTATGACTATCTGTACACTTTTGTAGCGCTACCACCATAGAAGCTGTTTAGTAGATGCCAGGATCCCTTTCCCAGTAATTTCCTCACAGCCAGGCATACAGTACATTTCCAATCACTCTTCAGATTCAATAAACTGTCTTAAGCCTCATACACACGGTCGGACTTCAAACAAACTTTTCCGTGGATTTTTGTTTGAAGGGCGTGGCCGTGAACTTGGTATGGACTTTTTCAACGAACTTTCGCGAAATCAAGTGGTTTTTCAGCTCTTTTCTGCTCTTTACCGCCACCCTTTGGTCAACTTCTGCCATTGTTGGTTTATTTTAACATTGGTTCTAAGCATACGTGTTTGTACTTTGGACGATGGATTTCTGTACACACGATAGGACTTTGCACCGTAGGACTTTTGTTGCCGAAAAGTTTGTCCGTTTGCAGAGCAAACTTTTGTTAGATGAAAACCGAAAAAAAGTTTGTCCGATGGAGCGTACACACGGTCAGATTTTTTTGAAAACCTGCTCATTTTGAAGTTTGACCGTGTGTATGGGCCTTAAAGCCTCATACACACGGTCGGAATTCAAACAAACTTTTCCATGGATTTTTGTCCCAAGGGAGTTGGCCGGGCACACCCATAGCATACACACAGCAGGACTTTTCTGCAAACTTTCCTAAAACTTTCCCAACATCACGTGTTTTTTCTGCTCTTTTCTGCTCTTTACCGCCACCCCTTGGTCAACTTCTGCTATTGTTGGTTGATTTTAACATTGGTTCTGGGCATGCGTATTTGCACTTCGGACAAAAGTCTGATGGATTTCTGTACACACGATAGGACTTTGCACCGTAGGACTTTTGTTGCCGTAAAAGCCCCATACACACGGTCAGACTTTTGGCCAACCAACTTCAAAATTCGCATTTGTCCGACCGTGTGTACGTTCCATCGGACCAACTTTTTGGGCTTTCGTCGGACAAAAAGTTGGGTCTGCAAACGGACCAACTTTACGTCAACAAAAGTACAAATGCGCATGCTCAGAAGTAAAGAGCAGCCGGAAGCCTTCTGTCTAGTAAAACTAGCGTTCGTATTTGAAAAAGCACATTCGTGACGCGGCAAGTTTCGAAATCACGAAAGCACTCACACGAAACGTCAACTAACTATAGAGTAGCTGAAGGAACGCAACGGGTGACGTCGGAGAATTGAACTTCCTCTTTTAAATGCTTGGCAGTACGTTGAAACGTCACTACGTTCGTGTTGGTTGCCGAAAAAGTCTGAGCGTGTGTATGCTATGGGTGTGATCGGACAAATCAATTAGGACAAAAATCCAAGGGAAATTTTGTTGGATGTCCGACCGTGTGTACGAGCCTAAAGTTTGTGCGTTTGCAGAGCGAACTTTTGTCAGATGAAAACCAAAAAAGTTTGTCCGATGGAGCGTACTTTTGAAAACCTGCTCATTTTGAAGTTTGTTGCCTAAAAGTTCTACCGTGTGTATGGGGTGTAAAGCACTTTGATGCTTTAATGAGAACTTAAGCCTCATACACACAGTCGGACTTCCAACTGACTTTTCCGTGGATTTTGCTCCGAAGGGCGTTGTCCGTTAACTTGGTATGCATACACACGGTAGGACTTTTTCAGCCAACAAACACGAACGTATTGACGTAATAGACGTACTACGTGTTTTTTATGCTCTTTACCGCCACCCTTTAGGCAACTTCTGCTATTGTTGTCTGATCTTTAGCATTGGTTCTGAGAATGTGTGTTTGGACTTTAGTCCGATGGACTTGTGTACACACGATCGGATTATCCTCCATTGGACATTTGTTGTTGAAAAGTTTGAGAGCATTCACAGTCAACATTTGTCCAATGAAAAACAGAAAACAATTGTCCGACGGAGCATACACACGGTCGGATTGTCTAATAAAACACGTCCGTCTGACCGTTGTTGTCAAAAAGTCAGATCGTGTGTATGGGCCTTCAGAAACAATATGAGGACACTAAACTTTTTCCTCTAGAACTGTGAGCCAAGTACTCGCATCAAGTACTCGCACAAGTAAATGATGGACTGAGCTTTGAAGTTGCAACTTGAGGAGTTTAATCTTCCTCTTAAACAGAAAGGGGTGTGGTCTTGACAGGAAGGGGTGGGTCATATTTAAATTAGGGGGTGCACAAGTTTAGTCAGGCCTAGGGCAGCACAAAACCTAATTACACTACTCACTGCCAGTGTAAATACACTACTCACTGCCACTACTCACGGCCGCGTACACACGACCGTTTTTCGTTTCTAAAAAACAACGTTTTTAAGGGTCTAGAAAAAACGATTTTTTTTTCAACCCGATCATTAAAACGGCCTTGCCTACACACGATCGTGAAAAAAACATGCTCTAGCAAAGCGCGGTGACGTACAACACGTACAACGGCACTAAAAAAGGGGAAGTTCCATTCGGATGGTGCCACCCTTTGGGCTGCTTTAGCTGATTTCGTGTTAGTAAAAGACAATTCGCGCTTTTCTGTCTGTTACAGCGTGATGAATGTGCTTACTCCATTACGAACGGTATTTTTACCAGAACGAGCGCTCGCGTCTCATAACTTGCTTCTGAGCATGTGCGGATTTTTCACGTCGTTAAAGCCCACACACGACCATTTTTTACAACCTTGAAAACGACAACGTTAAAAACGTTGTGAAAAAATAGATATTGTTCGAAAAAAAATTTGCCCGTTTTTCAGAACCCGAAAAATGCTCTGGAGCCCACACACGATCATTTTTAATGACATAAAAAAAACGTCATTTTTTAGAACCCGAAAAAAGGCCGTGTGTACGCGGAATAAGGTTCTTTCTTCCAACTGACCACCAGCATAGGCAGTGTTCTTCTCCTTGACAACCAACGTAAGGTGGTTTCTTCCCATTGACCGCCAATGTAGGTTTCTTTCTTCCCACTGACGATCAAGGAAAGTAACATTCTTCTCCACTGACCATTATTGTATGGGTATTTCTTACAAATGACCACCAATGTAAAAGACATTCTTCTCCTTTATCATAAATATAAGGATTATTCTTCCCAATGTCACCAATGCAGGGGACATTCTTCTCCTTCACCAAAATATAAGGTCATTCTTCTCCTTGACCACCAATGTAAGAGGACATTCTTCACCTTGACCAGCAATGTAAGGAACATTCTTTTCCTTGACCACCAATGTAAGGAGGCATTCTTCGCCTTAACCACCAATGTAAGGAACATTCTTCTCCTTGAACACCAATGTAAGGAACATTCTTCTCCTTGACCATCAATGTAAGGAACATTCTTTTCCTTGACCACCAATGTAAGGAACATTTTTTCTCCTTGACCACCAATGTAAGGAACATTCTTCTCCTTGACCACCAATGTAAGGAACATTCTTCTCCTTGACCACCAATGTAAGGAACATTATTTTCCTTGACCACCAATGTAAGGAACATTCTTCTCCTTGACCACCAATGTAAGGAACATTCTTCTCCTTGACCACCAATGTAAGGAACATTATTTTCCTTGACCACCAATGTAAGGAACATTCTTCTCCTTAACCACCAATGTAAGGTCATTCTTCTCCTTGACCAGCAATGTAAGGTCATTCTTCTCCTTGACCAGCAATGTAAGGGGGCATTCTTCTCCTTGACCACCAATGTAAGGAGGCATTCTTCTCCTTGACCAC
This sequence comes from Rana temporaria, assembly GCF_905171775.1. Lineage (NCBI taxonomy): Eukaryota > Metazoa > Chordata > Amphibia > Anura > Ranidae > Rana > Rana temporaria. The sequence continues at coordinate 171,051,463 of NC_053497.1, forward strand.
CAATGTAAGGAGGCATTCTTCTCCTTGACCACCAATGTAAGGAACATTCTTCTCCTTGACCACCAATGTAAGGAACATTCTTTTCCTTGACCACCAATGTAAGGAGGCATTCTTCTCCTTGACCACCAATGTAAGGTCATTCTTCTCCTTGACCAGCAATGTAGGTCATTCTTCTCCTTAACCACCAATGTAAGGTCATTCTTCTCCTTGACCAGCAATGTAGGTCATTCTTCTCCTTAACCAGCAATGTAAGGGGCATTTTTCTTCTTGAACACCAATATAGGAGGCATCTTTCTCCTTGACCACCAATTCATTAATGTAAAAGGTTTGGATTGGGGGAGGATTTTGTAAAATGGATAAAACTTTTGTATGCAGCCCCAACAGCAAGGATTAGGATAAATGATGAGATGTCGGAGGCCTTTCCTTTGTTCCGGGGTACTAGGCAGGGGTGCCCTTTGTCGCCCCTGCTTTTTGCCCTAGCATTGGAACCCTTGGCCTCTAGGATACGTGCTTCCCCTGACATAGTGGGATTTCGGCGCAGGCATGGAGAGAACAGACTGTCCCTGTATGCGGATGATGCACTGCTGTATCTGGGGGATACAGAGGGGTCCCTGCTTGCCGTGATGCAACTCATCGAGCGTTTTGGGGAGTTGTCTGGTTTTGCTAATAACTGGCATAAATCGGTGCTCCTCCCGCTCGATGATCCACCTTCGGGGTTGCCGGAGGGAGTGTCCCGGATACAGCTGGTAGAATCCTTCAAATACTTAGGAATTGTAGTGACTAAAGACCCGACAGATTATGTGTCCCTTTAAAACGAAATGCTCCGCCTGGGGTAAGTTACCTCTGACAGTTACGGGACGAGTAAACTTGATCAAGATGATCTGGCCCCCACAACTGTTGTATATTTTGCATAACGCCCCGGTATGGATCCCGAAGTGCTGGTTTCAGCGTATAGACTCCCAATTCAGGTCCCTTATTTGGAACAACCGAGTGGCTAGGATAAAACTTACCACTCTGCAATACCCTAAGGATCAGGGGGGAATGGCAGTTCCCCATGCTCAGACGTATTTCTATGCAGTCCAATTACAGCATTTTGCAGGGTGGAACCAGTCAGCGGTGGCAGACCCCTCTAAGGCCTTGCTCATTGACCCAACCACCTCGTACTCTGCACTATCTCACATGGAGTTGGGTTTCCCTGGTGCCCCTGAGACATGCCCTACGGTCTGTCTTTTCAAAAAATTGTGGAGTAATGTTAGGAGGAGAATGGGGATCACGGGCTTCCTGACTAGTACGCCCATTTGGCGGAACAGGTCTTATACCGAACTAGTTAAAATACAAGATTGCTCTAGATGGGAGGCAGCGGGCATTAAATATTTGAGTCAAATCCTTGATGGGGCGGTCCTGAAATCTTTTGAAAGGCTGAAGGAGGAATTCCCTTTATTGGGTGGGTCCCACTATCAATATATTGGGTTGGCGCACGCAATTAGATCCCAGGGACATTGCTCAACTCTGCGCCTAGAGAACGCTCACTTTCTGGGTTCAGTTTTCGATGAAACTGAAAAAAAGGGATCGTCTCTCAAAACTACCGGTCATGAGGTTAATGGGATGGGTGGCTTGATAAACGATGTATCTGTGGCCTCAGGCTGGGCTGGTTCTTCCCCCCCCCCTTTTTTTTTTTCTTTTTGCTTTTTGTTTTCTCTTTGTTCTTTATCGCTATTCCTCTCCTGACGGATGTACCAGGGGGTGAAGTAGCAGCTGTACAAGGTCATAGATACAGTACTGTTATTGAGTTTATGTATTGCTCCCTGGTTTTATGTACAACTGATTATGTATCCTGTGTGGCCCTTTCTCCTTTGGGTCACTTAACTGCTCTGTACATTTCTTGTATTTTGTTTTGCTTTTTTCAAAATAAAAACTTTTCTGATTTAAAAAAAAAATTAATGTAAAAGGAATTCCCTGAGACCTGATAATTATTTTAAGGGTTCCCCTGGAATAAAAAGGTTGAGAAAGGCCGGTTTAGATGGAGCTAATGTTTGTTACAATTCCTTTATCTTAAAGGGGTTGTAAAGGTAAAAAATGTTGGGCAATATGCGATCTATATTCTATATAGATGTTATTTGAGACTAAATGATTTAATTACCTGTTGGATAAGTGTGCTTTTTCACCACTTCCTCCTTTCCTCTCTGTATTCTCTCCTAAATTCCGGGTTTTTGAGCGTGTTCACTTTAACTACATCAAGGCTTCAAAGGAACTACAGTTCCGTTGAGGCTTAGCAACATCGCGCATGCGCAGTGCCGCTTTTTCGCAGTGTGATTCAGCAAACAAGGGGCGGAGTTAAGGCGGGGCTGTGCTGCTGAGATAGTCACTTAATACAATAACAAGGCACGGAAGGCAGAGCTACAGCGTCTTAGACACACCCGTGGCTCCCCTGCCTCCCCTGCCTGTGAAGGCACACAGCGTCTCCCCGCAGGGATGTAGTGCCAAGGGAGGGGGCGAGCACGCCTAGTAACCCCCAGCCAGAATGGTTGGGATGATGGGGGCAAGCTTACAGAAGAGGAACAGGAAGTTAGAACTTAACAAAAAAGAAAAAAAAAATATTTACAAGGGAAAACATTAGTGAACCAACAATACACTTGCTTAAAAGAACATATTTAGAAAATAAAAAACAAACCTTTAGTATCACTTTAATTTCCCTAGGTGGATTTTTTTTATCCTTATTTTTATTTCAGCTTGTTTAAATGAAGGCCACTTGAATGGAACCTCATGTGCCTGCCCAGCTAAGTTTTATGGCTCTCGATGTCAGTATGCAAGCCCCACTGTCAATATAGGTAAGTTGATCTTCTCCTCAGCCATTTTTCCTCAGTATTTATGCTTTGGAACGTATGCAAACGGTGGCGTTCTATATCAGATTAATGTTTCAATGAACGGGCAAAGCACAGGTTTAATGGTTTATCTAAATCTACCGTAATAAAAATCTAAAATATTGCAGTCTGAGGCCTCGTACACACGACGGGACATCCGCGGACCGTTTTCATCGGACATGTCCGCTGCCGGATTTTGGTCTGATGGCTGTACACACCATCAGACCAAATTTCCCGCGGACAGCGAACGCGGTGACGTGACCGCGCCGTGGAAGGTCAATGCTTCCACGCATGCGTCGAATCACTTCGACGCATGCGAGGGCTTTCGGCCGAGCAGACATGTGCGGTGAGCATGCTAAGAAACATTTGTCCGCTGGAAACCTGTCCGATCCGCCGGAAAATTGTCCGGTCGGCCGTACACACGACCGAACATGTCTGCGGAAACTGGTCCGCGGACCAGTTTCAGCAGACATGTTCGGTCGTGTGTACGAGGCCTTAGATGTGGTGACTGTAATCATTTTTCTTTTTTAAGCTAAGTACAGTGGAACCTTGGATTACGAGGATAATCCGTTCCAGGAGAACGCTCGTAATCCAAAGCACTCGCATATCAAATCGAGTTTTCCCATAGAAGTCAATTAAAACAAAAATAATTTGTTCCGCATTGGCTTCAATGGCATGCAATACCGCTTGCAGCCAGAGGTGGAGGGGGGGCACCGGAGAGCCTCGAAAAACGTCCGGAAAGGCCTGAGGACAGCTTGCAAAGGCTCGGGAATGGGGTATTTCTGTGTCTTTCTGAGTCTTTCCGAGCATTTCCAAACGGCGCAGATCGATTGCGATCAGCGCCATTCGGCTCCGCTGCCCACCCCCACCTCAGGCCAAACGTGGTACTGCACACTGCTTTGGCCTGAATCTTGCTTGTTTTGCGAGACAACATTCGCAAACCAAGTTAGGATTTTTTTTTTAAAGTGGATGTAAACCCAATTATTTATTTATTTTTGATGTCACAATGTAGAGTATAAGATTTTCTATCATCTGTGCCCAGTCTTGCCACACAGAGTTAATCCAGCTCTGAGCAATCCTCTTTTATTGTTCAGTGAAATAAAACGGACTTACAGAGAAAAACCTTAGTCCGTTCTGCTCCCCTTGCTGTGAGTGACAGGTTATTTACATATCTCATACACTAGCCTGGAGACAGGCATTATTTTTTAATTCCCACCCCCTTTCCTTTTCTGAAGTCATGTGGTTACTTTTCTGGATTTTGACTGGATGTTAGTGATCATAGCAGAATTTAGTGTAAGGAATACACAGGAAAAAATGCATGTTGACAAGGGGAGTGTAGAGGAGGGCGGGGAGTCTACTGACATCACGACTCCACCCACCGAGCTCCAGACAACAGACCCGCCCACAGACTCTGCAGTTTTTCAGTTCTTATAACAGACAGAGGGGAGACATTTGACAGGTAAGGACACATGCAGGAGGCATCTATATCCTTATAGATCAGCACTATGGCAGGAGTTTAGAAAGGATGAGAGTGGCTTTACGTCCACTTTAATGACACACAAGTCGCTTCTCTGTTCCTTCGGATCTATAAATCTGCCTGAATGTGTATTTGATCTGCTGGAAAGTTGCTTCAGATATGACTCTTACCAGTTAAGATGAAGCTAAACACAAGGCTAAGCCTTTCTCGTTTTATTAGAAACAACAGGAACACAGAGACAGGAAATGACATCATAATCCTGTAGTTCCATTAGAAAGGACAATACATTATGAAAGCAGAACATCACCACCTAGTGGCAGACTACTATTAACAATATCATATATGAGAATTGTTGTTGCACATATGTCTATAAAAACATCATGTTAACATAATCATTGTATACGACTGCAGACAGAGGCGGCTCTCTAATTAAGGCCTCGCACTGACAGGGGCCTCGCAGCTGCCTAATTTGCCTAAGAGCCACCTCTGAGGCTGTCCCACAGGGCACCCATGGATGAGACAAAGTCATGCCTGTCACTCTCTGACTCCTGTCACATTTGTAAAGACACAGACACACGCGGGCATAGATTATCCTCCCTCTCATCTCTTTCTGGCACTGCCGCTCAGTGCGCTCCAACGCTGTCTGCAAAAATCTTACAAGGGAGGGGGTGGAGCTGCCCCCCTCCTGCACATACCACCCACCCCTATTCACTCCATGCCCCCCCTCTTGCACATACCACCCAACCCTATTCACTCCATGCCCCCCTCGTGCACATAACACCCACCCCTATTCACTCCGTGCCCCCCTCCTGCACATACCACCCACCCCTATTTACTCCATACCGCCCTCCTGTACATACCCCCACCCCCTCTTCGCCCTGTGCCCCCCTCCTGCACATACCACCCACCCCTATTCACCCCATGCCCCCCTCTTGCACATACCACCCACCTCTATTCAGTCCGTGCCCATCTCGTGCACACACCACCCACCCCTATTCACTCCCTGTCCCCCTCCTGCACATACCACCCACCCCTATTCACTCCGTGCCCCCCTCCTGCACATACCACCCACCCCTATTCACTCCGTGCCCCCCTCCTGCACATACCACCCACCCCTATTCACTCCGTGTCCCCCTCATGCACATATCACCCACCCCTATTCACTCCGTGCCCCCCTCGTGCACATACCACCCACCCCTATTCACCTTGAGGGTGAGGATCTCATTACTGCTGCTGCTTGTATGGGTGGGATGTGTACAGTGGAACCTTGGTTTAAGAGGGACTTGGTTTGAGAGCGTTTTGAGCTTTTTTTTTTAATTCTGACTCGGTTTGCGAGTGTTGACTCACAAGATGAGCAGAATTCAAGCTAAATAGGCCAGCAGTACCTCGTTTGGCCTAAGGTACGGGGGGCGCAGAAGCCGAGTAGAGCCAAAAATAGGCCTGCAGTACCTCATTTGGCCTGAGGTACGGGGGTGCAGGGAACGAGCTGAAGTGTCCTCTGGCCTTTTTGGACGTTTTTGGCACTCTCTGGCGCCCCCACCCCACCTCTGGCCGCATTCGGCATTGCATCCCATTGAAGTCCAATGCGGAACAAATTATTTTCGTTTCCATTGACTTCAATAGGAAAACTCGCTTTGATATGCAAGTACTTTGGATTACGAGCATACTCCTGGAACGGACTATGCTCGCAATCCGAGGTTCAACTGTACTGCGCTAATCCTTGCTGGCCCTCCTTTCATATTGATCTCATGTAATTGGTGCAGTACACATTCCACCCGCACAAGCAGCAGCAGTAATAAGATGCTCGACCTCGGGGTTCTTCCTTAACCCCTGCAAAGGGTGTGAGTGGGGCCTCATGTCTAAATTTTGCCTAAGGCCTCACAAAGCCTAGAGCCGCCTCTGACTGCAGAAATGTGGTGTAAAGAACATTATGTAGATTCTGACATTCCTCTAACTGTTCATTTTTTCAGTTGAAGTAAAGGTGATAACAATTTTTCAACTGAAAATTACCAACCGTATTTTTAATAAAGATCTCTCTAACACAAGCTCTGTTCAGTATCACATGTTGGCTAACAGACTGACTATAGAGGTGAGTAATATATCATTTTGTGTTTCAAGTTAGCGCTTTGTAAAAAAAAATATTCCACATTTTCATACCTCCCAACTTTTTGAGATGGGAATGAGGGACACCTATTAGCAAAAGTATGCAGGCATAGGACACACCCCTTGCCACGCCCCCTTAAAGGAGAATTGTACAAAAACACAAGATTGGTTAAAACCACAAGTGCTTTTTTTTTTTTTTACCACTACTATTTCTTTATATTGGCTTTTTGAATTTACAAATGCAACAATTTAGAAATCAGATGAAAGGTTTAGCGTTGGGAAACACTTTTTGATGGATAAAATGTGCATTTTATATACAACTCTAAAGATCAGACCAAAATGAGGGACAAATGAGGAGGAATGAGGGACAGAGGGACATTGCTCAGGGACTGTTGGGAGCTATGGGGCAGATTCACAGAAGAAGCACGCCGGCGTATCTACTGATACGCCGGTGTACTTTCAAATTACCCGCGTCGTATCTTTAGTTTGTATTCTCAAACCAAGATACGACGGCATTTGGGTAAGATCCGACAGGCGTACGGCTTCGTACGCCTTCGGATCTTAGATGCAATACTTTGGCGCCCGCTGGGTGGAGTTCGCGCCGTTTTCAGCGTCGGGTATGCAAATTAGCTATTTCCGTCGATCCACGAACGTACGCGCGGTTGTCGCATTCTCTTACGTCGCCTGTAGTCGGCTTTTTCCGGCGTGAAGTTAAAGCTGCTATTTTGTGGCGTATAGATAGTATGGCCGTCGTTCCCGCGTCGAAATTTGAATTTTTTTTTTTTCGTAAGGCGTCCGTGAATAGGAATGAACGTAAGTCACGTCGAGGTTCTAAAAACGACGTCGCTGCGACGTAATTTCGCGCAAAGCACGGCGGGAAATTTCGAGACGGAGCATGCGCAGTACGATCGGCGCGGGAACGCGCTTAATTTAAATGATCCACGCCCCCTACCTGGATCATTTGAATTAGGCGGGCTTGCGCCGGTGGACTTTACGCTACGCCGCCGCAACTTTACAGGCAAGTGCTTTGTGAATCAAGCACTTGCCCGTAAAACTTGCGGCGGTGTAACGTACATGAGATACGTTACGCCGCCGTAATTCTATGTGAATCTGGCCCTATGCATTTGCTGAACAAGATTTATCTAATAGGTGATGGTAATGCTTCTGATCTTTTCAAGTTATTGTGCATATAAATATCCCTACAGTCTTCCTGGGGTCATCTATGTACTATCTTTCCTATAATTACATTGCCAGTCTGAATTAATAACAAACTGCATCTAGTTACACTAGTGATTTAGTGGTACATACGGCTCTCTCGTTCTGGGACGACGTCATGACGTCACCCCAGTCTCACCATGCTTGTGCGCCAGCGGGGGCCTGCTGTGTCCCTGGGACACGGCTCAACTCTGATCTCAGTAAAGAGCCGTTGACAAGGCTCTTTGCCCATGTGATCAGCTGTGTCCAATCACAGCTGATCACATGTAAACAAGGGAATGCAGGTCATTTGCTTTCCTCTCCTCACACTGACAGCGTGTGAGGAGAGGAGAGCTGATCAGCAGCATTTCCTCATAGGGGGACCTGTACAGATAATAAGTGCCCTGATTATCAGTGCAGCCCCGACAGTGCCCAGCAGTGATGCCAGTCAGTGTTGCCTTTCAGTCCCATCAGTGCCTGCTCATTAGTGCCGCCCATAAGTGCCACCTATCAGTTCCCATAAGTGCCACCTATCAGTTCCCATAAGTGCCACCTATCAGTTCCCAAAAGTGCCACATATCAGTGCCTATCAATGCTGCATATCAGTGCCCATTAGTGCCATCTATCAGTTCCTATAAGTCTCACCTATCAGTTCCCATTAGTGCCACCTATCAGTTCCCAAAAGTGCCACCTATCAGTGCTGCATATCAGTGCCCATTAGTGCCACCTATCAGTTCCCATAAGTGCCACCTATCAGTGCTCGTCAGTGCCCACTATCAATGCTGCATATCAGTGCCCATTAGTGAAGGAGAAAAAATCTTTTATTTAAAAAAAATTCTGGCAGAAACTAAGAAAAACATATTTTTTTCAAGATTTTCGGTCTATTTTTTTTTGGCAGAAAATATAAAAAACCCAGAGGTAATTAAATACCACCAAAATAAAGCTCTATTTGTGTGGATAAAATTATAAATACAGTATTTATCGGGGTATTGCATTTATTACATTTTACTACTTACAGTTTTGGTGTCTTGCCCGGCGTCCATCGGCGGCCTCGTCCGGTCCTGCGTCCGTCTGCGGCCTCAGTGGTGTCCTCCCGCTCTGTCTTCATGTAGAATCCCCGCTTCCCGCGCTCAGTTTGAAGCCTCCGCCGATGTATACTGAGCGCAGTACACTCGGGTATATTCGGCCAGGCTCGGCTTCTCACGCATAAACGCCACAGAGCGTGACTACGAGCGAAGCCGAGCCTGGCCGAATGTACCCGAGTGTACTGCGCTCGGTATATGTCGGCGCAAGCATTCAAACACGGCGTGGGAAGCGGGTATCGGCGTATATCGCGCACCCACGATTTTGCCCTGATTTTCAGGGCAAAAAAGTATGCGGTATACGCCGATAAATACGGTATGTCATTTGGGTACAGTGTTGTATGACCGCACAATTGTCATTCAAAGTGCGACAGCGCTGAAAAATAAAAATTGGCCTGGGCAGGAAGGGGGTAAAAGTGCCCAGTATTGAAGATCTTAAAGTTGTTATAAACCCTTATATATACCCAGTAAAGTGACTATCCTCGGGTGATACAGAGAGAAGAAACAAATCTTCCTACATAAGTTGTACCTGTTTATGGGCAGGCTTCTCTTCTCTACAGCCATTCAAAGTGCTACATTGATAAAGCTTGTCTGAGCTGTCAGAAAGCAGGGGGTGGAGAGATGAAGTTACACACTACAGAGCTCAGTGAGGAGAGGTCTGAGAGCTGATTGGAGGGAAGGGTAACACCCCCCTTCACACTACAGCTCACAGGATCAGAGCTGAGGTCCCTCCCCATCAGGGGCGGACTGACAACTCATGAGGCCCCCGGGCAATAGGAGATTATGGGGCCCCCAGGCAATAGATTATGGGGCCACACGGTATACACACACACACATACAGTATACATACACAGTATACACACACAGGCTCACAATAAACACGCAAAGTATACACACACTGGCCCGGATTCAGAGAGCAATTGCGCCTGCGTAACCATAGTTACGCAGCGCAATTGCTTACTTTCCCGGGCGTAACGAGTGTTCTGTATTCAGAAAGCTTGTTACGCCGACTGCAGCCTAAGATATGCGTGGCATAAGGCTCTTATGCCCGGATATCTTAGGCTGCATTCTTGCGATGGCCGCTAGGGGGCGTTCCCGTAGTGGTCAGCGTATAGTATGCAAATTGCATACTAACGCCGATTCACAACGTTACGCGAGCCCTGCGTACGCAGTTTACGTTGTTTGCGTACGGCGTTTTTTTTTGCGTAAGGCTGCCCCTTCTATAGCAGGGGCAGCCAATGCTAAAGTATACCTGTCGTTCCCGCGTCGCGAAATTTGAAATTTACGTTGTTTGCGTAAGTGAATCATGAATGGCGCTGGACGCCATTCACGTTCACTTTGAAGCAAATGACGTCCTTGCGACGTAATTTACCGCAATGCACGTCGGGAAAGTTTCCCGACGGAGCATGCGCACTACGCTCGGCGTGGGAACGCGCCTAATTTAAATGATTCCCGCCCCCTACGGGATCATTTAAATTGCGCGCGCTTACGCCGGGCATTTTGCCGGAGCGCCCTCGCAATTTACGGAGCTACTGCTCCGTGAATCGAGGGTAGCGCAGAAAATTTGCGGGGGCGCAGGGCAAAAACGGTGCCCTGCGCCTACGTAAAAAATGCGCATATCTTACTGAATCTACCCCACTGTATACATACACACAGAATACACACACACACTAAAAAGGTACTGTAGAGGCATGGCAGCTATAATCTTGGAATTTTTTTAAAAACACAGATTTTTACATACTGTCACTGGTTTTACTGAGGCTGACAACCCTGATGGGCCCTCCAGTGGCATGGGGCCCTCGGGCAGTGCCCGAGTGCCAGAATGGTCAGTCCGCCCCTGCTCTCCGTCACGATTTTCTCTTGTCGTCAGGAAAACTTGCCAATGATTTATGCTGATAGCAGAGGAAGGAGGCAGCAGACAGAAAGGACACTCGTAGACACAATCGGATTTTCCGGCGGAAAAACCTTGGATGTTTTTTCCGACGGAATTCCGCTCAAGCTTGGCTTGCATACACACGGTCACACAAAAGTTCTCTGAACTTTTAACCGTCAAGAATGCGGTGACGTACAACACTGTGACGACACACAGCTCTTTTCTCTATCTGCAACGTAGAGAGCATCCTGACTCTCCGGTAGTCCAAGGGAGGGGGCGAGCACAACACTCCACACCAGGGAGAAAGCCTTGCATTACGGTGTGGAGTTACAGACAGAAGAACAGGAAGTGAGGATTTCTCAGAAGAAATAAGGACATTTAAAAGCAAAATGGAAGGATGAGGTAAGTAAAGGAGGACTGCACTAAGGTAAAGGAAGCTATTTAGGGAAAAAAATATTTTGCGCTGCCCTCGATTCACGGAGCAGTAGCTCCGTAAATTGCGAAGGCGCGCCGGCAAAATTGCCCGGCGTAAGCGCGCGCAATGTAAATGATCCCGCCGGGGGCGGGAATCATTTAAATTAGGCGCGCTCCCGCGCCGAGCGTACAGCGCATGCTCCGTCAGGAAACTTTCCCGACGTGCACTGCGGCAAATGACGTCGCAAGGACGTCATTTGCTTCAAAGTGAACGTGAATGGCGTCCAGCGCCATTCACGAATCACTTACGCAAACGACGTGAAATTAAAATTTCACGTCGCGGGAGCGGCGACTATACTTTAGCATTGGCTGCCCCTACTATTAGAAGGGGCAGCCTTGCGCTAAAGTTGCCGTACGGAAACTCCGTACCTGGCTTGCGCAGGGCCCGCGCAAGTTTGTGAATCAGTGGTAGTATGCAATTTGCATACTACACGCTGATCACAATGGGAGCGCCCCCTAGCGGCCCACGCAAGAATGCAGCCTAAAATCTGCGTGGCATAAGAGCCTTATGCCGCGCAGATTTTAGGCTGCAGTCGGTGTAACGAGGTTCCTGAATCAGGAGCACTCGTTACACCGGAGCAAGTAAGCAATTGCGCTGTGTAACCTATGGTTACACGGGCGCAATTGCTTCTTGAATCTGGGCCACTGTACCTTTACAACTCCTTTAAACTCGACAATAATTAAACACAGGATCACTCACAATATGTAGATGGATTTTTTTTCCTGGGGAGAATAAACAGATCATGATTGAGAATGTGTTTTTCTTTGCAGATGCAGCTCATTTATACCGACATTCAAGAATTTTATATTTCAAACATTGTCTTCACGTAAGTATCTTCTCATTCTTGTGCCATGGGTAACACCGAACATCTGGGGCCAGATTCACGTAGGAGAGCGTATCTTTATTTGGGCGTAACGTATCCTGTTTACGCTACGCCTCCGCAACTTAAACAGGCAAGTGCAGTATTCACAAAGCACTTGCTCCGTAAGTTGCGGCGGCGTAGCGTAAATCGAATTCCCGCCTAATTCAAATGTGGAAGAGGTGGGCGTGTTTTATTAAAATGAGCCGTGACCCCATGCAAATGAAGCGCCGATCGTACGGCACATGCGCGCGCATGCTCAGTATCACGTCGAATTTACTCCATAAGATACGCCAGGCCCAATGCCTGTGACGTGAACGTAATCCTACGCACAGCCCCATTCACGTACGACTTACGTAAATGACGTAAAAAGATACGCTTGCCGACGTCCATACTTTGCATTGGCTGCGCCTCATATAGCAGGGGTAACTTTACGCCGGACGTAAGCCTAACGTAAACGGCGTAGCGGGCGCAAGTACGTTTGTGAATCGGCGTATTTACCTAATTTACATACTCTACGGAAGCGCCCCTTGGGGCCAGCGTAAATATGCACCCAAGATACGACGGCGTAGGAGACTTACGCCGCTTGTATCTTGGCCAAATCTATGCGTAACTGATTCTAAGAATCAGGCGCATAGATACGACGGCTCACATTCGGACCTACGACAGGGTACATGGAGATAAGCCGTCGTAAGTCCACTGTGAATCTGGCCCCTGGGGTTTATTATCAAGCTCCCTCAACCGTCTTGCCTAAAATAACTAATGAACTTCTTTTAATTGCCATTTGAGTGGAAAACATATGAATGCAATTTATACACTGGGGGGAGAACCTCTGGGGGAATCTAGGATGGAAAAGGACCTGGGGGTCCTAGTACAGTTGAACCTCAGATTACGAGAATAATCATTTCCAGGAGAATGCTCATAATCCAAAGTACTCGCATATCAAAGCGAGTTTTCCCATTGAAGTCAATGGAAACGAAAATAATTTGTTCCGCATTGACTTCAATGGCCAGAGGTGGGGGGGGGGCGCCGGAGAGCCTTGGGAACACACAAAAAGGCCTGAGGACAGCTCTGCAAACATCAGAAAGGCTTGGGAATGGCGTATTTCCAAGTCTTTCCCATCATTTCCGAACTGCTCAGAACACCACCGATCGGCACCTTTTGGCTCCGCTCCCCCCACCTCAAGCCAAACGCGTTACTGCACACCACTTTGGTCTGAATCCTGCTCGTTTCGTGAGACAACACTCGCAAACCGAGTTAGTATTTTTCAAAATACAGTTCTCGTATTGTGAAACGCTCGCTAACCGCATTGCTTGCAATCCGAGGTTCCACTGTAGATGATAGGCTCAGCAATGGCATGCCAAGCTGCTGCAAGCAAAGCCAACATACTATTGGCTTTAAAAAGGAGGTCAACTCCAGAGATAAGGCAATAATTCTCCAGCTCTTCAAGACTCTGGTCCTGCCGCACCTGGAGTATGCTGTCCAGTTCTGGGCACCAGTCCTCAGGTAGGATGTACTGGAAATGAAGAGAGTACAAAGAAGGGCAACAAAGCTAATAAAGGGTCTGTTAGATATTAGTTATGAGGAAAGGTTGCGAGCACTGAACTTATTCTCTCTGGAGAAGAGACACCTGAGAGAGGATTTGATTTCAGATTACAAATACCGTACTGGTGACCCCACAATAGGGATAAACCTTTTCCGCGTTAGGAAATTTAACCACTTGCCGACCTGCCGCCATAAAATTAGGGTGACCGCATGTCCTGGATTGCCCGGGACAGTCCCGCATTTTGCAGGTCTGTCCCGGGCACCTTTATTCCAGGACAATACAGTGTCCCCGGAATGAAACTGACACAGCCACCCCCCCAAGCCAAACTAATGCCCCCAAAAAAGGCCGACACATCACCGCTTTACTCACTGACAGTGCTTGTCCTGGCCGGGAATTCCTGGAGGAGCACAGTCCCCACCCCCTGCTTGTGATTGGAGAAATCATAATTCTCGCCTCTTGTGCCTCACTGTGCTGTGATTCGTTACAGCACAAGCTGATTTTTGGGGGTGTGTCCCTGAATGGAAATTTGGAAATGTGGTCACCCTACGTATAATGATTTATATATTATACAGCGACAGGTCGGCACGATCCCGCGAGCCGTCGTAGCTGTACGTTGGGTCCTTTAACCACTTAAGCCCCGGACCATTTTGTTGCTAAATGCCCAGGCCAGGTTTTGCGATTCGGCACTGCGTCGCTTTAACAGACAATTGCGCGGTCGTGCGACGTGGCTCCCAAACAAAATTGGCGTCCTTTTTTCCCCACAAATAGAGCTTTCTTTTGGTGGTATTTGATCACCTCTGCGGTTTTTATTTTTTGCACTATAAACAAAAATAGAGCGACAATTTTGAAAAAAATGCTATATTTTTTACTTTTTGCTATAATAAATATGCCCCAAAAACATATATAATTTTTTTTTTCCTCAGTTTAGGCCGATACGTATTCTTCTACCTATTTTTGGTAAAAAAAATCGCAATAAGCGTTTATCGGTTGGTTTGCACAAAATTTATAGCGTTTACAAAATAGGGGATCGTTTAATTGCATTTTTATAAAAAAAATTTTTTTACTACTACTGATCAGCGATTTTTTTCGTGACTGCGACATTATGGCGGACCCTTCAGACAATTTTGACACATTTTTGGGACCATTGTCATTTTCACAGCAAAAAATGCATTTAAATTGCATTGTTTATTGTAAAAATAACAGTTGCAGTTTGGGAGTTAACCACAGGGGGCGCTGTATGAGTTAGGGTTCACCTAGTGTGTGTTTACAACTATAGGGGGGTGTGGCTGTAGGACTGACGTCATCGATCGAGTCTCGCTATAAAAGGGATCACTCGATCGATGCAGCCGCCACAGTGAAGCACGGGGAAGCCGTGTTTACATACGGCTCTCCCCGTTCTTCAGCTCCGGGGAGCGATCACGACGGAGTGGCTATAAACGAATAGCCGCGCCGTCGTCCCGGATCGCCCCGCGGGTATCCGACCGCCGCATGTAGCGGGGGGGTCCCGATCGGACCCCCGACCCGCGCAAAGGCAGGGACATACATGTACGCCCATATGCCTGTACGTGCCATTCTGTGGACGTACATATACATGCGGCGGTCGGCAAGTGGTTAAGCAGGTAAGCAGGCGCCGGGGTGCCGATGCTCGTGACCGGCAGTCGCAATGACGCTGGCGGCAAGCGATCACGGGCACGAAAGGCAGAAGAGGGACAAGTGTGTGTAAACACACAAATCCCTGTTCTGTTCTGTCAGGAGAAATAGGTCATGAGTTACTAATAGCTAGGAACCAAGATCTGTCATTTCCTCTGGTCAGTCCCCCCCCCCCTACAGTTAGAACACAGAGAGGGAACACATTTAAAGCGGATGTGCCATGGGAACATAATATTAAAAGCCAGCAGCTACAACTACTGCAGCTGCTGACTTTTAATATTAGGACACTTACCTGTCCTGGAGTCCAGCGCCGATCGCAGCAGAGCACGAGCGATCGCTCGTCACCCTGCTGCTCCCCCCTCCATCCACGCTCAGGGAACCAGGAAGTGAAGCGATGCGGCTTCACTGCCCGGTTCCCTACGGCGCATGCGCGAGTCGCGCCGCGCCAGCCGATTGGCTCCCGCTGTGTGCTGGGAGCCGAGTGTTCCCAGCACACAGCGGGCGACAGACGGGATGTGACGGAATGCCCGTCTTTTGCCCGTAGCGTGTGGCCGGAAGTGGGTGCAAATACCTGTCTTTAGACAGGTATCTGCACCCCCCTCCCCCCTGAAAGGTGTCAAATGTGACACCGGAGAGGGGGAGGGTTCCGATCAGCGGGACTCCACTTTAGGGTGGAGAACCGCTTTAACCCCTTGATCACCCCCTAGTATTAACCCCTTTCCTGCCAGTGACATTTATACAGTAAACATTTTTATAGCACTGTTCGCTGTATAAATGACAATGGTCCCAAAAATGTGTCAAAAGTGTCCGAGGTGTCGGCCATAATGTCGCAGTCCTGATAAAAATCGCTGATCGCCGCCATTACTAGTAAAAATAATAATAATAATAATAAAAATGACATAAATCTATCCCCTATTTTGTAGACACTGATACTTTTGCGCAAACCAATCAATAAACGCTCATTGCGATTTTTATTACCAAAAATATGTAGAAGAATATGTATCGGCCTAAACTGAGAAAAAATTTGCTTTTTTAAAAAAGAAAATGGGGATATTTATTATAGCAAAGTAAAATACCACCAAAAAAAAAGGTCAATTTCGTTTGTCAGTTAAAGTGACGCAGTGCCGAATCCCAAAAAATTGCCTGGTCATTCAGCAGCCAAATCTTCCAGGGCTAAAGTGGTTAACAAGACACGTGGCCGGGGGTGGACTGACAACTCATGGGGCCCCCTGGCAATAGAAGATTATGGGGCCCCTGGGCTTACAGATGGCCACTATGCCAGGAGGCAGTGCAGAGGCGGGGCAGCTAAAATCTCTGGATTTTCACATCAAAAGCATGTCGGTTTCGGACATATCAGGGACAGATCTAAAAAAAACACATATTTTTACATACTGTCCCTGGTTTTACTGAGCCTGGCAACCCTAATGGGGCCCCCTAGTGGCATTAGGCCCTCAGGCATCCGAGATTTGGATGTATCCTAATCTCCGAATCACAATAGTAACAAATTTTGACGAATTTGAAATAAATGATAACAAAATACATTTTTCAAATTCTAAATTCAATTCAAATTTGAATTCAAAAGTGATGTGATGATTTTTCATTGTGCACATCTCTATATGCACTGGCTGGACTGGAATGCTTTTTGATTCCTTAAAGCCCCGTACACATGGCTAGGGATCCCGTCTATTTGAAAACCGTCAGTTTTCCAGACGGGATTCCTGCCAAGCTTGCCTTGAAAAGCCATGTATACACACAGCCACACAAAAGACTCGCCGTTCTTTTGAATGGCAAGAACGCGGTGACGTCAAAGACAACGACGACCCGGCTAAATTATGTTCTATGCTACCGCGCATGCGTCAAATTGTTATCGAGCATGCGTGAATTATTTCCCCTTCAGGTAAGCATACAGACGATCGGTTTTCTCGTCAGGAAACACTCTGCCGCAGTGGCGGCTGGTGCTCAAATTATTTTTTTATGGGGGGGGGGGGGGGGGCGCAAACAAACGAAAAACAATTGCAGCCTCACTGTGCCCATCAAATGCAGCTACTGTGTCCATCATTTGCAACCACTGTGCCCCTCAAAGGCAGCCACTGTGCCCATCGAATGCAGCCACTGTTCTCATCAAATGCAGCCACTGTGCCATCAATTGTCGCCACTGTGCCATCAATTGTCGCCACTGTGCCATGCCATCAAATGCAGCCACTGTGCCACACCATCAAACGCAGCCACTGTGCCAACATTTATCGCCACTGTGCCCTTCAAATGTCACCACTGTGCCATGCCATCAAACGCAGCCACTGTGCCCATTGTCACCACTGTGCCATCAATTGTCGCCACTGTGCCCATCAATTGTCACCACTGTGCCCATCAATTGTCACCACTGTGTCCATCAATTGTCACCACTGTGCCATGCCAAACGCAGCCACTGTGCCATCAAACGCAGCCACTGTGCCATCAATTGTTACCACTGTGCCATCAATTGTTACCACTGTGCCATCAATTGTCACCACTGTGCCCAGCAATTGTTACCGCTATGCCATGCCATCAAATGCAGCCACTGTGCCATCAATTGTTGCCACTGTGCCCAGCAATTGTCACCACTGTGCCATGCCAAACGCAGCCACTGTGCCATCAATTGGCTCGTCGTGGTGTTTGACGTCACTGCGTTCTTGCCATTCAAAAGAACGGCGGGTCTTTTGTGTGGCCGTGTGTATACATGGCTTTTCAAGGCAAGCTTGGCAGGAATCCCATCGGGAAAACTGACGGTTTTCAAACAGAAAGGATTCCTGGCCATGTGTACAGGGCTTAACCTGCCTGCTTATTCTGTCTTGCTGTGTTCCAAGCCCTACTCCTTAGAAGCAATAGTTTCCATGCACTGCACTTATGATGGCCAAAAAGCCTGAAACAGCTGTATATAGTTTAGAATAAATGGCTCTATAATATTCGGTTATATTTGCACCATACACCGGCAATACTGGATGTGCATCTGGCTCTTGGGACATAAAGCAATGATTTACATAGCTCCACCCACTGTCCTAAAATGAGGGATAATCCTCTTTTTTGGATATGTGATGGAGGGAGAAATGTGAACACTTTCTGTTCTTAGAAGACTTTACTATTCTATACACCGATCCATTTTGAAGACTTTTTGAGTCCTTTAGTCACTTCTCAGCATAACCTGTATGCATGGGCGTCCGCTCCATAGGGCAAGGGAGGGCAATTGACCCCCCCTGGAAAATCGAGAAGGTGTTGAAGAGTCTCGCGGCCGCGGGCTGTCTGAGCGGTCCCGGGCCGGATGTCACACAGACGCGGCGAGCAGAGTGAAGCCGACTCCCCCTCCAGTGTTTATGTGTACACAGGGGGAGGGAACCTGCTGTGACCCGGCCATGCTGATGGCTGATCTGAGGTACTGAATGGGATGGGGGGGAGGGGAGGTCCGTCTGTGCTGAAGGGGGGGTCTGTGCTGAATGGAGGGGTCTGTGCAGAATGGGGGGCTGTGTTGAAGGGGGGGTCCATCTGTGCTGAAGGGGGGTCTGTACATTCTCTAGGCTATATTTATATGGACATGGAGTGAAGCTGAATTATCTCAAGAGCTATTTCACACTGCCAGCTGGCCGCGTTATCGGTAAAGCGCCGCTAAAAGTGCCGCTTTACCATCGTTTTAGCTGCGCTATTCAGCCGCTAGCGGGGCGCTTTTAACCCCTGCTAGCGTTTGAAGAAAGGGTTAAATGTGTATGGCCGCTGCAGAAGCGCCCCCCCCCTGAAAAAATTTCAGCGGACACCCATGCCTGTATGGTTATAATGTCTCTCAATCCATATGATAGCAATAACCTAATAACCATTTGTCTCTGTGACAGGAACGGAAGTGTCAATGCGAGCTTTGAGGTTCATTTCACTCTAAACAATGCTCCCAAGGATCAGTTAAATAAAGACTTCAATGACACAGTGAGTGGCATGGTGGATAGGCTGCAAGCGGCAAACCAGTCCCAACACTACTGCCAGCAGCAAGGTAATGTATTACAATGAAGAGTATTTCACAAGACAAGCCAGAGCTGCATACTCATTATATGTGAATCACAGGAAAGATGGTTGGCACTCAGGATGGCAACCAGTAAATATCGTCCTTTATTGAAAAAACAAGTACAAATAGCTGTAAATCGGCCTACGCGTTTTAGCCGTTAGGGCTCAATCATGGCATGATTAAGGCCTGGCAGTCGAAACACGTTAGCTATTGTGTTATAGAGGCACCGGCAGCCTCAGAGTCTGAGAACCGGGGGCGCAGCTTCGATGCATGAAGGTCGAAGTGCCCATACATCTGTTTCCAGAAGAGAATAGGAGCATGAACTCCCCCTTTCCGAGGCACCCCTTTTCTCCACGCATCATTCCTTGGTTCAGTCCCCTACCCACCACCCAGTACATCCTTTTAAACAATACAGAACCAAGTATTATTTAGTGGTGCTAAGTAACAACAATGAACCACCTGCAACAAACCCCCCCCCCCCCAGCAACAATAGACTCCTGGCAACCACAACAGATCTCCCCACTGCCAGCATCAAAAGACTCTTCGGCAGCCAGCAACAATTGACCCCTCTCTCAACAGTAGATCTCTCCCAGCAACAACTGGAGAGGCCTCCATCATCCGTAAATAGAAGAAGCTTGGAAACACCAGGACTCTTTCTAGAGCGGGCCGCCCAGCCAAACTGAGCGATCGGGAAGAAGGGCCTTAGTAAGGAAGGTGACCAAGAACCCAATGGTGACTCTGGCAGAGCTCCAGTGTTTTTCTGTGGAGAGAGGAGAAAATTCCAGAAGAACAATCATCTCTGCAGCACTCCAACAATCAGGCCTGTATGGTAGAGTGACCAGACAGAAGCCACTTCTCAGTAAATGGCACATGACAGCCCGCCTGGGGGGTTGCCAAAAGGCACCTGAAGGTCTCTCAGACCATGAGAAACAAAATTCTCTGGTCCGAAGAAACAAAGATAGAACACTTTGGCCTGAATGTCAAGCATCATATCTGGAGGAAACCAAGCACTGCTTATCCCCTAGCCAATATTATCCCTACAGTGAAGCATGGTGGTGGCAGCATCATGCTGTTGGGATGTTCTTCAGCGGCATGAACTGGGAGACTAATCAGCATCGAAGGAAAAATGAATGCAGCAATGTACAGAGACATCCTTGATTAAAAGCTGCTCCAGAGCACTCTGGACCTTAGAATGGGGCGAAGGTTCATCTTCCAACAGGACAAAGACCCTAAGCACACAGCCAAGATAACAAATGAGTGGCTACAGAACAACTCTGTGAATGTCCTTGAGTGGCCCAGCCAGAGCCCAGACTTGAACCCAAATAAACACCTCTGGAGAGATCTGAAAATAGCTGTGCACCGACACTCCCCATCCAACCTGATGGAGCTTGAAAGGTTCTGCAAAGAAGAACGGGAGAACCTGTCCAAAAATATGTGTGCCGAGCTTGTAGCATCATACTCAAAAAGACTTTAATTGGTGTAATTGGTGCCAAAGGTTCTTCACTGCATCTCTGGACCCCTTTACATTACACAGCACCCTGCACCTCACATTAAACAGCACCCTGCACCTCACATTACACAGCACCCTGCACCTCACATTACACAGCACCCTGCAGCTCTGGACCCCTTTATATTACATAGCACCCTGCAGCTCTGGACCCCTTTACATTACACAGCACCCTGCATCTCTGGACCCCTTTACATTACATAGCACCCTGCAGCTCTGGACCCCTTTATATTACATAGCACCCTGCAGCTCTGGACCCCTTTATATTACATAGCACCCTGCAGCTCTGGACCCCTTTATATTACATAGCACCCTGCAGCTCTGGACCCCCTGCATGTTACACAGACCCCCCTTCAGTGCAGTGTATGGATTGCGCTAACTCTTATGCCGCGTACACGTTTTTCATGATGAGAAAAATGCAATTTTTTTATTGGTCGGGAAAAACAGTCGCGTGTATACTCCAGAGCATTTTTCTCGACAAGAAAAATAGGCTAAAAAAATTTAGCGCCTTCTCTATTTTTACTCTCGTCGTTTTTCACGTCGTGAAAAACAGTCGTGTGTACGCTTTTACGAGGGGGAAAAAACGCACATGCTCAGAAGCAACTTATGAGACAGGGAAATTAGCAAAAGCAGCCCCAAGGGTGGCGCCATTTGAATGGAACTTCCCCTTTATAGTGCCGTTGTACATCACCGCGCTTTGCTCGAGCATTTTTTTTTTCACAAACCTCTGTATGCAAGGCCGGCTTGAGAGGAATCACGACAAATCATGTCGAGAAAAATGTTGTTTTTTGGCATGACAGGAATAACAGTCGTGTGTACGCGGCATTATAACAATTTATATCATACCACTTCTTATCGTGCCCAAAATATATACAATTTAAATATTTATGTATATACCCTGTTTATTGTGGGGGATCCTTGCGGGTAATACTCCTAGTGCCTCCTTCTTAAAGACTATATATACCCTAAATCTATGCTATAGTGAATAAATCGATTCAAATGATATAATACCAAAATGCATGTACCGTATATACTCGAGTATAAGCCGACCCGAATATAAGCCGAGGCACCTAATTTTACCACAAAAAAATGGAAAAACCTATTGACTCGAGTGTAAGGCTGCTTTCACATTGCAGCGTGCAGCGCGGTGACGGTATAGCCGCGCTATTTGTAGCGCGGCTATACCATCGTGTTTACCGCGATATTCGGGCGCTAGCAGTGAGGTTTTAACCCCCGCTAGCGGCCGAAAAAGGGTTAATACCGCGCTTTCCCATTGATTTCAATGGGAAGGCGCGGTATAGGAGCGGTGAACACACCGCTCCTATACCACAGTAAAGATACGGCTAGCAGGACTTTTGGAGCGTTCCTGCTAGCGCATCGCTTCAATGTGAAAGCCTTCGGGCTTTCACATTGAAGACTACAGGGCATGATTTTTCATGCGGTATAGTAGCGCTATTTTTAGCGATGTACCGCATGAAAAACGCCCCAATGTGAAAGGGGCCTTAGCCTAGGTTCTCCATCTGCATGCCTCACTGTGCCTCACGCCTCTCTGTGTCCATGCCTCACTGTGTCCATACCTCATCTTAATAGCATCATAGGCCCCTGGGCAAAGTAATTCGCTGGGACCCCTACGAGTCTGCATCAGTACCCCCTTACATCATGTTTCCCTATCACTGTGCCCATATACATCAGGTGTCCCCATACATCATGTTCCCCCATCACAGTGTCCACATACATCAGAGTTGTGCCCCCCTTGTACTCACAGATCACAAATGCTGTTCCCACCTACAATGAAGGCAGCTCCTTCTTCCTCTCTCATGCGCTGAGACTGAGGTGAGTTCTCAGTCTCAGTGCCTGCTCTCTTCCGCCCCCTACAGGGGGAAGGAGAAAGCTGAATCCTCTCTCAAGCAGAAACCAGCCATGTGCCAGCCAAGCCGCAATCGTGGCTGTCGGCATGAGATCTGTGAATTTTTTTCCTGATCTCA
This sequence comes from Rana temporaria, assembly GCF_905171775.1. NCBI lineage: Eukaryota > Metazoa > Chordata > Amphibia > Anura > Ranidae > Rana > Rana temporaria. Next base: position 171,074,096 of record NC_053497.1, read on the forward strand.
TGCTTTCCAGCCTGGAGGAGAGATGTGAGGTCTTATTGACCCTGTATCTCTCCATAAAGAGGACCTGTCACAATATATTCCTTATTATATTACAAGGGATGTTTACATTCCTTGTAATAGGAATAAAAGTGATCAAGTGTAAAAAAAAAATGCAAAAATATTTTTTCTTTAGTAAAATATATATATTTTTTAATAAAATGTTTTATTTAAAACACCCCTGTCCCTGGTAGCTCGCATTTAGAAGAGAACACACACGTAAGTCCTGCCCACATAGGTAAACACCATTTAAACCACATATGTGAGGCATGGCCACGTGCGCTAGAGCGCTAGTAATAATTCTAGCACTAGACCTCCTCTGTAACTCTAAATTGGTAACCTGTAAAAAAAAAATTAAGCGTCGTCTATGGAGATTTTTAAGTACTGAAGTTTGGCGCCATTCCATGAGTGTGCACAATTTTAAAGCGTGAAATGTTAGGTATCTATTTTCTCAGCGTAACATAGTCTTTCACATTATATAAAAATAATTGGGCTAACTTTACAGTTTTTTATTTTTTAATTCATAAAAACGTTTTTTTTTTCCAAAAAAGTCGTTTGAAAAATTATTGCGCAAATACCGTGCGAGATAAAAAGTTGCAATGACCGTAATTGTATTCCCTAGGGTGTCTGCTAAAAAAAAACATATATAATGTTTGGGGGTTCTGAGTCATTTTCTAGCAATCAAATGATGATTTTTGCATGTAGGAGAAGAGTGCCAGAATAGGCCCGGTAGGGAAGTGGTTAAGAAGGAGGCACTAGGAGTATTACCCGCAAGGATTCTCCACAATAAACGGGGTATATACATAAATATTTTAATTTTATATATTTTTGGCACGATAAGAAGTGGTATGATATAAATTGTTATAAGAGTTAGCGCAATCCATACACTGGTTATCAACCCCCCTTTTTTTATTTTATTATAAAAAAAATATATTTTATATATATATATATATATATATATATATATATATATATTTATATATTTATTATTTTTAGTTTTTATTAAAGGACCCAGAGGTCCCCGGAAGGCAACCCCCCCTTTTTTTTCATATAATTTCTTTTTTTTATATATATATATTTTTTTTTTATTAAAGGGCCCGGAGATCCCCAGAGCCCCGGATGGCTACCCCTCACCCTTTATTTTTTTTTATATATTTTTTTGTAAGGGGCACAGAAGCCCCCAGGGCAACCCCCCCTTTTTTTGTTCGTCAGCACCCAAAGCCCCCCTCAATTCGTGGCGGCAACACCCCTCGCTTCTCAATTCGTGGCCACCCCCTTGCTTCTCAATTCACGCCCCCCCCGCTTCTCAATTTGCGGCAGCCCCCCGCTTCTCAATTTGAGGCAGCAGCACCCCCCCCGGTTCTCTGCTCCAGGGGGCCCATGCCTCAAGCTGTGTAAGGGGCCCCATAATTCCTGATGGTGGCCCTGCTGGTTATACTCAGAAGACTTATTTAATAAAAAAAAAAGTTAAAAAAAGTTCCATATTACAACGCAAAGGCATCCAACTAACTGAAAAGCTTTTAGAAGTTTAGAAGCATCTTCCATGTACATCATTTACATATATATCTATTTCTTCTTCAGATCTGCTTTGCTTCCGTAAATCCTCCATTTCTGCTGTCCAAACTATTAACTATACTGGTAAGTGAGAATAAATTATAGTTTTATTTTTCTAGAAAAACTCCAAGCACTTGTATGAAAACAGCATTTGTTGCCAGAGCTCTTTTGTTAAAGAGGAAGTAAACCCTCTAGAAATTTCCCCCCAAAAAAACCCTGCAAGAAAAAGGCATAATGAGCTAGTATGCATAGCATACTAGCTCATTATGAATGACTTACCTGAGATGGAAGCCCCGAATCGCTCCTCGTTCCCCTCCGCCGCCACCGTCATCTCTCCTCCGAGTGCCTTCTGGGTATCACCGCTCCGACGCTGTGACTAGGGCTGCAACTAACGATTATTTTCATAATCGATTAGTTGGCCGATTATTGTTTCGATTAGTCGATTAATCGGTTAATAACCTTAAAAAGAAGTGTGGCCATACAACGTCTTCCTTCAAAAAAATTTATAATTTTAGGAACATTCATTCGATTTTCTAATCGTCAGTGGGGTCAAATCGACGTTCTTTTTCAACCACAGTGACGGAAGTTTACAAATAATAGAAAACTTCTTGGTCAAAGGAATTTTCAGACAGTGTATGTGGTTCAGAAATTACATTCATTTTATACCTGAATGTTAAAATCAAGTGAACATTTCAAACAACATTCTTTTCGAATGTACAAAGATTTTTTGTATTAATATAATAGTAACAGTAGTGATTATTTTCTCGTTTTGTACTACAAAGGGCTAATTTTCATTTTTTTTAACCCATCATGTTACTGGCCGATTAATCGATTCTGAAAATAGTAATCGATTAATTTCATAATCGATTAGTTGTCGATTAATCGATTAGTAGTTTCAGGCCTAGCTGTGACTGGCTGGAGCTGCGATGATGTCACTTCCGCGCATGCGCGTGGGACTGGCAGATTCCTGGCAGATCCCATTCAAGACCCGGAACGCTCAGTGCACCTGCGCCAATATGTTTGCGAGATATTGCAAACACCTACAGGTAAGCCTTAATCTAGTAAAGATACGCCGTTTACGTAACGCACTTTCAGGCCTAAAGTTATTCCATCAAATAGCTAGAATAGTAATGTTAAGTATGGCCATCGTTCCCGCGTCTAAATTTGAAAATTTTACGGCGTTTGCGTAAGTCGTCCGTGAATTGGGATTTACGTCATTTACGTCCACGTCGAAACCAATAGGACCGTGCGGCGTACTTTGCCGCAATGCACACTGGGATATGTACACGGACGGCGCATGCGCCGTTCGTAAAATACGTCAATCACGTCAGGTCAACCCCCATTAACATAAAACACGCCCCCTCAGCCGAATTTGAATTAGCCGCCCTTACGCCCGCCCGATTTACACTACGCCGCCGTAACTTAGCAGGCAAGTACTTTGTGAATCATGTACTTGCCTCGCTAACTTACGGCGGCGTAGTGTAAACACGATACACTACGCCGCCGCAAAGTTAGGGCGGTCTTTGTGAATCTAGCTATTAGTCTTAGGACTAAAATGGCATTTTAGTTTTAGTCCCATTTTAGTCTTCTGCAATTGTTTTAGCTTTATTCGTATTTGGTCGACTAAATCTCCAGTACATTTTAGTTGACTAAAACGAATTTTAGTCGTCTAAAATCGAATGGGTGTGATTAAATTGTAATGCATTAGTTAATATTTCTCTACAGTTTCCAAACTCATTATTTACTGCTGGAGTGAAGAATCGAATATGTTATTATTTATGGTATTGAGGTATGAACATTTTGAAGTAAAATTTCAATTTACCCGTATATACTCGAGTATAAGCCGACCCGAATATAAGCCGAGGCACCCAATTTTACCACAAAAAAATGGGAAAACGTATTGACACGAGTATAAGCCTAGGGTGTCCATCTGCATGCCTCACTGTGCCTCACTTTGCTTCACTGTGTTCATGTGCATACCTCACTGTGCCCATGCCTCACTGTGTCCATGTGCATGCCTCACTGTGCCCAGATCAGATCAGGAGTGCGCTACGTGCAGAGATCAGGAGTGCACTACGTGCAGAGATCAGGAGTGCGCTACGTGCAGAGATCAGGAGTGCGCTACGTGCAGAGATCAGGAGTGCGCTACGTGCAGAGATCAGGAGTGCGCTACGTGCAGAGATCAGGAGTGCGCTACGTACAGAGATCAGGAGTGCGCTACGCGCAAAGTTCAGGAGTGCGCTATGTGCAGAGATCAGGAGTGTGCTACGTGCAAAGTTCAGGAGTGCGCTACATGCAGAGATCAAGAGCGCACTACCTGGAGCAGAGATCAGGAGAGTGCTACATGCAAAGATCAGCAGTGCATTACGTGCAGTAAACCATTGTGTCCAAGGCAGTCGTTCCTCCTGCCCACCCCTTGTCCAGGTCCTGCCAGCTCCTGTGCCTGTCACTTTATATATGCCTTGATTACATTGTTGATCTTACAAAATGTTCTTTGATTTCAGACATTTGTGTTCCAAATGTGCCGGAAGGATATTCCCAGTTCTATTCTCCTAGTTTTACAGACTCTGTCCTCACATGTACTTCTGCCTGTTCATTGGGAGCAAAAAATCAGTTAAACTGTCACTATGGGGAATGCAGATTAACCCAATCAGGACCTGTGTGTGTGTAAGTCAAAAACATGTTAATAATTTTTTATATATTTTTTAAAAAGTGCAATGCATATTATGATTGTCTGTATTTGTAAGCTCCTATTTATTTAGGTTGCTGGCAGAAGTTTCACAATTAGGGATGAGCCGAACACCCCCCAGTTCGCAGCAGAACATGCAAAAAATGTGTTCGAACACGTGAACACCGTTAAAGTCTATGGGACATGAATGTGAAAAATCTAAAGTGCTAATTCAAGTCTGGTATGGAGTTTAAGGGGAACCCTGCACCAAAAAAAAAATGGCGCCGGGTTCCCCTCAAAAATCCATACCAGACCCTTATCCAAGAATGCAACCTGGCAGGCAGCAGGAAAAGAGGGCCAGGCCACATGCCCTTAACATTGGGAGGATACTTTGGTGTCTGGACCCCAAAGGGTTACCATGTTGATGGGGACAAGGGCCTCTTCCCCACAACCCTTTGCCCGGTGGTTGTGGGGGTATGCGGTTGTGTGGGGCTTATCGGAATCTGGAAGCCCTCTTTAACAAGGGGAACCCCAGATCCCGCCCCCCCCCATGTGAATTGGTAATGGAGTACATTGTACTCCTACCATTTCACAAAAAAAAGTGACAAAAATTGTGAAAAAAAACACAGGAGACAGCTTAGGACAAGTTATTTATTAAAAAAAAATATTCCAGTGATGTAATCCATTCTCAAGTTCCGGAACAAGGAAAAAAAATCAAAGCGCTGTACCCTTAATATTCATACCAGATCCAAAGGGCCTGGTAATGGACTGAGAGGGGACCCCATGCCTTTTTTTTCAGTGACTTTGATCTGTATTGCTGGGACCCGACAATTCATTATAGCCGCGAGTAGTTTTAAATGACTTTTTTTTCCTTTAGAAATTTCATTTTGTGCAGGGACTGTTCTAAACACGGCAAAAATGCGCCACTTTACAGGCATACTATAGACACTTTTATTGTTTGACTTTAAGCATTATTAAAATCACTGCTCTTGAAAAAACTTTTGTTTTTAAAACTTTTTTTTGCATTGATACATGTCCCCTGGGGCAGGACCCGGGTCTCCAAACACTTTTTATATAATAACTTGCATAATAACCTTTAAAATTAGCACTTTTGATTTCTCCCATAGACTTTTAAAGGGTGTTCAGCGGCTTTTGAATTTGCCGCAAACACCCCAAATTGTTCGCTATTCGGTGAACAGGCGAACACCCTTACGTTCGTCTCGAACATCGGGCTCATCCTTATATTGATGCATTCTGGTTTGTGTTTTATAAGATATTCTTAAAGGGGTTTTCCACCCATTTTTTAAGTTTATTAAAAGTCAGCAGCTACAAAAAGTGTAGCTGCTGGCTTTTAATAAACTGACACTTACCTGCTCCACGTTCCAGCGACGCGCCGGCCGGGGCTCCGCTCCTCTCCCCCCCTCCCCGGGCGGCGTCTTCATTGTCACTGTGGGCACCCGGCCGTGACAGCTTTCGGCTTCACAGCCGGGCACCCACTGCGCATGCGCGAGCGGCACTGCGCGCGCGGCGCTGCGCTGTTTGATTGGACAGGCGATCGCCTAGGACCTGTCACGTGTCCTAGGCGATCGCCTACAGGGAGGGGCTGCCAAAAGGCGATATGACGTATCGCCTTTGCAGCCCCTCGGCGGAAGGAGGAAGTGGGACAGGAAGTCCCCTTCTCCTGAAGCCCCCACTCCCCCCTCAAAAAAATTACATGCCAAATGTGGCATGTAAGGGGGCGAGGAGTGGGTTAAGCGGAGGTCAATTTTTAGGGTGGAACTCCTCTTTAAGTTTGAGAAAAAATAAACTATAGCTGGTATTTTTCTAGAGTAGGATATAAAAAGGAATAGATCCAACTGCTTGAGGCTTAAAAACACTGTGGGCTAGATTCAGATAGATTAGCGGATCTTTAGATCCGAGTAATCTATCTGATTTACGATCCGCCGGCGCAAATTTGAGAGGCTAGTGCAGTATTCAGAAAGCACTTACCTCAAAACTTGCGCCGGCGGATCGTAAATCCCCCGGCGGAAATTCAAATTCCGCAGCTAGGGAGAGTGTAGTATTTAAATCAGGCGCGTCTCCGCGCCAATTTAAATGCGCATGCGCCGTCCGCTAATTTTCCCAGCGTGCATTGCTCCCAATGACGTCGCTAGGACGTCATTGGTTTCGGCGTGAACGTAAATTACGTCCATCCGTATTCACGACCGACTTACGCAAACGACGTAAAAATTCAAAACTCGGCGCGGGAACGACGGCCATACTTAACATTGGATACGCCGCATATAGCAGGGGTAACTATCCGCCGGAAAAAGCCGAACGCAAACGACTTAAAAAAAAAGCGACGGGCGGGCGTTCGTTTCTGAATAGGCGGATCTCCTCATTTGCATATTCGTCACGTATACAAATGGAAGCGCCACCTAGCGGCCGGCGGGAGATTGCAGCCTAAGATCCGACGGTGTTAGTCACTTACACCTGTCGGATCTAAGGGAGATCTATGCGTAACTGATTCTTATTAATCAGTCGCATAGATCCGACCGTCAGATCTCAGAGATACGACGGCGTATCAGGAGATACGCCGTCGTATCTCTATCTGAATCTCCCCCACTAACATATAATTGGAATAAGTTCACCATATTAAAACTATTTTAATAGGTTTTAATACCATTAATCTAGAACAGTGGTCTCCAAACTGCAGCTCTTTGCTTGCTTTTATCTGGCCCTTGGGGCACTATTTCATCCACGGATACCAACAATGGGGCATAATTCCCGTCTCTGACGCCAAGAATGGGGAACAATTTCTCCCAATGACACCAGTGATGGGACCCAATTTCTTCCAATGACACTACCAAAGAGGCCCAGTGACATCAATGATGGGGTCCAATGACACTGATGATGGGACACAATTTATTTCAATTACACTAACAAAGGGGCCCAATGATTCCAATGATGGGACACAATTCCTCCTTCTACTCCCAATGGCCACAGTCTGGCCCCCCCTAAAGTCTGAAGGACTGTAAACTGGCCCTTTGTATAGAAAGTTTGGAGACCCCTGCCTTATTGTATTTGGTCCAAACAATGGGCAAATCGTGAGCTTGTCATGTTTACTGTGAAATTGCAATAAATATATTGAAACAGAAACAAAGCTCTTGGGGCCAGATTCACGTAGAATCGCGGCAGCGTAACGTATTGTATATACGTTACACCGCCGCAAGTTTTCATCGCAAGTGCCTGATTCACCAAGCACTTGCGTAAAAACTTACGCCGGTGGCCTCCGGCGTAAGCCCGCGTAATTCAAAGGGGCGTGTGCCATTTAAATTAGGCGCGCTCCCGCGCTGGACCTACAGCGCATGCTCCGTTTTGAAATTCCCGCCGTGCTTTGCGTGAAGTAACGTTATTTTTTTGAACGGCGACGTGCGTAGCGTACTTTAGTATTCCCGGACGTCTTACGCAAGAAAAAAGCATTTTGAAATTTGACGCGGGAACGACGGCCATACTTTAACATGGGCTGTGTAAAGTTAGGGCAGGTAAAACGACGACTAACTTTGCGACGGGAAACTAGACTAGCAACGACGCAACGAACGCGAAAAACCATCGTGGATCGCCGTAAAAACCTCATTTGCATACCCGACGCTGGAATACGACGCAAACTCCACCCAGCGGCGGCCGAGGTACTGCATCCTAAGATCCGACGGTGTAAGACAATTACACCTGTCGGATCTAAGGGCTATCTATGCGTAAATGATTGGATGAATCAGTCGCGTAGATACTCTGAGTGATACGACGGCGTTTCAGAGAAACGCCGTCATATCTCTTCTGTGAATCTGGCCCTTGGTGTTTGTCCAAATTGGTAGGGGGGCAAAAGAAGGTGAGTATGTGCTGCCTCCTGAGAGGCACATTAATGTGAACCCACATTGTCGTGGAGATAAGGATGTACGCAGAGCGCACTCTCCTGTGCTAATAAGCACACATTTCGTCTAATGATATAATGCATCTTACCAACAACTCTATTTCCCGTATATCTAAAACCCAGCAATCCAAGTAAACAGACATGACCACACCTTACGTTCTCAGCTCCTCAGCATGACTGCCTGCCGAGCAGTTCACTGGTTCTTTTATTCAAAGACCACAAAAGAAATTACAAACAGGAAGTCCTGGCTCCAACAGCCAATCGCCTCCTACACAGGACGTGACAACACAGGATGTGAATTTATACAACAACAAAATGAATAATGGCCAAAGGAGTCCTATGGGTGTGTTCTGAGCAGAGATAGGGTGTATGTATGTATTTCCTGTCCCCTGTACCTGGAAGCTAAACAAAAGAAGCCACATGGCTTTTAAACATAGACGCAATCTCTGACCATAACCACTCAAAGACTCTTGTATTTCCACTGATAAAAATCCTTATTCTACGTTGTTCCAGAGAACAACGCATACCCAGATTATACTACCATTCCTTGTGGATGTACGCTGCAAATCCCAACATATGCTGATCAGATCAGACACAGCAGAGACAAGAGTGTACATCCGCCTATAACCGATAATGTCCTTGCAGAGTGAACATATCTCCCCCAGACGATCGCTCTGTGCTAATGCACAGAGGCCCTTTCGCTGGCGGACATATTCCCACTCTGCAAACATCTCTCTCCAATCCAAGGAAGTTTTCCACTACCAGACGGGACTCAACCAGCGTCAGTCTGCTCTTTAGAGTGGGCTGCGGGAGTACTAACACTAAGCGACACTATGACAATACATATTAAATACATGTTCATAAAATTTCCACAACAACGTGAGCACTAAACAGGTTGACTTTAAACAGTCCACAGGTTTCCAAAGAAGAAAAGGGGACAGCCTATGCCGCTTATAGCAAAACATTTTTAAATCTTCTGTATCTTCTACATTGTTTCAGAGATTCTTCTGGTTGCCAACTGTGGTCAGTAAGGTATTATCTCCCTAATACATAGTGCGAAAATGTGCACATGATTTTAAAGGCATTTTAGTCCACCTCTGTTGATAAGCTAGAGTTTCGAACAAACCCAATCAGACTGTGTTTATAAAAAAAGACCTAGGTTGAACATAATAGAACCGTCTTTTTTCATCAAACCCATTGTATTACTATAAATGAAGATGTGACAATATGCTTTCTCTCGCCACAGCTGTCCCGATACAAGTTATTTTTGGTATTCTGGAAATGACTGCCAGTCCCGGATCAGCAGACCTGGTGTGATTGCTGGAGTGACGTCTGTTCTGGCCGCTTGCCTCATTCTCATTGTCATTCTTGTGGTGATATTGACTTTTCGCAGAGTTCGAAAATTAGAGATAAGTTCCAGGTGAGTCTATCTTCCTAAATTCCTTTTAGTGGGGTGTTTTGTACACCTAAGCTCGGGAGGGACTTTGACATATGAACATAACATGCCAATGTATTAGGCCCCATACACACGATAGAATCCATCCGCTGAAAAATCCCAGCGAATGGGTTTCAGCGGATAGATCCTATGGTGTGTACACTCCAGCGGATCTGTTTCCGCGGATATATCTCCCCTGGGATGGATTCCAGCAGATCGAATATTCGCTGACATGCTAAACAAATCCATCTGCTGGAATCCATCCCAACGGATGGATCCGCTGGTCTGTATAGACTCACCGGATCCATCCGTCCGAAGGGATCCCCCGCATGCGTCGTAATGATTCGACACATGCGTGGAATTCCTTATATGACAGCGTCGCGCACGTCGCCGCGTCATAATCGCGGCGACGGCGCGACACGTCATCGCCAGAGGATTTCGGCGCGGATTTCAATGCGATGGTGAGTACACTCCATCGCAGAGAAATCTGCTGAAATCCTCGAGAGGATTTATCCGCGGAAACGTTCCGCTGGAACGTATTCGCGGATAAATCCTCTCGTGTGTATGGGGCCTAAGTGATACTTTTATTTTTCATTTTACAGCCCATTTTGACCACATGTAAATCTGTTGCGGTGATTTAACTCATGCATATATTGTTGTGCATTACCATGTGTTTTATTATGATGGCCTATTTATTTGAATAAGCTGCCATTGGACTATAAAATCATATTTCCAGAAATTTTAGTAATGCAGTGCACCACAAAACATTAATATACGATGTGTTGTCAATAAAAATGGATGGCACCAAAAGCACCTTCACAACACATCTGCACAGCGGGGAAAATGAATGGCAATTCAACGTACTTATTATGCATGTACGGTGCGTTACCACGTGTTGCCACAACATGCGTGTGGTAACAAAGCCTTAAAGTGGAGGTTCACCCAAAAAATCAATTTTTAACATTAGATTGAGGCTAATTGTGCGAAGCAGAATCGGGTGTTTTTTTTTAAATCAATGCAGTACTTAACGTTTTAGAGATAGATGTTCTCCGTGGCCTCCGGGTATGGACTGCGGGACTGGGCGTTCCTATTTGATTGACAGCCTTCCAACGGTCGCATACAGCGCATCACGAGTTCCCGAAAGTAACCGAACGTCGGTGCGCAGGCGCCGTATAGAGCCGCACCGACGTTCGGCAACTCGTGACGCGCTGTATGCGACCGTCAGAAGGCTGTCAATCAAATAGGAACGCCCAGTCCCGAAGATCATACCCGGAAGCCACGGAGAACATCTATCTCTAAAACGGTAAGTACTGCATTGATTTAAAAAAAAAACCACCTGATTCTGCTTCCCACAATTAGCCTCAATCTAATGTTAAATTTTTTTTTTCGGGTGAACCCCCGCTTTAAAGAGGAAGTTAACCCTGATGGATTTTACTTCCTCTTTGTTTCCCTGCAAAGGTAAAGCATAATGGGCTACTATACAACGCATAGTAACCCATTATGTGTCACTTACCTGAAACCGAAGCATGCGATGTCCCCAATTATCATCGCCTCCACAAAGCGTCCATCTTTCACCCTCTTCCTTCCAGGTATCGCGGCTCTGGTGCTGTGATTTTCCGGAGCCGCAATGACGTGCGTGGGAACCACCAGTCACAGCACGATCTCCTTTAGAAACGTCACGATGGCTGTTTCTAAATTGCGCCGTAGACATCGGCGCCCGTCTCTTTTGCAAATATCTCCTGAACCGTGGAGGTTTAGGAGATATTTCGAGCACCTTCAGGTTAGCCTTAATCTAGGCTTACCCGCAGGTAAAAGTGATTGTAAAGGGTTTACAACCACTTTAAAGAGGTGTTCCAGTCTGTAAAAAAAATGTTTTAAGTCAGCAGCTACAAACACTGTAGCTGCTGACTTTTAATATAAGGACACTTACCTGTCCAGGGATCCTGTGATGTCCGCACCCCTAGCCGATTCATCAATTGGCTTCAGATGGAGGTACCGGCATCTGTAGTAAGGGAAACAGGAAGTGAAGCCTCGTGGCTTCACATATAAAGGGGAAGTTCCATTCGGATGGCACCACCCTTTGGGCTGCTTTTGCTGATTTTGTGTTAGTAAAAGACGATTTGCGCTTTTCAGTCTGTTACAGTGTGATGAATGTGCTTACTCCATTATGAACGCTAGTTTTACCAGAACGATCGCTCCCGTCTCATAACTTGCTTCTGAGCATGCGCATTTTTTTCACGTCGTTAAAGCCCACACACGACCATTTTTTACGACGTTAAAATCGACAACGTTAAAAACGACGTGAAAAATTAGAGCATGTTCAAAATTTTTAATGCCCATTTTTTTACATTGTGAAAAATGCTCTGGAGCCCACACGCGATCGTTTTTAATCACAAAAAAAAAACCTTCATTTTTTACAACCCGAAAAATGGTCGTGTGTACGCTGCATGAGATTTACAACCACTTTAATGCCCAATGTTTTGCAATGGCATTTCCAACAAGCAGATACAGGTGTGAAGGTCGGGTTTCCACAAATGTTTGGCATATACGTAGAGTGTATTGGTACATCATTTCTTATTGACCTAAATAAAGCATACCTGTAGGGTTTGCATATTGCAATTTATGGGTTTTAAAGTGATTCTAAAGGTATTAATAAACAAAAATAAATATGGTATCATTACCTGCTCTGTGCAATGGTTTTGCACAGAACAGCCCCAGTCCTCTTCTTTTTGGGTCCCCTGCTGGGGGTCCTGGCCCTTCCCCCCCTGCCGAGTGCCCCCAATAGCAAGTCTCTTTCTAGGGGGGAACTCAAGCAGGCTTGTTTCCAAGCCACGCTTCTATGAATAGACATTGTGGTCCAGATTCACAAAGACTTATGACGACGTATCTCCAGATACGCCATCGTAAGTCTGAATGGCCGCCGTCGTATCTATGCGCCTGATTCATAGAATCAGTAACACATAGATTTGGCCAAGATACGAGCGGCGTAAGTCTCCTACGCCGTCGTATCTTGGGGTGCATATTTACGCTGGCCGCTAGGTGGCGCTTCCGTTGATTTCCGCGTCGAATATGTAAATGAGCAAGATACGCCGATTCACGAACGTACGTACGCCCGTCGCAATTAGTTACGCCGTTTACGTAAGACATACGCCAGTGTAAAGATAAAGCTGGTCTCTAGGTGGCGCAGCCCATGCAAGGTATGGACGTCGGAACAGGCGTATCTTTTTACATTGTTTACGTAAGTTGTACGCGAATAGGGCTGTGCGTAAGTTACGTTCACGTCGTAGGCAGTGTTCAACGTATCTTAGGCATTCTATCCGACGCATGCGCACTGGGATACGTCCACGGACGGCGCATGCGCTGTTCGTTCAAAACGTCAATCACGTTGGGTCACGATTCATTAGCATAAAACACGCCCACCTCTTCACAATTTGAATTAGCGATTACGCTGGCACATTTACGCTACGCCGCCGTAACTTAGGACGCAAGTGCGTTGTGAATACAGCACTTGCCTCTCTAAGTTGCGACGGCATAGCGTAAATACGATACGCTACGCCCGCCCACACTTGCGCCGCTCTACGTGAATCTACGCCTTTCTATTCACACACAGAGCACTGCAAAGCCCTGCCCCTCATTTGTTTACTGGCTGTGATTGACAACAGAGGGAGCCAAATGCTGGATTGAGATGGGGCTCAGGTAAGTATAAGGAGGGACTAGGGGGGGAGCTGCACCCAAAAGTTTTTTTTACCTTAATGCATATAATGCATTAAGGTAAAAAAATAAACTTCTGCCTTTAGAACCACTTTAAATTCTTCACTCCTGCAGTAATGGCGCTCTCATCAATTACCTAATGAGATCAGGAAGAGGAAACATCACTTCACTACCTGCAAACAGTTCACCAACTGTCTGGTGCGCATTAAGCCTATTGGTTAACCCTTTCAGGCTCTTTAGGTAAAACATTTCTTATTTTATTCTAAAATTGTTTGCCTTCTGGTTGGTTTTGCAGGGAGAAGAAAGAGTGTGGAATCCATTCATCTGTAGGTCTGCAGACAGGGTTGTATATCCCGAAATACGATGTATAATATTCTGAAGCTGAAGGTGAGCCTTTTTTTTAACCATCATTATTCTTTTTTAAGCAACTCACCTCTTCTCACAACTACCGGAGGTATCCTATGACCCTTTAGCCATCCTCTGGGGAATGCAGTATAGCAGGGGCATGGGCGTCCGCTGAATTTTTTTCAGGGGGGGGGGGGGGGCGCTTCGGCAGCGGCGATACACAGTCGCATTTAACCCTTTCTTCAAACGCTAGCGGGGGTTAAAAGCGCTTAACCGATAATGCGGCCAGCTGGCAGTGTGAAATAGCTCTTGAGATAATTCAGCTTCACGCCATGCCCATATAAATATAGCTAAGAGAATGTACAGACCCCCTTCAGCTCAGATAGACCCATCCATTCAGCACAGATGGACCCCCCCTTCAGCACAGATGGACCCCCCCTTCAGCACAGATGGACCCCCCCTTCTGCACAGACCTCCCCATTCTGCACAGACCTCCCTATTCTGCACAGACCCCTCCTTCAGTACAGATGGACCCCCTTTAAGCACAGACCCCCCTTGAGCACATATGGACCCTCCCTTCAGCACATATCCCCCCTTCAGTACAGACCCCCCTTCAGCACAGACGGACCACCCCCGCCCCCCCCTTCCATTCAGTACCTCAGATCAGCCATCAGCGCAGCACAGGCAGCAGGTTCCCTCCCCCCTATGTACACATAAACACTGGAGGGGGAGGCGGCTTCACTCTGCTCGCTGCGCCTGTGTGACATCCGGCCCGGGACTGCTCAGACAGCCTGCGGCCGCGAGACTCTTCAACACCTTCTCGATTTTCCAGGGGGGGGTCAATTGCCCCCGCCTTGCCCTATGGAGCGGATTCCCATGAGCAGGGGTGCCCAACCCATGGTCCGGGGGCCATATACGTGGCCCGCGGAGCCCTCTGATGTGGCCCGCGACATCCTTCTGGGATGGAATAAAATAGAATAGAATACTGTTATTAAAGGAAAGTTTATTACTAAAATCACAGTGTATATAAGGACATATCAGTGTTCTGCAGTGGTTACTGGGCTGCTTTCAAACTGATCCACAGGTGCAGAGAAGTGAACCTGTGGGTTACCTGCACTGAGCCATAGACTTCTATTACCTGCGAGTTTGCTCTACTTGTTGTCTAACATACATTAAACAAATGTTTTTTCTATCTAAGGCACTAAAGTTGCATATAAACCCCACTCCGCTCTCGAGCATGGCCACCTGCCCACTGCATTGTTAGCTGAGTAACATTTCTTAAATAGGTAAGAAAGCGGGGGCATCCAGTGATGTCACATGGTAGCAATGTCTCCTTGTGACGTCACCGACCGGTTCATGCTGGGGGGTGGGGGGGTCCCTGAATGGCAGTTTGGAAATGTGGTCACCCTAGGTACCAAGTGCTACATTGTGGAAAAACATGGAGAATGCAATGTTTTCCTCATACCTGGAAGTGCTGTGTGTTTTTCTGGCATTCAATGGCATAGAAGAGTGGTTGAGTGAGTTTGGGGTCAGGACTCTGTTCAGGCCAATCAAGTTCTTCCACCTCAAACTCACTCATCCATGTCTTTATGGACCTTGCTTTGTACACTGGTGTGCAGTCAGGTTGGAACAAGAAGGGACCATCCCCAAACTGTTCCCACAAAGTTAGGAGCTTGAAATGATCCAAAATGTCTTTGCAAAGAGTTCCCTTTACTTGAACTAAGGGGCCAAGTCCATCCCCTGAAAAACATTCCCACACCATAACCCCACCTTCACCAAATGATTAGGACCAGTGCACAAAGCAAGGTTCATAAAGACATGGATGAGCAAGTTTGGGGTTAAAGCGGAGCTCCACCCTAAAGTGGAACTTCTGCTCATCAGATTCCTCCCCCCCTCCGGTGCCACAATTGGCACCTTTTGGGGGGAAGGGGGAACAGGATACCTTGACGTCACCGCGGGGCTCCCTCCTTTGTTTATATACACTTTATATGCATTTTTTAAAGTCAAGTTTTTGTTGGTTATTTTTGTCATAAATATATTTATTACACTTTGGTTTTTGATTTATAAGATTGATATATTCATTCTTGATCATGTAGGTGCTGCACTTTTGTTTTAACTTTTTTTTTAAGGTATTGTGTACTTACCTTACTTGCTAGCTGCCTAAGTATTGCAGGTGTCTGATTTTTGAAGTTAAGCAGGGTAAGACCTGGTCAGTACTTGGATGGGAGTCCATCTTGCTTTACTTAAACTACATACATACATGTTCTCTTTTTCCCTAGCACTGACTATTCCTTTTGAATTAGGATAAAATATTTGATCTGATCTCCTGTTTCTGTCCAGAAGCCAAAACATACCAACACCGAAGAAATGGCAGCACTCCAAGATCCATCGAAATTCTTATTTAATAGACCAACAGTTAAAATTGTAGACACGTTTCACACAAAGATTTTCTTAACCAAAACATACCGCTTGGTTAAAGGGGTTGTAAAATTTCATGTTTGTTCCCCCTAATGCATCCTATGCATTAAAGTAAAAAAACATCTGATGTTATAACTTTTGCGCAAAACCAATCGATAAACGCTTATTGCGATTTTTTTTTTACCAAAAATAAGTAGAAGAATACGTATCGGCCTAAACTGAGGGAAAAAAAACGTTTTTTTATACATTTTTTGGGGGATATTTATTATAGCAAAAAGTTAAAAATATAGAATTTTTTTAAATTGTCGTTCTATTTTTGTTTATAGCGCAAAAAATAAAAGCCGCAGAGGTGATCAAATACCACCAAAAGAAAGCTCCTTGTGGGAAAAAAAAGGACGCCAATTTTGTTTGGGAGCCACATCGCACGACCGCGCAATTGTCAGTTAAACCGACGAAGTGCGGAATCGCAAAAAGGGGCAAGGTCCTTAACCTGCATAATGGTCCGGGTCTTAAGTGGTTACGTTTTACAACCCCCTTTTAGTTTGCTTCCTCCAGAACTGGCCCCCCTACATGATTGTGACAGGAACATTAGAGTGTAAGCTCTTTTTGTGTTATAGACTGATGTAAATGGTTCGAGGTTCTCTGCAAAATGCTGCAGAAAATGCATCAGCATATAAAAAAGCATAACATTAGTATAAAATACTAAGTATTGCACATTATATCAAATAGAAAGTTAGATCAATCAGTCAATGATTTATTGAAACAACCAATCTTTCTTTTTAATTTAGGAAACAACTGCAAATAACTGGAGACACTGTTGGAAATGCCTTGCTAATGATCTAAGGTGGCCTTATAACCCAGGACATCAATCTTGATCAAAATACTGAGCTCCAAGAACAAGTGTGGTGGTCATGAATGGTCTCTGAGCACATACTGTACCTAATGCTTTTCTAATAAACTATAATATTATATTCTACAAATGCAAAGTCATCTGATCCGAGTCTGGTATCTTTATGATGGAGGCTGAAGATGTAAAGTGTATACGCAAGTCCAGGACAATTTGTGTCTATGTGCCCAAGGAAGACCTGCAAGCACAACCAAGCTGTGTTGACATGGCATGATGCACCTTTTGGTTCCTTACCAGCTGGAAGGTTCCAGGTAGTCCAGGACTGCACTAGCGTGGTCATTGTAAACTGCGGTCCAGGCACAATTGGTGGTCTACAGTGTTAAGTGGTCCTTAGTCATTTATTCTAATCTCCTAAAGGTAGCGTCATATTTGGTTATTAATTGGATGGCTATGAGGCGAATCACATCGGTCACGGTTGAAGCTTTACCAGAACTAAATGTAGCACTACCCCGAAGGAGCTGCTGGTTTGTTTTGGGCGGCATGTTACCTCGTGTTTCTCCGATGTCTAGGGGTGTTTGGTGAAAGTTGTAGTAACGGAATGTCCAAGACAGGTGTCTTTTTCTGTGCTCTTTATTACCCAGCTGGGTAAAAACAATAAAACTTGGTGAAGAGTAGAGGTTCAGTAGAAATGAAGATAGCAGATTCAGGTGTCA
Source organism: Rana temporaria (assembly GCF_905171775.1). NCBI lineage: Eukaryota > Metazoa > Chordata > Amphibia > Anura > Ranidae > Rana > Rana temporaria. Next base: position 171,091,730 of record NC_053497.1, read on the forward strand.
GCAATAGAAAAACAGTCCTGCTCCCACGTGTAATGTCTCTTTCACCACTCCAGACAGAGCGGGTACAGCGCACCTGGACAGGCCTCTCTCACCAGCCTGGCAGCCAGAATGTCACTCGAACCTCAGGAAAAAGTCAGCGGATCCCATCATCTGCTGCGCCTACAACGCCGACTCACCCCCTTTATCACGAAAGAGGACATTGAAGTCGTGGTGGGAACAATCATCAATTCCAGACTAGACTACGCAAATGCCCTCTATCTAGGACTCCCCAAATACCAAATCACCCATCTGCAAGTCGTTCAAAACACGGCCGCTCGATTAGTGACTGGCAAAAAAACATGGGAATCAATCTCAACTTCACTGAGATCCCTTCATTGGTTGCCAGTAAAAGACAGAACCACTTTCAAGGCGCTCTGCCTAACGCATAAGTGTATTCACGGAATTGCTCCCCAATATCTATGCAAAAAAATAAAAGCCCATAACCCAAATCGCATTCTGCGATCCACAAATCAAAACCTACTCCAAATACCCAAAGCCAGATACAAGTCCAAAGAAGATCGAAGATTTGCACTCCAAGGACCTCGGCTGTGGAATGCGCTACCAACTACCATCCGACTGGAATCGGACCACTTGACCTTCTGGAGAAAGATTAAAACCCATCTCTTCTGAGGTCAGGGGGTTTCCTTACCCATGGAATGGAAACAGCGCCCAGAGGCGATTCAGTTCGCATGTGTTGTGCTTTACAAGTTTTTCACTCATTCACTCACTCAAAAAGTCTCTGCCACAGACCCTCCTGATGATTGAAACAACGGAGACAATCCTCCTTAGCGGACATGGCACCTGGATCTCCTTCAGGTAGTTTTGAGTAAGGGTACCGACTGACAGGTGGCCAACATTCAGCCTCTCAGTGTCCGGTTCCCTTGGTCTCCGATGGATGGTCAGGCCACTATCGGAACACCAGCCTCTCTTGGCGCTCCTCCGGCAGACTCTCCACCGTACGGCCTCCTCCAACTGGACAGATGACCCAGGACCTCCTTAGGTGGGACCCTGTCAATTACTGAGTCCCTAAGTGGCAGATCTGTTGCTCCGGGGCCAACAAGGTCCCAAAGCCAGGATCCTTGCATTGCACGTGCACCCCGGCCCGGAAGGCCATTTGCCGGAGCGGCGTGAAGTGGCTACCCTAAAGGTGGGCGCCACACGAGGAGAAGACCCAGGAAGATGGCGTCTGTCTCATAAATACTCTCCCCCAGCATGCACAGCGAGGCCAAACCCTTCTGATAGGCTAATGGGTAAGAGCACCCAATCCTTGACTCCACTGCTGCCACCTGCCGAACAGGGGTGAGATCAGCACCCCAGAAACAACAGAATGGACCCACAGCACAGCCAAAGCTGAGACAGAGACCCAAATTTAGACACATCAACATGGTCAGAGTTAACTAACTCTCTGACCGGCTGTAAATTTAACATAGCACCTGTTCTAGAAAATAACCAGGCGCTACATAAACATATTAAAATATATCAAACTGAAACTAGAAAGTCCAAATGATAAAACATTGCTTATTTAAGTTGGTTAAATGCCCAACTGCATAGAGGCATAGCTAACTTTAGGGGAACTCAGCAAGGCCAATATCCACAGCAGTGGGTGATACTACAGCAATGCAACAACAAGATGTCAACCTGTGAGACATACTACTTTTCCCACTAAACCCTCTGTTGTTTCACTTACAAGTAGGATAAACAGAGCAGGACCTAGTAAAGAGCATTGTGGTCCACCGCGAGTGACTGGTCCTTGTTCCCAATGAATCCCATTTACAACGAGGCTCTAATATGTATCCTTTAGACAATTGCGTATCCACCGAACCACTCAAGTCCTAGCTTGCACAATTTTGTTATGAGATCATTGTGTGGAACCGTATCAAATGCTTTCCTGAAACCAAGATAGGCTATGTCCACAGCACCACCCTGTCCAAAACATTTGTGCTATAGTCAAAAGCAGATTAGTCTTGCAAGATCTGGAGGTCCACCCTAAAAAAAAAAGTGACACCAAAATCCTTCAAAAAAATAAAAAAATGTTACTTACCAGAAATGGCGGTTGTTATGTTATCTTCCTAATCTGCCTCTTCCTAGTCCGCGGCAGGTCTTCTTCCTCGTCCTCCCCGCGTTGTCTTCTGGGAAATGGGGCGCGCTACCTTCTGGGAACTGTGTGTATCCCAGAAAGCAGCTGCCCATTCACAAAGCGCCGAGAGACTCGTGCATGTGCAGTAGGACATGGGCAGTGAAGCCGCAAAGCTCCGCTGCCTGTTTCCCTTAGTAAGGATGGCGGTGTCGGGACCTGCCAGGATCGAGGGATTGGCCTCGGGAGGACCGACATCACCGAGGACAGGTAAGTGTCCTTATTAAAAGTCAGCAGCTACAGTGTTTGTAGCGACTGACTTTAAAAAAAAAGAAAATTGCGGGTGGAACCCCGCTTTAATGCATCAAAGCGGGGGTTCACCCCGAAATTTATTTTTTTAACATTAGATTGAGGCTAATTACGGGAAGCACAATCGGGTTCTTTTTTTTAAAACAATGCAGTACTTACCGTTTTAGAGATAGATGTTCTCCGCCGCTTCCGGGTATGGTCTTCGGGACTGGGCGTTCCTATTTGATTGACAGCCTTCCGACCGTCGCATACAGCGCGTCACGAGTTGCCGAAAGAAGCCGAACGTCGGTGCGGCTCTATACGGCGCCTGCGCACCGACGTTCGGCTACTTTCGGCAACTCGTGACGCGCTGTATGCGACGGTCGGAAGGCTGTCAATCAAATAGGAACGCCCAGTCCCGCAGACCATACCCGGAAGCGGCGGGAGAACATATATCTCTAAAACGGTAAGTACTGCAATTGATTAAAAAAAAAACACCCGATTGTGCTTCCCGTAATTAGCCTCAATCTACTGTTAAAAATTTGTTTTTCGGGTGAACCCCCGCTTTAAGGTGAAAAAACTTCTGTCTGTCACCGCCCCCCCGAGCCCCCGTTTTACTTACCTAAGCCCTCGAACTTGAACCGGCGGACACGCGCTCTTCCTCATCCCGCGGTCCTCGGCTCTTGAATGGATAGATTGATAGCAGCGCAGCCATTGGCTCCTGCTGCTGTTAATCAAATCCAATGACGTGGGTGCCAGGGGGCGGGGCCGATCATACATTCGGTGGCTATGGACGCAGAATGAATGAATCGGGAAGGTGCCCGCAAGGTAACCCCCTGGGGGCTTCTCCTAGGGGGTTACCTGATGAGAGGAGGAGCCAGGAGAGCCGCCGGTGGACCCAAGAAGTTGCGGGTCGGGGCCAAAACAAACTGCACAGTGGAGGCAAGTAGGACCCGGTCCGAAGCTCCGTGACCGCGCCCACAGGACCCGCGGACCCGATCGCCGTGGCTGTCCCGCGATCGGGTCACAGGAGCTGAAGAATGGGGAGAGGTGATTGTAAACACACCTTCCCCGTTCTTCTCTGTGGCAATGTCAGTGATCGCCTGTTCCCTTATATAGGGAACGACGTTCACTGACATCACACGTCCAGCCCTGCCCCCCTACAGTTAGAAACACACATGAGGTCACACTTAACCCCTACAGCGCCCCCTAGTGGTTCACCCCTTCACTACCATTGTAATTTTCACAGTAATCAGTGCATTTTTATAGCACTTTTCGCTGTGAAAATGACAATGGTCCCAAAAATGTGTCAAAAGTGTCCGATGTGTCCGCCATAATGTCACAGTCACAAAAAAAATCGCTGATCGTCGCCATTACTAGTAAAAAAAAAATATTAATAAAAATGCCAGAAAACTATCCCCTATTTTGTAAACGCTATAAATTTTGCGCAAACCAATCGATAAGCGCTTATTGCGATTTTTTTTAACCAAAAATAGGCAGAAGAATACGCATCGGCCTAAACTGAGGAAATAATTTTTTTTTAAATATTTTTGGGGGATATTTATTATTGCAAAAAGTAAAAAATATTGCATTTCTTTCAAAATTGTCGCTCTATTTTTGTTTATAGCGCAAAAAATAAAAACCGCAGTGGTGATCAAATACCACCAAAAGAAAGCTCTATTTGTGGGAAAAAGAGAATGCCAACTTTGTTTGGGAGCCACGTTGCACGACCGCGCAATTGTCAGTTAAAGTGACGCAGTGCTGAATCGCAAAAAGGGGCAAGGTCCTTAACCTGCATATTGGTACGGGCCTTAAGTGGTTAATTTACTGTATTTTTCCTGCTCTATTCTAGCCACTTTATATGTGCCAGCTCAACTAAAGGTTGGGGGGGGGGGGGGTTGGGCGCACACTGGCATTTTAGCTTTGAAGGAGAGAGGACTATGTTCTGGCACTGTGTTGGTTTGTCATTCAAATAAATGGCAGTATAATGCACCACACAGCGGTTCACATGTTCCAAAGTTTTGGGGTAAGGCACAGTAAAACACCTATATTACCTGATGAATGGGGTCCAAAAAAGTCCTTGTCCATAGCCAACTACCCATATGTTTGCCTTTCCTATTTGTAAGATTCACCGGAAGAGTGAACGCTAGAATATTGCATTCTGATTTGTTGCTGTAAGCATCTCTTTTATTTTATGTATGTTTTATACTCTCAACCTCTTGACGAGATTTCGGCCTCTGACATTTACATTTTTAATGTATACATGTATACACTGCGCAGATGACTTGAAAAACTATTTTTTTTTATTGATTGTATTAAAGGAATAGAAACATAAATATACAATGAATATATGTGTGCCTCTATTTATTATGTATTTAAATTATTCATGTGAAACAAAAAGCAAAAATACAATAAATACTGTATATATACTCTCTTTTTTTGTATCAGTACAGTTGAGTAGTTGTTCCTTTTCATTCACTATGTGGACAAAAGTACCTTGTATTTGGACACTAGAGATAAGTGAACCTGGTTGGGTTTGGTTTAACTAGGAGACCATGTCAAGTCCATGAACCCCAAAAGTTAGCACCAAACCTCATTGGAGTCTATAGGAGCTGAACCCTACTTTTTTTCCTGTCCATTTGCAAGCTATTGTTAAAAAAAGTTGTATTGAGAAGCTGGGCACTAAGGATGAGCCGAACAACCCCCCCCCCCCCCCGTTCGGTTCTCACCAGAACCTTCGAACGGACCGAACGTTCGCGCAAACATTTAGAACCCCATTGACGTCTATGGGACTCGAACGTTCGAATTCAAAAGTGCTCATTTTAAAATCTAATATGCAAGTTATTGTCGTAAAACGTCTTTGAGAACCCGGGTCTTGCCCCAGGGAACATGTATCAATGGAAAAAAGTTTTAAAAACTGTCGTTTTGTTCAGGACTCCTGAAAAAACGACTGTGTTTAAAACTTTTTTTCCATTGATACATGTTCCCTCGGGCAAGACCCGGGTTCTCAAAGACGTTTTCACAGGCATACTATAGACACCCAGCAGGTACAATATTTAAAGGAATTTTTCATTTTTTTTTTTTTACTTATTTAAGCATCATTAAAATCACTTTTCCTGGAGCAGTGATTTTAATGATGCTTAAAAAAAATAATAAAATAAAATTAAAAATTCCTTTAATTAAATATTGTACCTGCTGGGTGTCTATAGTATGCCTGTGATAACGTCTTTAAATAGCACAATCACCTGCCTGCCAGTAAATTAGGAAGAAAACAAAATAATACAGCGCTATTAACTTGACCTGTGAAAAATATGTGTGTGAAACAGATATCCAATAATAATTGTGAACATAATAAGTGAATTAAAAAAAAAAAAAAAAATAAAAATTGAAAGTTCAGAATATCAGACCCATTCAAATGAATGAATGAGTATAGTATAAAGAATAGTCCATAAAAATCAGTGGGTTGAGTCCATTTAAATAACCACCAGTATCTGCATTTAAAAAGATCCTCCACCGAAGATGAAGAAGAAAGACACCAAATGCGTGGGAAATGAAATCTCCTTACCAGAGAAAAAGACCGGGCTTTCAACGGTCTTATAAGATATGAGGATGTTTAAAGTCTTCCCTAAAAAGACTACTCCAGATACTGCTACTGCACCAGCACAAGAACTCCAAGGGACAAGATCCTGGATTTCAGGGAGGATCTATTGAAGATCTGCATACATCCTGCTGGATATTCTCAGCACCCCATGGAGGAATGATCAGCACTCACTGAGCCAGAGATCAGCCATATGCTGCCTGATAAAAGTCCAAACTAAACACTGTCAGCCCCAGCCTGTGTTCCTGCTATCCGGATAGTCTTTTTATCAGGCAGCATATGGCTGATCTCTGGCTCAGTGAGTGCTGATCATTCCTCCATGGGGTGCTGAGAATATCCAGCAGGATGTATGCAGATCTTCAATAGATCCTCCCTGAAATCCAGGATCTTGTCCCTTGGAGTTCTTGTGCTGGTGCAGTAGCAGTATCTGGAGTAGTCTTTTTAGGGAAGACTTTAAACATCCTCATATCTTATAAGACCGTTGAAAGCCCGGTCTTTTTCTCTGGTAAGGAGATTTCATTTTCCACGCATTTGGTGTCTTTCTTCTTCATCTTCGGTGGAGGATCTTTTTAAATGCAGATACTGGTGGTTATTTAAATGGACTCAACCCACTGATTTTTATGGACTATTCTTTATACTATACTCATTCATTCATTTGAATGGGTCTGATATTCTGAACTTTCAATTTTTTTTTTTTTTTTTTTAATTCACTTATTATGTTCACAATTATTATTGGATATCTGTTTCACACACATATTTTTCACAGGTCAAGTTAATAGCGCTGTATTATTTTGTTTTTTTGCTTTTTTGTTTACTATGGTATTTAGTAATTAATACTGGCAGCTTCTTATTTTCATTTCACATGGTTTGACACTTAATAGATTTCACACGTTAGTGCAGTGTTTTTTCTGTTTATACAGAGAAATCCCTTTCCAGTAAATTAGGAAGAACTGATCTAGCTAAACTATACAGTGTATAAATATATGTACAACACCCGCGATGTATATATATCCTCTACACACTGTGGCCCAGATTCAGATAGAGATACGAAGGCGTATCTCCTGATACGCCGTCGTATCTCTGAGTTCCGACGGTCGGATCTATGCGGCTGATTCATAGAATCAGGTTCCGCATAGATCTCCCTAAGATCCGACAGGTGTAAGTGACTTACACCGTCAAATCTTAGGCTGCAATCTCCCGCTGGCCGCTAGGTGGCTTTTAGTTTTTTGTACGAGACGAATATGCAAATGAGGAGTTCCGCCGATTCAGAAACGAACGCCCGCCCGTCGCTTTTTTTTTACGTTGCTTGCGTCCGGCCTTTTCCGGCGTATAGTTACCCCTGCTATGTGAGGGGTATCCTATGTTAAGTATGGCTGTCGTTCCCGCACCGAGTTTTGAATTTTTACATCGTTTGCGTAAGTCGATTCAGAATATGGCCGGACGCAAGTTACGCTCACGCCGAAACCAATGACGTCCTAGCGACGTCATTTGGAGCAATACACGCTGGGAAAAATCGCGGACGGCGCATGCACTGTTGGATCGGCGCGGGGACGCACCTGATTTAAATTGTAGACGCCCCCTAGCCGCGGAATTTGAATTCCGCCGGGGGATTTACGATAAGCCGCTGCAAGTTTTGAGGTAAGTGCTTTCTGAATACAGCACTAGCCACAAAAACTTGCGCCGGCGGATCGTAAATCAGATTGATTACGCGGATCTAAAGATCCGCTAATCTATCTGAATCTACCCCTGTAACATTAACTGACTAGCCTGCCTGCTCTATCTACCTGCAACCGCCGCAACACACTACACAAGGCCGACCTGCAGGCAACCTTTTATAGTGTGGGGCGTGTACTAAACCCCCTGAGCCATAATTGGCTCTCAGTTTTTTGCAAGCTGTGATTGGCCAAGCATGCGGGTCATAGTGCATGCTTGGCCAATCATCAGCCAGCGATGCCATAGTGAATTATGGTCTGTGAAACGTAACTCGAATTTGGCGCGAACGACCCGTTTTGTTCGTATTTAGACGAACGACCTAACATACGATGTTCGAGTCGAACATGAGTTCGACTCGAATATGAAGCTCATCCCTACTGGCCACTATCATGGGTTCCAATGCAAAACAATTGTTGAGAAAAATATCATACAGTGGGGAGAGGGACTTTTGATGCAGTTTAAAGGGCAACATTGATAATTAAAAATTCCCCTATATAACATGCTTGAGGGATGCACCTGAACGATCACAACATACAGGGATATACAATGTAATACTGACATATAGGGATGCACCGATACCGGTATCGGTGCCGATACTAGGCATTTTCAGGGGATTAGGTTCTCGTGAAAATGCCTCGATAAGCTGCCCCTTCCCTTTTTGCCATTAGAGGGAGCGACGCCTTTTAAAAGCCCAATATTCAAGTTATTGTTGGAAAACGTCTTTGAGAACCCGGGTCTTGCCCCAGGGAACATGTATCAATGGAAAAAAAAAAACTTTTAAAAACTGTATTTTTTTCTGGAGCAGCGATTTTAATGATGCTTAAAGTGAAAAAAAAAAAATTCCTTTAAATATCGTACCTGCTGGGTGTCTATAGTAGTGGCACGTGTTTAGAAATGTTCCTGCACAACATGAGATTATTATATAAAAAAATAAATTGAATACTGCTTGCGGCTTTAATGTAATGTTTGGTCCCTGCAATATGGATAAAAAAAATCATTGAAAAAAATAGCATGGGTTTTCCCGCCACCACTCCCCCCAGGTCATTACAAGACACACGTGCAGTAACAGCAACTACGTTTAGGTGCAAATAAACAGCACACTTGCAGTAACAGCAACTACGTTTAGGTGCAAATAAACAGCACACTTGCAGTAACAGCAACTACGTTTAGGTGCCATTAAACAGCACACGTGCAGTAACAGCAACTACGTTTAGGTGCAAATAAACAGCACACTTGCAGTAACAGCAACTACGTTTAGGTGCAAATGAACAGCACACTTGCAGTAACAGCAACTACGTTTAGGTGCAAATGAACAGCACACTTGCAGTAACAGCAACTACGTTTAGGTGCAAATGAACAGCACATGTGCAGTAACAGCAACTAGGTTTAGGTGCCATTAAACAGCACACGTGCAGTAACAGCAACTACGTTTAGGTGCAAATAAACAGCACACTTGCAGTAACAGCAACTACGTTTAGGTGCAAATGAACAGCACACTTGCAGTAACAGCAACTACGTTTAGGTGCAAATGAACAGCACACTTGCAGTAACAGCAACTACGTTTAGGTGCAAATGAACAGCACACGTGCAGTAACAGCAACTACGTTTAGGTGCTATTAAACACCACAAGTGCAGTAACAGCAACTACGTTTAGGTGCAAATAAACACCACACTTGCAGTAACAGCAACTATGTTTAGGTGCAAATGAACAGCACACGTGCAGTAACATCAACTACGTTTAGGTGCTATTAAACACCACAAGTGCAGTAACAGCAACTACGTTTAGGTGCAAATAAACACCACACTTGCAGTAACAGCAACTACGTTTAGGTGCAAATGAACAGCACACTTGCAGTAACAGCAACTACGTTTAGGTGCAAATGAACAGCACACTTGCAGTAACAGCAACTACGTTTAGGTGCAAATGAACAGCACACGTGCAGTAACAGCAACTACATTTAGGTGCAAATAAACAGCACACTTGCAGTAACAGCAACTACGTTTAGGTGCAAATGAACAGCACATGTGCAGTAACAGCAACTACGTTTAGGTGCAAATAAACAGCACACTTGCAGTAACAGCAACTACGTTTAGGTGCAAATGAACAGCACACTTGCAGTAACAGCAACTACGTTTAGGTGCAAATAAACACCACACTTGCAGTAACAGCAACTACGTTTAGGTGCAAATGAACAGCACACTTGCAGTAACAGCAACTACGTTTAGGTGCAAATAAACAGCACACTTGCAGTAACAGCAACTACGTTTAGGTGCAAATGAACAGCACACTTGCAGTAACAGCAACTACGTTTAGGTGCAAATGAACAGCACACTTGCAATAACAGCAACTACGTTTAGGTGCAAATAAACAGCACACTTGCAGTAATAGCAACTACGTTTAGGTGCAAATGAACAGCACATGTGCAGTAACAGCAACTACGTTTAGGTGCAAATAAACAGCACACTTGCAGTAACAGCAACTACGTTTAGGTGCAAATGAACAGCACACTTGCAGTAACAGCAACTACGTTTAGGTGCAAATGAACAGCACACTTGCAGTAACAGCAACTACGTTTAGGTGCAAATGAACAGCACACTTGCAGTAACAGCAACTACGTTTAGGTGCAAATGAACAGCACACTTGCAGTAACAGCAACTACGTTTAGGTGCAAATGAACAGCACACTTGCAATAACAGCAACTACGTTTAGGTGCAAATAAAAAGGACAAGTGCAGTAACACCGAGTACGTTTAGGTGTAAACTAAACAGCACACAGGCAATACAACACATTAGAGCACTGCAGCTAGCACAATCTACTGCCTGACAAATAGGAATAGCTGATCTAGCTAAGCTATACAGTGTATAAATATATGTACAACGCCTAGGTTGTATATATATCCTCTACACACTGTAAATTTAACTAAACTGACTAGCCTGCCTGCTCTATCTATCTATCTATCTATCTGGTAGAAAAGACTATTGTGTCTCTCTCTCTCTCTAACTGACTGACTGTCTGTTCTTTCTTTAACAACGCCGCAACAAACTACACGCGACCGACTTGCAGGCGGCCTTATATAGTGTGGGGCGTGCACTAAACCCCCTGAGCCATAATTGGCCAAAGCCACCCTGGCTTTGTCCAATTATGGCTCTCCGTTTTTTGCGCGCTGTGATTGGCCAAGCATGCAGGGTCATAGTGTATGCTTGACCAATCAAGGAGTTTTCAGGAGGACATAAGATTATGATGGAACCACCTAATACCAGGAACCCCCCAGAGAGATGTCCCCATCCTCTGTTTTCCCGGGATTCCACACAGGTCAATGAGATAAAAGAGGAGGAGGGTGTGGATGGGGTGATGGAGGAGTCAGAGTTTTCAAAAGAACACAAAAAACTTGACATGTTAAGGACCGATCTTAGTGACCACTTAATACCTTAAACCCCCATGTTACCACCCCCTTTCGTACCACCCTGCTAACCCCAATAAAGCCAAAGACCACGTTGTGGAGTAAAATTGGCCATCAGGCCTTATTTATTAAAACCAATAACATTATATAAATAACTGTATTAAATAACTCTTAAATACTATATAACCCTATCAACAACCCCCTGGTGGTCAAAAGGACCACCCCTCTCGAACTTGGACACTGGGACAAATACTTCTAAACTAGGCCTCAGCCGCAAGACACCGACTCGGAGGCAGTGTAACCGTCCTCAGTGACCTTAACCCTTTAACCCCTTCCTGGTTAACACCCGCCAACCACAAGGTACACCATAACCTCCCATACCACGTATGGGTACAACTTTAACTTACCCCAACTAGCCAGACTTTTAGTCTTACCGAGACCCAAAAACACGCCCCACTAGCCTGCCTAAAACTAGGGAGGGTGGGTGGGAAGCTTTCCCTCTGCTGTAAAATGGAGGAGTGACCCACGTCACTTCCTCCACGTCTGTCCTTCTGCCGACCACGCCCCCTCTGCCCGGCCAGCCCATCCCCTACTTCCCCCTGACCTATCTGCACTGACGGTCCCACCCTGTCATGCGGCCCTTCCCCCACTGCGTTGCTCCGTGCCTTTCTTGACATGTTAAGGACCGATCTTAGTGACCACTTAATACCTTAAACCCCCATGTTACCACCCCCTTTTGTACCACCCTGCTAACCCCAATAAAGCCAAAGACCACGTTGTGGAGTAAAATTGGCCATCAGGCCTTATTTATTAAAACCAATAACATTATATAAATAACTGTATTAAATAACTCTTAAATACTATATAACCCTATCAACAACCCCCTGGTGGTCAAAAGGACCACCCCTCTCGAACTTGGACACTGGGACAAATACTTCTAAACTAGGCCTCAGCCGCAAGACACTGACTCGGAGGCAGTGTAACCGTCCTCAGTGACCTTAACCCTTTAACCCCTTCCTGGTTAACACCCGCCAACCACAAGGTACACCATAACCTCCCATACCACGTATGGGTACAACTTTAACTTACCCCAACTAGCCAGACTTTTAGTCTTACCGAGACCCAAAAACACACCACCGCTCACAAGGATAAAGCCTTACCCTTGCGAGCACCTCCACACCCTCAGGGCCCTCTGGATTCCCTCCTGCAGCCCTAGCACCCATAGGGCGATGCCCACCTCGTTGAGATGGACCCCGTCCCTACGCAGAAAACGCCATGTCTCAACTTCCAACTCTCTATGTCTCACCACCACTCCCCCATTGCGCATAAAGAACCTCCCCACCTCCTTGTTCACTTTAACCCGCGCCTTGTTGACCTTCTCCACCGACCAGGCCCATCTCCACGCTGTGCGTCCAACCATCTCCGACCAGACAATAATCATGTCCGGAAACAACGAGCGCAACCTAAGAAAATCATACTTTATGTTCCGGATTAGCTGATGCATGGACCTAGAACCCATGTCGTTCCCGCCTGCATGGAGTACCAAGACGTCCGGAGCCCTATCTAAACGCACAAACTTCAGTACCTCCGGCATGACCCTGCTCCACACCAACCCCGGGAACCCAATCCACCTGACCAGGGCTTCTTGAAAAGGGATGCCCAGTTGCCTGCCGTTCGGCCGACCATCCACCTGTCTGACCCCCCAATGCACGTATGAGTGACCTAGTATCCATACCAGGCAAGGCTCACCACCTGAAAAACATCAAGTAAAACACATATAACTTCTAACAGCAATCCCCATTCCCACTCTCACTGTGTACAAACAACTGCCCCCCAGATAACTCCCCTGCCCTGAACTTACTCCTGCATCAAATGAGGGCGGATGTAGATCCTGAACCTCTCCGAATCCCACCGCCCGATTTTTTTCACCACGTCCGCAGCCAAACCGGCCCGGGCGGCCTCGGTAGCCGCCCCGATCCGGAACGAATGCGCCGAATAATCCTTCGGGTCATACCCTGCTTCTTTCAAACATCTCCGGAACACCGCCACGAACTGAAACTTTGACAATGCTGACCCATCTTGATGCATTAGGAAGGACCCTGCCGCCCCAGGACGCATGGATCGAAACGATTCCACCGCCCGCACTGGACAAATTGCCGCTCCCGAAACCCTGAACAACTGTAGCCGCATTCCTTTCCCCCTTTGGTCCGTCTTAGACCTACGCACCCAGATTCCTAGACCTCCCCCGGATAGTTCCACATCTTGAATCAGCAGACCACCCTGCACCCCTCGCGAGGAACTGACCAGTTCACTCACCCTCAATGCTCCGAAAAAGGCCAGTGCAAAAGCTGCCTTGAACAGTGCACACTCGTATGCCGTTGAACACACCGCCGGTAAACGCAGAAAAAGGCTCTGAAGCATCCCAAACGACACCGGCCGGCGGCAATCGGCCGCCTTCCTGCCCTTCCTATACCCTTTCACCGTCTGCCTCACCCAAAATTCCTTTGTGCAATCCGTCACCCCGTGCCACTTAAAGAAAAACGTCAAGCCTGCCAACACCCGATCGATCGCTGACACCGACACCCCCTGCTCCATCTTCAACGTGAGAAAATAGAGGACAGCGATGCCTGCCTCTTGCCCCACCGGGGAGATACCCAGTCCTAACGCCAGCTCCACCCATTCTCGCCATACCTTGGAGTAAGCCGACCATGTCGCCTTGCTCACCGACCGCTGGATCCACCCTGCTGCGCTGTGAAAACAATGTCCCACATCCAGGCGGGACAGGGGACTCCGTGTTGCTCCGCTGCTGGTGCCAACTCCCGGAACCTGTCCCACTGAAAACGAGACAAAGCGTCAGCCAAGGTGTTCTCGACCCCCGGTAGGTGTACAGCATACATGTAGACATTCAAGTGCAAGCAACGTAGCACCAAATGGCGCAGCAAACAAATCACCGGCGGGGATCCCGCCGACATACGATTCACTACCTGCACCACCCCCAGGTTATCGCAATTGAAACGTACCTTCGAATTCCGCAGCGTCTCACCCCACAGTTCCAGCGCCACCACAATCGGGAAGAGCTCTAGGAGCACCAGATTCTTCAAGAATCCCGCCTCCTGCCACTGCCTCGGCCACGCCTCAGCGCTCCACCTGCCCTGACAAAATGCTCCATACCCTGTCGAGCCAGCAGCGTCCGTAAACAACTCCAAGTCGAAGTTGCTCACAGGCCCGGACATCCACAACGCACGGCCATTAAAGGAACTCAGAAACTCCTGCCAGACCCTCAAGTCGGCTCTGTGCTCCCCCGTAAGGGTAACAAAGTGCTTGGGCTTCCGCACGCCAGCTGTCGCTCCCGACAACCGGCGGCAAAACACCCTCCCCATGGGCATAATTCTGCAGGCGAAGTTCAACTTACCCAGCAGCGACTGCATACTGCGCAGCTGAATCTTCCGTAGCCCAATGGTCCCTCGCACTTCCGCCTTCAACGCCTCCAGCTTGTCCTCCGGTAATCGGCACTCCATCTTCATCGAATCCAGCACGATACCCAAGAAAACAATGGAGGTAGTGGGGCCCTCCGTCTTCCCCGGCGCCAGTGGAACCCCGAACCGATCAGCCACATACTGCAGCGTGCCCAACAGTACCGCGCACGTGTTCGCCCCGGGCTGGCCAATGCACAAGAAGTCATCCAGGTAATGAATGACGGAGCTGAGCCCTGATACGTCTCGCACAACCCACTCCAGAAAGGAGCTAAACGTCTCGAACAGCGCGCAAGAGATGGAACAACCCATGGGCAAACAACGATCCACATAGTATGCCCCATCCCAGCTGCATCCCAATAGCCGAAAGCTGTCAGGGTGAACCGGCAATAACCGAAAAGCCGATTCCACATCTGCCTTCGCCATGAGAGCACCCCGGCCGCACTTGCGCACCCACGAGACCGCTGCGTCAAATGACGTATAAGACACCGTGCAATCCTCCGACGCAATGGCGTCATTGACCGAGCCGCCTTTTGGGAAAGATAAATGGTGTATCAACCGGAACTTGCCCGGTTCCTTCTTGGGGACCACCCCCAGCGGGGACACGACCAAGTCATCAACCGGAGCCGTCGCAAACGGCCCGGCCATCCTACCCAAACGCACTTCTTTGGTGAGTTTCTCCGAAACCACCTCAGAATGCAGCACCGCCGATCTCAAATTACTCGCTTCCGGGGGGACAACTGAAAGAGAACATGGTATCCTAAAACCGCTGGCAAAGCCCTCCTCCAGCAACTTTGCCGCGCGCCTGTCGGGGTATCTATTGAGGAAGGGAAGCATCCTTGCCACCCGCACCGGAGTCACCCCCTTTTCCCCCAGACTCGCCGGGACGACCTTTGTTCCGCTTAAAGCATTTTGCCAACGCGTGGGTGCCTCCGCACCCTGAACACGTGTGCTTAAATCGGCAGTTTGTGCTGTATTTGCACGTCCCTTCATTGAATTGCCAACAATAGCCCCATCTCTTTTCGGCCGGTAGTCCTGAGGCAGAAGCACCCCCGACCCCTCCCTGAAAAAACTGTTGTGGAGCCCGCGCCGCTGTCATCAAGGTCATCCACAGGTTGATGTCCTTCTGGTTCCAGCGCAGTGTCGGTCGGAAAGACATCCGTTGACGGAATTGTTCATCATACTGCAACCACGCCGTCCCGCCATACGTCTGGTGCGCCGACCGGATAGCCTCCTGGTATATAAATAAACCCGAACAGTGCTCAGGCGCTTTCTCCCCCACCACGCATGCCAGGATCGAAAACGCTTGGAGCCAATTGGTAAACGTACGGGGTATCAGACGATACCGCCGTCGCTCCTCGTCCTCCTTCTTATTCAATTCTGGCTTCACCCGGGTTAGATTAAATTTCTCGAGGGGAAGTAACGTGAAAATCTCCACGTACTCCCCCTTCCAAATTTTTTCCCTAACTTCCGGCTTCAGATGAGCCCCCAACGTCGCCTCAAAGCAAGTGTACATTTCGCTCTGCGCGGCATCTGCTAACCGGACAACCTCCCTCTTATCACTTGCCGCCTCCGGCGCAACCACCTGCGCCCCCGACACACTCGTAACCGCCGCTCCGCTCGCCGACGCCGCCCCCGCGCTCGAGCCCTCCTGCCCCACCGGGCCTGCTGCCTGAACCCCCTCCGTCTGACCCGACCCCCCCCCCCAGCGGGGACCACGCCACCGCTGGCGAGGGCGTGCTGCCAGCCCCTGGTTCAAACCTCCTAACCAAGTCCCGCAACCCGGCCCAGAGATCCTGAGCCTCACCCCCTGACAGTGCCCCGCCCGTGGCAACCCCCCTCGTCTCCTGAGCCCTGTCTTTCCCAGAGCCCCCCCCCGCACCACTCTGTACTAACAAATCCTGCAATAAATTACAAACTGAAGTAGATTGTGACTTACCAGGCCGCCTTGGACTAGGTCCACGCGCCGCCGGAATGGAATCCACCGCTGTTCGTTGTCCCGGACCATCATCACTCTCTGACCCGGACAGCTCCCCCTCGGACCGGTCCTCACTCCGCGCTGGCGAAAAGTCTCTCTGCCGGTCCCCGTCTTGTCGTGACGCAGCTGCAGACGGCCTGTGTTGCGCTGAACTCCGACCCCTCTGTCCCGGAACACCAGACCCACTCGCGACCTCCGCAGATGGGCTCCGTGAGCGCCCGCTGGCCCGGGCCTCCGCTCCCCGACCACGACCTTCACTCCTCGCCGCCCCCATACTCCGCTCCGAACTCCCTCCACTCGCTGCCGGGCCCCTGGCCGCCGTAGGAGAGTAGCCCCGGGCCCGCTGGCTGGACTCCACCCGCTGGGTCGCATGACTGCCACGACCGTCCCCTGCAGTCCCGACCGCGCTGTCCGGGCATCTCCGTCGAGCTGGTGGTGAGGGCCCAGGCGGGCTGTCTGACCCCCCCACTGCGGCGCAACGTCCGCGACGCGGATTCCTCCCAGCCCCCCCCGAGGGCCCAGCTGTAGACCGCTGCGGGGATGGAGCTGGAGGGCCCCTGGCGGGTCTCCGTGTATTCCGGTCTGTGCCTGGGGAAGGCCCCGGACTGTACCGCTCCGGCGGTTTTGACCGCCTAGCGCGCGATGTTTTACCCCCCTCAGCGTTTGCCGCGGTCGGCGCCTCCAACGCTGCAGCCACCTGCTGTCTCACCCACTCGGCCCCCTCTGTGGCCGCCGCCGCGCGTAACTGCGCAATTAGCTCCGCAACCGCCGCCATGTTTAGAGGAGCTGCCGAGCTGACAAGCTTTCCCTCTGCTGTAAAATGGAGGAGTGACCCACGTCACTTCCTCCACGTCTGTCCTTCTGCCGACCACGCCCCCTCTGCCCGGCCAGCCCATCCCCTACTTCCCCCTGACCTATCTGCACTGACGGTCCCACCCTGTCATGCGGCCCTTCCCCCACTGCGTTGCTCCGTGCCTTTCTGTACCAGGATTCCATAGTGGAGTCACCCAGCTACAGAAATCCCCCAGGGAGATGTGCAGAAGAGGAGAGTGAAAGAAGTGGTCATTGTGATCAACAACCCCTTCAGCGCCCCCTACTGGTTAACCCCTTTACTGCCAGTGTCATTTTTACAGTAATCAGTGGGGTAGATTCAGGTAGGACTTGCGCCGACGCATCTCGATATGTGCCGCGTAAGTAAGAATTTGCGCCAACGCAACTATGCGGATGACCCAGAAAAGGAGCTACGCCTGAAATTAGGCTTCTTCCTACGGACGTAGTTTCTCTCCGCCGCGTATTTACGCTGTGCGCATCTTGCGCTCCCACTGTTTTCCTCAGCAAATATGCAAATGAGGAACAAACGCTGATTCACAAACCTGCGCGTGTCAGACGCAGTCTGCGCGCAAAGCGCGCAAGTTGTTCGGCCAGCGCAAACTTGCTCCTCATAAAAGCAGGGGCAACTTAGCAACAGACGTCCACAGGTCAGCTGGAGAGCAACTACAGCAGCACCAATACGGACGAGCTGAGCAAGCAGAGCACCCACACTTGCAGGACCTCACATCTGTGTGCCAACATGCCAGGGGCAGCCATGGTTCTAGCAATACTACTGAGTGAACCGACTCGTAGGAGGGCACGGGAGAGGATATACCGAGTGCACAGGAACGTCTTTGCCATGGGTGATTCGGAGGTGTTTCGCATGTTTAGATTCAGCCCTGAAGTCATCCTGGAATTAGCCACAACCCTGCATGATGACATCACCAGCAAGACACATTGTGCACATGCAGTGCAGCCACTGGTCAAGGTAGTGGCAACCCTGCATTTCCTTGCCCTCCTTTGTGCCGTGCTGGTGTTTTTTCGCTGGGCACCATGCAGGGCGACGTCATACTTGGTCAGTGCCGCCAACATGACCTCCATCTCCGCTGCATTGAAATTGTGTTTCCTCTTTTTCACCCTCTGAGGAGGTGCCATAACAAATTTTGGGCCAAATTACCTTGCTCAGGGGGGGGATGAAAAAAGCAGGATGTAATTTTGCGCTGGACGTGCGCATGTCTGCCCCTATTTATGTGCTCAGCGTAAGCAGGTGGGCCGGCATATCCCAGGAAGTAGGACGGGCGTAGTTGCGCGCATGCGCACATGGAAGCGATCGATCTACGCATGCTCCGTCGAGGATTTGCCGGGCGTAAGCCACTGCTGAACGGTCAGCCCGTCATTTGCATAGGGGCACACCCACTTTCACTTGCGCCGGCTTGTGCCCTCAAATTTACCTTACGCCGGCGCAAAGTAACGCGAAAAGGCATCCTGAATCATGTGGTTACCTCACACGATTACGCCGGCGTAGCGCATATGAACTACGCTGCGCAGGCATAAGGATGCGCATATCTACCTGAATCTACCCCAATTAATTTTTTACTGGATTGTTTTGGTACAAGTTTAGACCTAAAATCTAATTTTCTTGCACATAGATTTTGTAAGCTGTCTATCTCAAACCTGTGGAAACTTTCTGTATACCTATGTGGCCATGGCCTTGGTTGGTAAGGGTCATGTATTTCTGGTAAGAGGCTTTTGTCTCTTGGTGGTGGTGCACTATTTTTTCATGTTTGGAGTATTGATCTGCACATGCAACAATTTACTGGACACATGCGAATCTGACTTTTCTTCTCACGTGACTGCATTTTTTTATTGTCTTTGCAATTTTTAAGGTGATGCTTATTTAAGAGCACAAGTCTTTTGTCTTAGGTTGAAACTTTAACCACTTCCAGACCTGCGCACGACGATGTACGTCCTCTTTTTAAAGATGGATATCTCGGTAACGGCGGCAGCTGCTGCCACAACCGAGGTATCTATCTTTAGTGTGCGCGGTACGGTACACGATAACGGCGGTCTCCACGGCGGATTCGGCGTGAGATCGCCATTATCGGTGGCGGGAGAGGGCCCCCCCCCTCCCGCGCCCTCCGCCGCTTACCGGAGCTGTTGGTAGCGGCAGAGGAGATCAGGTGCGTTCGGCTGCTGATTGGGGACGAGACTGAAGGAAAAATCTCCTTCGCCCGTCCCCATAGCTCTGCTGGGCGGAAGTGACGTCAAAACGTCAGTCCCGCCCAGCCTCTTAAAGAAAAATTTTTTTTTTTGTCATTTGAAAAAATTACAGTTTCAATTTTTTTTTTCTTGCATTTTAGTCTAATTATGAGATCTGAGGTCTTTTTGACCCCAGATCTCATATTTAAGAGGACCTGTCATGCTTTTTTCTATTACAAGGGATGTTTACATTCCTTATAATAGGAATAAAAGTGATAAAAAAAAATTTCAGTGTAAAAAGTAATAAAATAAATAAAAATAAATAAGAAAACAAAAAAAATGTTTTTAAAGCGCCCCGTCCCGACGAGCTCGCGCGCAGAAGCGAACGCATACGCGAGTAGCGCCCGCATATGAAAACGGTGTTCAAATCACACAAGTGAGGTATCGCGGCGATCGTTAGAGCGAGAGCAATAATTCTAGCCCTAGAGCTGCTCTGTAGCTCAAAAAATGCAACCTATAGAATTTTTTAAACGTCGCCTATCGAGATTTTTAAGGGTAAAAGTTTGACGCCATGCCACGAGCGGGCGCAATTTTTAAGCGTGACATGTTGGGTATCATTTTACTCGGCTTAACATTATGTTTCACAATATATAAAAAAATTGGGCCAAATTTATTGTTGTCTTATTTTTTAATTCAAAAAAGTGTTTTTTTTTCCAAAAAAAGTGCGCTTGTAAGACCGCTGCGCAAATACGGTGTGACAAAAAGTATTGCAATGACCACTATTTTATTCTCTAGGGTGTTAGAAAAAATAAATATATAATGTTTGGGGGTTTTAAGTAATTTTCTAGCAGAAAAACGGAAAATTGTATCATACTTACCAGTAATTTTCCTTTACTGGTGCCTATCCATGGCAGCATACTAGTGATAGAGCTCCGCCTCGACTCCTCCCTCAGGACTAGTGAATAGAATAAATTAAAGGCATAGCCCCTCCCCCAACATTCTCCGTACTATAGAATACCGAGGGTGGGAGCGTATGCTGCCATGGATAGGCACCAGGAAAGGAAAATTACTGGTAAGTATGATACAATTTTCCGTTTTCCTGGTGCCTCCATGGCAGCATACTAGTGATAAATAACTAGCTTGACGCGGGTGGGATAATGCTTAACAATAAGAGTTTTTAATCAGAAGAGGACATAGCAGCCTGAACTGCCCTTCTTCCGAACTCCACCGTTGTGAGAGCTCCTGGGTCAATGTGGTAGTGCCTGAGAAACGTGTTACGAGACGACCAGGTGGCTGCCCTGCACACCGTCTCCAGCGATACGTTAGCCCTTGTTGCCCAGGAAGTAGCGACTGCTCTAGTGGAATGAGCATTCACTCGAGATGGAGGCTCCATATTCTTCGCCCTGTAGGACCTCTGTATCAGCTTCACAACCCATGATGCTAGAGTCCTGATGGAGGCTTCCTTGCCCCTGTGTTTACCAAAAGGTACGATGAACAGTCTCTCCGAGGTTCTGAAGGAGCCGGTGGCCTCTAGATAGGCCTTGAGTGTTCTGGACACATCCAGTTCGTGGCAGGTTTCTGTATCAGTATCTGCAAATATTGGTAGAGCCCAAGGTTCCAACAGGTGGCTTGTAGAGGCGACCTTCGGCATGAACCCTCTGAGTGGGCGAAGTTCCACCCTGTCAGGGAAGAAAGAGATGTGGTCTTCCCCAATTCCTAAGGAGTGGAGTTCTGAGATTCTCCTACCGGAGGTGATGGCTAGCAGAAACGTTGTTTTCAGCGTTAGGTTCCAAAGGGTTATTTGTTCTACTGGAGCAAAAGGTTGGATTGACAGAGCCTCGAGGACCAGAGACAGATCCCATTTAGGGAAGGATCGTCTAGCAGGCGGACGGATCTTCAGGACGCCTTTAAAGAAGATGACTAGTAAAGGATCTTCTGCCCACCTTTTACTGGTTGCGGCTGAGATTGCTGCTACCTGAACCTTGAGGGAGCTTAGACTAAGGCCTAGGTCAAGTCCTGTCTGAAGGAAACCTAATACATGGTTTGTAGAGGGGACGATAGGATCAAAGCCGTTATCGACTGCGTAGGACAAGAACTTATCCCAGATCTTTGAATATATAATATTCGTTGTGGGTTTCCTGGCCTTTAAGAGGGTTGAGATGACCCCTGACGAGCAGCCTAGGGACTCGAACCTTCGCCTCTCAACTTCCAGACTCGAAGGTCCAACCTCTGAGGGTTTGGGTGAAGCAGTTTGCCCTGCAGCAGAAGTTGAGGGAATGCTGGGATCTTGATTGGTGGATTCACACTGAGACGCATGGCAAGTGGAAACCAAGGTCTCTTCGGCCAGTACGGGAGTATCGTCAGTACCTGCACTGATTCCCTGAGTAACCTCAGGAGAAATTTGAGTATCAGTGACCGCGGAGGGAAGGCATATGCCGTGGAAGAAACTCCATGGGCATGTCAGAGCATCCACTGCTTCGGCTTGCGGATGTGGAAACCTGGAGACAAACCTGTCCAGCTTGGTGTTCTCCGAAGAGGCGAACAGGTCCACCTGTGGGGGATCCCAAGAGTTGGCAATCTGCCGGAACACCCGTGGGTGGAGCGCCCACTCGTTGTTGTCGCAGAATCTTCTGGACAATGCGTCTGCTTCCGTATTCAGCTTGCCTGGGAGGTATACTGCTCGAAGGTCCAGGAGGTTCTTCTCTGCCCAAAGCATGATCGGCTCTACTTCCTTGAGGAGCGATCTGCTGCGTGTGCCCCCCTGTTTCTGCAGATACGCAACCGCTGCCCTGTTGTCCAGGCGAAGCAGAATCCTCTGACCCTTGATTTGGGATGTTGTAACGCCGTCAGCGTTACTCCTTCCACATGGAGCGCAGGCTTGTCACTTATGACAGCTGCGCTCCATTCAGACACACGTCCGCGTCACTTCCGGTGCGCGGACGTCTGCGCTCCACGTTGGAACGCGGAAGTGCGTTCCAGCGTGTGGCGCTCAGCTCAGCCACAGCCCGGGCTATTTAAACTCCCGGGAATGGCGGCAGGGTGTTCGGATATTCCTGTTGGACCCTGCCGCCACCTGGGAACCCGGAGCAAGCTACAGAGTCCCTGTAGCACCTCTCTTCACAGGACATCTGTACAGAGTCCCTGTAGCACCTCTCTTCACAGGACATCTGTTCAGAGACCCAAGACATCACTACTTACTGCTGGAGATTCATCACCACTGCTCACTACAGGCTAGATACCACCACCACCTGTGCGGAGTTCCTGGTACAGACTACCTCCTAAACCGCAAGTATATCTAAACCACACTACTGCTGTATAAAGATACCATCAACACCTGTGCGGACTTTCCTGGTACAGACTACCTCTTAAACCGCAAGTATATGTAATACCAGCTTGTTATGCTGACAGTGATTGCTATTATATGTCTGGACTGTATCTTTGACTCTATATTTGTTACCATATACTAGCACCAGATACAGCGGAGTACTTCATATTATTTATACCAGTGTGGTGATATCCTACAGTACCAGTATTTTCCACTACCTTTATTTGTTGCATTTACCTAGACGAGACTTATCCTTATAGTATCTGGATTGTGTCCATTAATTAAGCTTAAGAGGAATTAAGCTATTACGTTTATGTTTTACTTCCATTAGAGGATATGATGATATAACCCCAAACTCTTATTGTTCAGTGAGAGTGAACTGGTGGTTGATTTCTGATAAGCCTCTACAGCTGCGGTCTAAACTCTAAATAGAGTCTTCTCATTGTCAGGGTCATAACAGATGTCAGGGAAGTTAGTGCCATAAAGGCTGCCCTCAATTCTAGGATGTTGGACACTACGCCTTGGGTGGAGAATGACCATTTCCCCTGTACCTTGGATTCCCCGCAATGGGCTCCCCAGCCCTGTCCGCTCGCATCGGACGTAATTGTGGTCCAATGTAGGGACCCCAAGTGACGGGGTCTGGAGAGGTTCTCTGGTTCTGTCCACCATTGAAGACTCTTTCGCATCAGTCCTGTGATCAGGATCGTCTGGGACAGTCGACGTTTCCTCCACTGCGCCAAGAAACCAGTCTGAAAGAATCTCAGGTGCCAATGGGTCCATGGGACCATGGGGATGCAGGCAGACATAGTGCCAATGAGGCTCAGACATTGTGAGGCCGTTAAAACCGGACTCTGGATGGTTTTGATCATTTTCTGAATGATAATCTCCCTCTTTGGCGGTGGCAACGACACTGTACCCCTCAGGGTGTTGAATGCTGCGCCCAAGTAGACCATCTGTTGAGTTGGTGTGAGTTGGCTCTTGTCTAGGTTGACTAACCACCCTAACTCCCTTAGAGTTTGGAGCAGAATGGTTCGATGGCACATCAGTTGCTCTGGGCTGCTTGCAAGGAGTAGGATGTCGTCTAGATAATGATACACCCTTAAGCCCCTCTCCCTCAGGGGGGCTAGGGCAGACAATAGGATCTTGGAGAATACCCTGGGAGAGGTGCACAGCCCAAAGGGTAGAGCTTGGAATTGAAGGTGAGTATGACCCACTGCAAATCTCAGGTATTTCTGCACTTTCGGCTGGATTGGAACATGCAGGTATGCGTCCTGGAGGTCGACAGAGATCATCCAATCCAACGGCTGGACTGCTTGGATTATTGTCTGCAAGGATTCCATCTTGAAGCTCTCGGTGTGAATATACCGGTTGAGCCTTTTCAGGTCTATCACAGGTCTCCATCCACCCGTCCTCTTGGGGACGAGGAATAAGGTGGAGTAAAAACCCGTGAATTGCTCTGCCAAGGGCACAGGAATGGCTGCTTCCTGACGCTGGAGTGACACTAAAAAATCTTTTAGAGCTTGAGCTTTCAGGGGAGAAGATGGAATTTCCGATCTCTTGAACGAGCTCCGAGGTGGAGTTTGAAAAAACTTCCAAGAGTGCCCCCATTGGATAGTGGACAGAACCCAGGGGTCCTGGCAATGGGTGGCCCAGGCTGAGATGAAATGTTTTAGCCTGGCTCCCACCGGGAGTGTCAGGGCTGGCTCGGCGTCAAAAGGACTGCTTTTGCTCCTGAGGAGCCGGAGGGGCTTTCATCTTCCTGTTCAAGAAGGATTGCTGAGTGCCTCTCCGAGGTCTTCTGTTGTCTCTGAATTGACCCGAATTTCTGAAGTCTCTTGAATCTGAGCGGCGGAACCTAGAGGGACCGCCTCTGAATCTTCGTGTTCTCCTGTCTTGTGGGAGCATACCAGACTTCCCTCCTGACAGCCTAGAGATTGCGTTATCCATCTTATCTCCAAAAAGCGCCTTCCCATCAAAGGGAATTTTGCACCAGCTCTGTTTGGATGAAAGGTCAGCTGACCAAGGTTTCAGCCACAAGGCCCTTTTTGCCATCACAGAGTGTAACATAGATCTCGCCGAGCATCTAATGGTATCAATGGCAGCGACTCCGACAAAGTCTGCTGATAGCCTGAGTTCCTCTAAGGCTTTTATTATGTCTTCTGTTGGGACGTTCTGACGCAGAGCAGTCTCAATGTTATCTGTCCATGACCTAATGGCATTAGAGACTGACGTGAGGGCGATGGCCGGTTTACAGGCTGCTCCTGCCGCCAAGTAGCTCCTCTTTAGTTCTAGGTCAATACGCCTGTCTATGGGATCCTTGAAGGAGGTGGAATCCTCCATTGGTAAGGTCACGTTTTTGGCAAGGCGTACTACTGATGCATCCACCACAGGCATGGAGTTTAGTGCCTGTGTTCCAGATTCTGGTAAGGGATACAACTTGTTGAGCCGGGTCAAAGAGAACTTTTTATCAGGCTTTGCCCATTCGTTGAGAATGATCTGGCTAATCTCCCCCATTAATGGGAAAAGAATCTGCTTCCTCTTGAGAAAGGGAAAATAGCTTGTCGCCTCTTGAGGGGGATCATCCTCTTTCCAGGAGATTGCTGACTTAACTGCCTGGATAAACGGGCTTACCAGGGAAAAGCTGAACCCTGAGGGTTCTGATTCCTCTGCTGAGTACTCCGAGTCATCTCCGGGTGAGGAGTCTCTGCCTGACCGATCAGTCGGTAGTACAGGCTTCCCGACTGTTGAGGGCCCCGGGAGACTGGATTCCACATTCTGAGTCTGTGGTACCTGCGAGGTCGGCTGAACAGGGACAGAAGCCAAGAGCTTGGAGAAGGAGTCTCTCATAGCTTTGTCCAGCAGTTCTACTGCATGCCGATTTTCCTGCTCGCGGTTGGACGCATAGTCCGTAAAGCAGTCCTTACAAACTACCTTGTCGGGTAGTGGCGTAGCCCCGCATGTCCAACACTTCTTCCTTCTTTGACTTCTAGAAGATGGCGAGTGGTCATGACCCCTGGATCTTGACCTCTGTGATCTATGGCGTGGAGATCGGGATCTTCGCCTTGATGAGTGGGACCGGTGTCGCGAGGAGTCCGATCTGCGGACTTGGCTGTCATTATCACGAGATCTTGATGACTTTCTGGTCCTCTTGGAGTGGGCAGGGCTACGGTGTAAGGAACTCACGTCAGAAAACAGTGAGGGCACTTTTTTTTTTTTTTTTAAATACTCACGAATCGTTGGTCCATACCTAATGGTGTGAGGATCTTTGTTACGCGGCGAATGACTCATTGTAGAGCTTGGGCGGAAGGATCGGCTGCAAAAAATGTAGAGAGGCCGCAAAAAATAAATAAATAAATAAATAATTAATAATAATAATATGTGCGACATTGAATAACGGACAAGCAAGGCACCTGTCTGCAACCTTCAGACAGGTGCTGCTATGCCGGCACTTTTCCCCCATCTCCTCGCTTCTTACCAACAATTTTGGGGCTGAAAACCTAGCAGGGCTTAGATCTGTCACTGCAGCAACAGTCAAGCCCCGTTCTAGGTCTTTATTTAAGCTTTCCTGAGGGAAATCTTCCCCCAGGATCCGCCCCCAGCCAAAAGACTGGAAATAAGGGCAAAAAAGCCCTGTTTCCAGAATCCAAAATGGCCGCCGCGTCCCGAGACGTCACCGCGCATGCGCCGCGCATGCGCAGAAGCGCCGGCGCCCGTGACACAGGAAGTACTGTATCAGGGCACCGGGATCCTCAGAAAATGTAGGTGGTAATGCACTAGTAGTGTGGGCGCCGACCAGCACGGCCCCCCCCCCGCCATAACGAGGGATCAGCTGCATCCAGAGACACCTGATACAGGCCAGACCCCCCAGACTGTCAGAGCGACAGGGCACCCACAGAAGGTCAAGGTTTTCTTGCACAGCATTATACTTTGAAAGAAAAACATATATACAGCACAGCATAAGGAAAACAAAAAAGGGAAAGAAATGTCTGGCCTGGGGTAGTGGAGCCGATCCTTCCGCAGCTTCCATGTCATTTATAGGTGCTCCTGGCAGTTTGCGTTCCTATGAGGAAACTCTGCGATGCGACCCCAACAGATCCACAGAGGGGTCTCCCAGCTTATTAGCGCTATTAGCGGCCCAAGAACAGGGACTGCGCGCGGGAAAGGCTAAACCCGGCGGACGCTGCCGACTGCAGAGGTATGGACATACTTCTACTCTTCACCAGTACAAGAAGGTATGGAGGAAAAAAAAGGAGAATGTTGGGGGAGGGGCTATGCCTTTAATTTATTCTATTCACTAGTCCTGAGGGAGGAGTCGAGGCGGAGCTCTATCACTAGTATGCTGCCATGGAGGCACCAGGAAAAACTGTTTTAGTCTTGCAAACACCAAATCTGAAAAACACCTAAGGTCTGGAAGTGGTTAAAGGGGAAGCACAATACAGATTTTTTCCCATCAGGTCTAGTTCCTATGATTGTCAGCTCCATCTATTGGCCCTGATGCAGTATTTTCCTGAACAAAATATTTC
Source organism: Rana temporaria (assembly GCF_905171775.1). Taxonomy (NCBI): domain Eukaryota; kingdom Metazoa; phylum Chordata; class Amphibia; order Anura; family Ranidae; genus Rana; species Rana temporaria. The sequence continues at coordinate 171,119,151 of NC_053497.1, forward strand.
AGAAAAACTGCTTATTTTGGCCACTAGATGGAACTGACAATCATAGGAAATAAACATTGGACACAATATAGTGATTAATCGAGACAGTTTTCACAGCTTCCAAAGTGTACAAAGAAGAAATACATTAGACATAACAATGAACCAAAAAATAAGTAAATACATCTTAATACTTTATTACATGTAGTGTCCTTCTTAATGCCACTTTCACATCTTTGTTGTTCAGGCTGTATATCAGAGGGTTCAGCAAGGGAACGGCAGCTGTGTTAAAGAGTGAAAACCATTTATTGGACTCTAAACTGTCCTCTCTGGTTGGATTGAGATACTGACACACCAAGGTTCCATATAGAAGGACAACGACAGTGAGGTGTGAGGAACAAGTGTAGAATGCTTTATATCTCCCACCACTTGTACGGATCCTTACTATTGCAGCAATAATGAAAACATAAGGAGTGAAGGTGAGGACAAAGGGTGTAAGGCTTAAAAGCAATAGTCCCTCAACGAAGCTCAACATCTCCAAGGCAGAGGTGTCACTGCAAGAGAGACTGAGAAGAGGAACAAGATCACAAAAAAAGTGATTTATAATGTTGGATTTATAACATGAGACTTCCAAAAGTAGTGCAAGATAGGGTACCACCTCTAAAAAAGACACAACCCAACAGACTGTGGCCAAGAGGGTGCAAACTCTTGGGTTCATGAGGATGGAGTAATGCAAGGGATTGCAGATGGCGACATAGCGGTCATAACTCATGGCTGTCAATATCAATAGCTCATTACAGGCCAAGGAGGAGAACACGTAGAACTGTGCTATGCAACCCAGGAAAGAGACTGTCTTGTCTTGTGTTAAAAAAGCTACAAGAACCTTATGCAGAGTGGTGGTGGAGGAGGACATATCCAAGACGGAGAGGTTGGCCAAGAAGAAGTACATGGGAGTATGGAAATTGGCGTCCAGGCAAACCAGTAGAAGAATGACCAGGTTTCCACTGAGAGTCAGAAGATAAATGAGAAGAACCAGGAGGAATATTGGAAGTTGCAATTTGGGGACATTTGAAATCCCATTGATAATAAAATAGGGAACCGTAGTCTTGTTATTTGGATCCATATAATAAAACATACACAGTATTCTTCACACTGCTGAAAATATTGATGCATTATATTGATTAAAGCTGATGAAATACCAATTATATTCTGCATTTTTAAGAACTTTTCCCATCTGAAAAATTGAAAACCAGCTCTCAAATTTTTGCTGTGGGAAATTTCCGACAGAAAAAATCCGATGGAGCCTACACACGGTCGGTATTCCGACCATTTGCCTCACTTTGGAGAGATTTCCTTTAGAGATGCGCACAATGGAAAACTTGGTTTTGTTTTCTTTCAGATTTGTTTGTTAAATTAATAATTTAATTTCATCATATTCATTACGTTAGAATGATTCATTTTTGGAATTTGTTTTGTATATTGGGATTCGTTTAGTATATTTGTTGCTTTAAAATGTATTCAAAATTTGAAATTAGAATTTCGTAAGAGGACTTTATTCGTTCTATTTTATTTTATTCATTTTTTTTTCTCTTAGTCGTTTATTTTCCTTTGTAGTCTATGCATTTATTTTCTATTTTATTATATTCTATTATTTTCTATTCTATCCTATAAAGCAGACTAAGTAGGAAACATCATCTCATTTCAAGATGATGTTTACCCTCCCTGGCAGTATGATTATGTCAGATTTTTGAATCTCAAAGCGAAACATTGTTTTGCATAGAAATTCAGCATTATATATTGTAGACCTGTAATTCTTAGTAATACCACACTTAAATCTGTCCAAACAAGGGTCTAGTAGATATCCCGGGTATGATAAAGTTTGAAACCATTAAATCATAAATTATAATATAATAAATAACTATAAATAATTATAAAAAATAATAATAATAAAAATAATTTCCCAACGAACCACTATCGCTCAATTCTGCAAGTGTTCTAATTTACTATTGCTGTTTTCTAGCTGGTCTAAACCCGCTTTTGACGTAAAGGGACACTTTTCGGTTGCCATGGACAATCTCAAGTTTCTAGGCAGAAAGAACAGTATATATAATATAAAACTGCATGCAGGGCACTGGACAAAACACTAGGGACAAAAGGGAGGTAAAATGATTTGATACAGTAATGTAATCTGTAAGATTACAGTGTACTGTATGTGTTAGGGCTCTTTCACACGGAGCGGACCGTTTCTGGGTCCGCTCCGTGTGTCTCCGTCAGCTCAGCGGGGATCCCCGCTGAGCTGTCGGCGGATAGGGCGGTCCCCGCACACAGTGCAGAGACCGCCCTGTCTCAGCTCCGCTCTGCCCTATGGGGAACCGGATGCAGACGGACCGTGTGCCCGTCTGCATCAGTTCCGTTCCGCCGGACGGAAGAAAAATAGGATCCCAACGGACGCGGACGTTAGCGGATGCTCCATCCGCTAACGGACGCGATCCCATAGGAATGTATTACAAGTCCGTTAACGGACTTGTAATAACGGACAGGCGGAGCGGACGTCTGAAAGGGGCCTTATGTTTTTTGTACTTTTTTAATTTGCCGCCGGGCTCCGCCCCATGCGTCGTGACGCTCGTAGGGAACAGAGGCCGGCACACAGAGCATCAGGCGGAGTACACAGCCCGCAGACACAGTGGGAGGACATCACAGGATCCTGGGGACAAGGTAAGTAACCTGGACCAGGATCCTGAGATGCAATCCATAAGGGCACGGGATTACTGCTAATGGTACTGAAATTTAGCCCCGAGCCACACTTGGGATTACTGCTAGGGAGGTTAAGTACTTCAGCCCTGGAAGAATTTTCCCCCTTAATGTCGTGCGACGCTGTACCCCAAAAAAATACATTTTTTCCCACAAATAGTTATTTTTTTGGTGGTATTGGATCACCTCTGCGATTTTTATTTTTTGCGTTATAAACAAAAAAAGACCAACAATTTTGGAAAAAAAGTAATCTTTTTCACTTTTTGCTATAATAAATATACCTAAAAAATATATAAAAAGCGAATTTCTGACTCAGTTTAGACCAATATGTATTCTTCTACATATTTCTGGTTAAAACAGTTGCAATAAGCATATATGGATTGGTTTGCACAAAAGTTATAGAGTCTTACAAAATAGATTTATGGCCTTTTTATTATTATATATTTTTCTTACTACTAATGGCGGCGATCTGCGATTTTTATCAGGACTGCGACATTGCGGCAGACAGATCGGCCAATTTTGCCACTTTTTTGGGACCAGTGACATTTATACGGTGATCAGAGCTAAAAATAGCCACTGATTACTGTATAAATGTCACTGGCAGGGAAGGGGTTAAACACTAAGTGGCGATCAAGGGGTTAACTGTGTTCCCTCAGTGTGTTCTAACTGTAGGGGGGGTGGGCGACCTAGGACATGACAGAGATCACTGCTCCCGATGACATGGAGCAGTGGATCTCTGACATGTCACTAGGCAGAACAGGGAAATGCCTTGTTTACATTTCCCCGTTCTGCCTCTCCTCGCCGTGATCGCGTGCCACCAGCCGACATCGAGTGGGGTGGGCGTGCACGTGCCCACTAGGCGGCTAACACGGAGGGATGTACGGGTACGCCCTTTTGCCCACCATGCCACTGTGCTGACGTATATCATCGTGCGCTGGTCGGGAAGCGGTTAATACCTTACTGTATTTATTGCAAAATGTTTACATTTTGAATATGAATTTATTTTCGAATTTGAATTTAAATTAATTTTCAAATTCAGATAATTTGTTTCATTTTAATTTATTTTGGATTCAATGAAATTTGTGATTCGGAAATTTGTATACATCCGAATCTTCGAATAATGAATTTTTTTTTCTGGATTTCGATTCATAATGTCCAATTTCATTTCACTTCTTTTGGGGTTTACAGAACAAAACATTCAGGTAAATCTTTTTTAACCACCCCCTACTTCCGCCCAAATATAAAGATGAAGTTTAATTTGCTTTTATTTTGCCTTCCCTGGTTCCTCTCACTCCGTCTCAGGAGCCCTCATCCCTGATGCAAGCATTAGGCTGGCTCTTGGGAGGAGTTATGCAAATGTCAAAATACTTTAATTGGTGGATGTGCATCTGGAGAGGTGGACATGTCTAGGAAGACTGTCCTAGGAAATGCCCATATGTAACTCTGAACCTCCATAATTGAAAGAACTGAAATCTAATAAAAGAAAGGGGCAGTCTTGGGACAGTCAGGCTGGGGAGGTGTAACAGGCGCTCTTCGTCTTTTACCTGTAATGCGTTCCAGGCTGGAACGCATTACGGCGACCGCGCGAAGACGTCATCGCCTGGCGCCGCGTGCGTTCCACCGTGGAACGCGGAAGTGCACCGTGAATCATGGCTGTTTCTCACTGCACCTGCATCTCACCTATAAAGAGAGCGGTGTGCAGACTGCACACCGTTTCTATTATTGTCAGCCTTAGCCGGCTTGGCTACCAAGGCACTATGGCTACTGTAACGGAATGGCCCGTGACACCCTGAGACCTTTGAAGAATGTGGCAGCGTCACTAATGACTCTTGGGTCTAGGGTCAGCCTATGCCCCTTTTGGGCATAGGATGGCTGAGAAATGATAATTCATGTATTGCAGGAGATCTGGACATCTTACAGTTGATTTCATGCTGACCCACAACAGGTCAATAAGAGAATGTCCCCTTCAATGCTTAACATATGAAGATGTTTCATCCTCTGCTCCCTCTGCAATGGCAAGATAAGGTCCGCAACCTTACCCTTGTAACGTGGAGGGTTGCCAGCCAGTAATCATCATCATCATCAAAATCCCTCTGATGATACCACGAATACGAGGATCCTTCCGCAGGCTTTGCAGGATCAGGGAGGCCATGCAGCGTAGGTTTGCTGAGGCATTCGGTTCCGGAGTCCTCTGGGTCACTCAGGACGACACGATCCGCAGCCACCTCCTACCAGCCATGAACAAGGCCATGGGTTTCTTGGGACTGTAATTGATCTCTTGAAGATTGCTGCCGATGCTGAGTGCTAGGCTCCACCTCCATGCTGACACAATCCTCCTCCTCCTCTTCCTGAGACATAATTGGCCAAAGCCACCCTGCCTTTGGCCAATTATGGCTCTTAATTTTTTCCGCGCTGTGATTAGCCAAAGCATGCGGGTCATAGTGCATGCTTGGCCAATCATCAGCCAGCAATGCAGTGCGATGCCACAGTGAATTATGGGCCGTGACGTGCCACTAGAATTTGGCGCAAATGGCCCATAATGTTCGAAATTCGGCGAACGATCGAACAGCCGATGTTCGAGTCGAACATGGGTTCGTCTCGAACTCGAAGCTCATTCCTAGTCACCAACCTACGCAGCTGACTCTCAGGAAATCTCCTGGGGAAGGAGGAAGATTAGGCCCACTGCTATCTTCAGGGAGAACTGGCTACATGTGGCAGTCTCCCCCCTTTGTAAGGCCCCAGTAGTGCTGACCTACTCACACTGTCCTCTCTTGCTCCCGTGCCTCCAGGAAGCTCCCTCTGTGTGTTGTGCCATGATCCTTCCAGCACCCATGCCCCAGTCCAAGGCAGGACACCCCAGCTCCTCAGCACTATCTCCATCTTCCACCCGACTGCCCCTGCTGGCATGGCTCATGCCTGTTTAAAAGGGAAGTTCTGCCCCCTGCCAGCCCATTCCTGTGGTTGGCAGATGCCTCATTTATATTCAAGACAGCTCCTCATAACATCCACCCACTAGCTCTAGAAGATTCTTCAAGCTTCTAGACTAGGGGAGGCAACAGAGGAGCTGTCAGGACGAGTCATCCAGCCCTGACTCACTGAACCCTGACCCAGATTCATAGCTCAGGTTTAGCCCTGAGCTAAAAAAAATGTACCCACCCTAACACTACTTCTAGCACTCACTAGAGGGTACTAAACTAATCTTCAGGCCTACAATTTGAATTTTAACATGTGTATAAACAATGAAAGAATGGCTCTGGAACTGAAGTAGTTAAGAAATCAATTTATTACTAACCTAAATCCACTGTCATCATACATCTTTGGTGCCTATTTAGTTGGAAATTGATGATCTAGAGCTGCATTATGTGCCCACTCCAAACTGTACTTGTGGTGTCGCCATCACGTTGCTGCAGTTCTGGAGCCAGAGAAGCCCCTGCCACCTGGAGAAGGACCCTCCAACTTTGCTGCAGTGAGAAAGATGACTTGGGAGCCAGAGTGTCACATGAACCTGGATTTGGGTGAGGATTTTGCGTCTTTCTAAAAATTCTAGAACTAAACTTTTACGTAACCATCACGCAGGTGCTGAAAGAACCAGCCATTGACATTGTGTGCAACATCATTGGAATATGTCACTGGTCCTTCATCAAGGTCAGAAACATTGAATTATTTGCTTTGCTATATCATGGAATAAAAACAGACTTTTAATTTAGATTAGCTCATCATGGAAGCCAAGCAATTTACATTTTTAGACTGAGGCGTAAGCAGCGTCATCCTACATGATCCTCCAGTGAATAATGTTTGTATAGACAGAACCATGGCTGTATTTCCATCATTATGGCATGTAGACACATAGGGATTCATTATGCCCTTTACGCCGACAGTACGCATATATGCGGCCCCACTGACTGGCCTTTTTTTCCATGGAGCCGCATATATGCATATCTGTCTGTGTCCTGGTAGCGCGCCGCACAGTGCGCATCCACACAAGGAGCCAGGTCTCAGTGGGAGCCCCAGGGCCTGTACTAATGATCGGGAACCAGAACTCCTGGTTCTGGGTCACTTGATCGCTGTGATAGCCTCTGATTGGCTAACACAGTGATAAGTCACCCCTGTATTTCTCTCTCTGTGAATGAGGAGGAAAGATACATTGTATCTCTCTCTCTCCTTGCAGAGAGAGAAAAAAACAACTGTGTATAAAAATAAAGAAAGAAAAAAACACCCTAGATCAAGGTTTAGTCTAGTTTAGTGCCAGGGTTAGTGTGTGGGTCAAGTAAGGGTCAACGTTTGGGTCAAAGGTCATAGTCAATATATTTCGGGCAGGTTTAAAAAAAAAATTATGCAGGATAAAAAAGTAAAATGCACACTATTGTTTCTGGGCTGTACTATGGGTACAAACAACAAATAAAATGCACATATATGGTATTGCTTCGATCGTCGGGGAGCAGGAGAATTAATTTTGGGTTCTTTGGTGGTAGGTTATGATAGAAACAAGAAATATACAGTTAAATTAATAAAATATACA